>NC_138176.1:34628997-34970928 GCF_964165515.1 Mesoplodon bidens | reverse complement strand
GAAAGTGTCAGAGATAGAGAAGCACAGCTAATTTACTGGCTTAATTTTTGGAAAGTGCATTCTCTTTTTAGAAAAAAAAGCATTAAATGACAAGTATAATTTTATCTGCAGACTGATCAAGATAGGAAACAAATACTTTTTCAGGATTTTATAATAATTTAACGTTTTGGTGCCAAAGGCATATCTTTACCGAGTTCTGTTTCAATATTATGCTCTTTGTTTTGATCAAGGGTTAATACAAGAAATAAAGCATAATAAGGTTTTGTGGTTAAAAAAAAATTATGCTAATGTTTCCTCTTTTCCATGGACATTAACTTCTGGTAATAAAATATATAAAAAAAGAAACTTTGGAAGCTCTACTTCTGTTTCTAAGGCTAGTTACTCAAGGTATTCAAAAAGTAAAAATGAACTGCATGACTAAAAAGTCTCATAACAAATCTGCTTAATAAACTGAACAAAACCCACTTTCTTAGAAAAGAAACACTTATCAGTTCTTATAGGCATCAGATGCCTCTGTTCATAAACAACATGTATACAGGTTTCTCTTTTCTTTCTGTTCTCTCTCCCTTTGTCTCCCTAGAGCTTCCTAAGCAGATTGCATTAATGAAATATAATAGCTTCAAATAATCAAGGATCCTAGTGGACACTTTCAATAATGAACAGTCATGAGGGAGAGAGTCTGCTTTGTTTGCCGAGTTTGGCATGCTCTTGCATGCCCGTCTGTCTTACCCTTTAACATAGATGTCGCTCATTTCCTCTCCTGTGATGCTTTTCTCATCCAGGATAACGTCCTTGGTGTTCCAGATGATCACACGCAGGTAGTATCTGAAAGGAGCACATTTTGAGGGTGCTTTTTTTTCTGGTCCTGAACCAAGACCCCAGTAAGATACAGCAGGGTCTCAAGATTACTTACCTCTTGGCTTTCCGGGGTGTGATATTGAAAGGAGGGCCTGGTGGCCCCAAACTCCTGGGGAAAACATCCACCCACATCTGAAGTTTTCCCTAAGCCATTCAAAAATGAAGAGAAAAGTTACATTATGGGTGGTAGAGACTACAATTTTCTTTCATACGTCTTAGGTGAAACTAGTTCTTCAGGCCTCCTAATTTATTAGTCCATATGGAAGGCAAAAAAAAAAAAATGGAGTAAAAGAACAAACCAAGATGAATCTTATACCTTCAGTGTCACTTAGGCCATCCGCCTCCCATTCTCTCCCAGGAGTCTCTGATGGCTGCATGTACCTACCTGTATCAGTCTGAGTCTTCCCCGGTTAATAAAATGAGGGGCTTCCCAATGCTAACACAACCCCCCCACACACACACACACACTCTCTCTCTCTTACAATGACTAAAAGTTGGGCCCTTCACTCTCAGAACAGTTTTCCCGCTGTCACTCTATCCATCTTCACATTGCCTACTTGGTATCAGTCCCAGTTTTGTGACACCCAAGGGTTTCTCCACTTACCTTAAGAGAGAAAATAAAAATAATTTAAAACTGTATTTAATTTTGTAAAAGAAAAACAGCATGGCACTTTCAAAGGACAGACTCAAACAATGACAAGAACGTTACTGTTCCCCCCAAATTGAGGACTCCCTGCAGTGTCTTGCTAGTGTCTACCTCCTGAGAGGGAGCTTGCAGGAAGGGGGAGAGTGAGAGCCTGGACTGACACCTGTGGTGCCATCTTGGTGAGGCCCCACTCAAGTCTTTGACGGCTACAGACCAGGCCCATATATCTGACTGGAGTATTCTTCCAGACAGGCTAGGAATGCCACTAACACACTGTATCAATGATACAAACCAATTTAAATTCCCCAAATTTCTTTTGGATGTCTTTGGATGTTCTGTAGACTCTGCCTTCATGACAAAAACAGACTGGTCTTTAAGAAGGTTGCCAAGGAAACCACTAGGCTGGTTTCCTAATGCACTGTGATCAAAATGAATTAACTGAAGCTCTTGAAAAGGGATATATTTTACTGTGATCCTGACTCTCTTCCCACTAATCTCCAGGGCTCAAGGGTCTATTATACATCAAGCACACTGCAGAAGTTAGGCATCCAGGTGTCTCCTAAGACCTAGCCAGAGTCTGTCCACTGCAGTAGGCAGAGGTGATGGAAGTATTGGTAGCCCAGGGAGCAATCTTCCTCGCTTTGTAATGTCTTAAGACTTTATTCAATTGAGGAGGAGGAGGAGAGAGAGAAGGAGAAATGGGCTCTTTATGGGGAAAGAAGAATAATTAGAGAAGGAAGAAATCAAAATATGGAACAAAATAAGAGTGAGTGACAAAATCATCTAGTAAGCCCAGGCTACTTGTGGTCACTTTTTAAGAGACCACGGTTCGGCTATCAGTGTCAACAATATTTGCATCCATTAGATAAAATATTTCTTAAAGCGTGACTTCTTAACCATCTGCATCAGAACCTCTCCAGATACTTGTTACAAATTCAGATTCCCTGCCCCACCCCAGACTTATCGAATCTGAATCTCTGCAGGCATGGCCTGGAAATCTTCATTCTAACAAGCTTCTACATGGACTATTTTGTCATTTTCCATGTCTCTCCTTGCTTCTCTGGGAACTGCTCCCCAGCTTCTGGGAATTGACCTTCCCCCATCACTATCAGCATGGTCCCTGTGATGAGCCATCCTGTGTACTGTATCCCTGTCCTCCTGGCTAGAGCTGAGTGGTCCAGTGGTGGACAAATGGGCCAAGTTGGGGCAACCAATCCTTTCCACATGTGGAAGTAGATGGGGCTACATTATAACATAAAAAACTCAGAAAACGTCCACAATATTCTGACACATAGGAGGGTGATCACAGGAAGGATAAGTGCAGGGTAAAGTAGATTCAGAGAGAAACAGACAAGAGACAGGGAGAGATCCTGGTCCAAGGTTGTTCTGAGTCACTGTCACTCTCCTGTCTGGATTTAGTGAGTTACCTGAAAATTCTTAAAATAAACTCCCCTTGGGGATGAAGCTAACCTGAGTTTCATTTCTATTTCGTGTATATCTAAAAGTATCCAAAAAAGATAAAAGAGGCAAGTCTGTGTCAGCTATCACCAGTGCCTTTGGAGTGTGGATGAGGGGTTCACAGTTAGAGAGCCCTTTACCTGGGAGATGTTAGGCTGAAAGGTGCTATGCAAAGTCCTTGTTTCCACGTGTTCAGGGACCAGTCCCTGAGTCCTAAGGATGTGAAGGGCAAGGCGCTCCTCAGGGGCCCCGAGGTGTTGGTGCAGGGTTTTGTTGGCTTCTGCAATAAAGAAGGACAGTGAAACAGGGATGGGCATCCGGGAACAGTTCAGCCAGATCGCCTTGAGGGATTTGCAGTACTTCACCCCAGACTCTGCAAAAATGGTCAGGCAGTGCCAGTGTGCAGACCAGCTTATGAAAGAGTTGTTGATAGAAATAGCTACTGACTGGGCTTCCCTGGTGGCGCAGTGGTTAAGAATCCGCCTGCCAATGCAGGGGACATGGGTTCAAGCCCTGGTCTGGGAAGATCCCACCTGCCATGGAGCAACTAAGCCCGTGCGCCACAACTACTGAGCCCACGTGCCACGACTGCTGAAGCCTGGGCGCCTGAAGCCCATGCTCCACAACAAGAGAAGCCACTGCAATGAGAAGCCCACGCACACCACAGGAAGAGCAGTCCCCCCTCACAGCAACTAGAGAAAGCCTGCACACAGCATCAAAGACCCAACAGGGCCAAAAATAAATAAATAAATTAAAAAAAAAAAAAAAAGCTCCTGACCAAGAGCCCTGCCCCAACCAGGCTCATTTCTGACTTGTGGGCTGCCAATAGTGAAGAGACCTGAACGCTCCAGAATGTGTGAGAGCAACCCCTATTTACGTTGGTGTCAGGGGCTCACTCCGTCTCCCAGACTCCCTTGCAGTTAAGTGTGGCCGTGCAAACAAGGTAGGCTAGAGTATAATGCAGGTGGAAGTGACATGTGTGTCACTTCAAGACCTAGCCCATAAAACCCTCTCATGTAGGATCCTCTGTGTGCACTTTCTCTTCTGGATGCAGAAGAAAACAGTGACCTTAGACACCTGAGCTGAAGAAGGGCAGAGCTATAAGATGGAAGAGCCTAGTCCATGAAGTGTTTGGAAGAGGGCCACCCACCTATAGGAGTACCTGTTTTGAATTTATGAGAAATAAACGTCTATTGTGTTAAGCCACCGAAATTTGTACGTTTAACTATTACAGTAGCTAGGTAGCATCACTGTGGCATTTAAAAAACATAGTCCCCAAATTCTCTGTCACTCCTCCCATTGGGAGGCGGGGTCTATGTCCTCTCCCTTTGAATCTGCAGACATATTTGACCACTAAAGAAAGGATGCTGTGTGACTTCCGAGCTAACCATGAAAGGCCACACTGGTCTTCTTGGGGTGCTTGCTCTGGCGGAAGCTGCCAGCCGTGTAAGGAGTCTGGGTGCCCAGAGATCACCCTACGGGAAAGACCTGGATAGGTGCTCTGGTCATCAGTTCCACGTAAGCTCCCATCCAAGAGCCAGCAGCAAATGCCAGCCATGTGCGTGAGCCATCCTGGACATCCAGCTCAGTCGAGCCTTTGGATGACTGCAGCCCTGGCCAACATCTGACAGCAGTCAACTGCGTGAGCAACTCAAGTGAGAACTGCCCAGGTGAGCCCTTCCTGAACAGCTAACCCACAAAACTATAAGCAAAACAAAATGGTTGTTATATGGGAAAAGAATCTAAAAAAGAGTAGATATATGTATAACTGATTCACTTTGCCGTACAGCAGAAACTAACACAACACTGTAAATCAACTATACTCCAATAAAAATTTTAAAAAGATAAAACAATATGGTTGTTCTCAGTGGCTAACTTTTGGGGTGATTTGTTATGTGACAAAAGTAACTGGAACAATCCTGACTGATACAGCTTTTTGGGGGTACTGTTTAATTGTTGGGGGTAATCTTCTCCATGGGGCCATGCTGTTTGCCAGTTTATTCCCAGTCCCTTTTGCAAGTTCTCCTGTTAACAGCAGCATCAACATTTGTTAAACATCTTATCATCCCTGATATTGACCAAGTCCTCTTAAGAGAGCCAGGCAAGTATAGTTTCTTACAATGTCAAGAAAAAACAGTTGAGGATCAGGAAGCAGTTTCAGTCCCGTGTGCCCTTGGCTCAGCTTTCTCTGCCTATCCCATGTGCCCTCAAAGCCACAGCCCACTGCCACCTCCAGGAAGCCCTCCTCCCTACGAAACACTGAATCATGCCACAGCGCTTATGCTCTATTAAGCTTATTTCCGTCTCTGTCATAATGCAGTTAGCTGTTTATGTGTCAGGACAGATTGCATTATAAATTACTGCTTAGGAAACAGCAAGACCCCAAGCTCGGATGTGAGCCAGATGTGAACTTAGCAGATTCTTCAAACCAGCCCCCAGCATCCCTGAGCCTTCTCAGAGAAGGGCTGGGACAATGATGGAATAAAATTGGAGGAGAAATTCTTCCACTACCATCTGAGCACTTTTGAGCTAATTATGCATTACATGGAAATAAGTTAATTATTAGAACTCTGTGTTCAAAGCTCAAATGGCTATGACCTAAAACGGTCAAGTGAAACATAAGACAGACAAGAAAACGTGGCCACTTTGACACCTGGCATGACAGCAGAACTCTACTATAATGGGGCTTTTGTTAGACAGTCACGTGTACGGAATTCCCTATGGTGTTAGGGTGCTGCTCTGTCCACCCCCCTCCCCAACACAAACCAGGCAGCATAAATGGGTTGCTGTACCTTGTAACCAGCTTGCCATCCATGGCAATGTGCTTACCAAATTCATCTAGGCTGTAGTCTTGTCCTCCATATCTGATTCTACTTCCATCTTCAGAAAGGACAGGTGGTGGGAAGCCTTTGAATCTGGCTACATTTTGAAGCAACTGTGTTGGTTTCAATTGATCTCGCCAGGTGTTTACTCCAGAACTGTGAATAATATCCCACACCCGGAGTTACCGCAGGGCACACAAGTTCTTCTTGGATTCAGACACACGCATACTTATAGGTGCTCTCATGTTAACGGGGGAGCAGGGAATGTGCTCTACACGTTGGCTTTTGCCTAGAAATCTGTTTAGGATTTAGAGACCTAAAATCCACAATCATTTTGGCCTCAGCCAATTGGTACTTCGCCCCGCCTCTCAGTTTCCTCCTCTGTAAAAAATGAGTTTGACTGAGATCGCTGTAATCACAATAGGCAAACTTATAAATTAGAAATCACAAGCTATATCTCATTCAATACTACAGAAAGGCACTGTTTAGCACTCAGGGAATGAGGGGCATCACAGAATTGATCAGTTTGGAGGGAGAGGCAGGGAATTCCTGCCATCAAACATTGCCAGCTCTTGGTCCTGGGCATCAAGGAGGGAAGGGGCTCAAAGAATGGGAAAGCGGAGACCGGTTCTCCAGGGGCTGCTACCTGCGCCATCCCCACAGAGCACTGCACTGCTCCAGGGGCCAGCATTGTACACAGACGCCAATGTGAATGGGCAGTGCTATGGTCCTGATTCTAAGATGATTCTATTATCAACAACAGTATCTACCTGACTCAAACGAGCAGGAGCTCAGTTAAGACAGGCCCTGAGGTGGAGCGCCAAAGCTTCCCCAGGTACTAATGTTAGATGGAGCAAACTGTCAACAAACACTTACACGCAGTACTGCTCAGGAATGCCGCAGTGGGACCCAAACCGGGAAAGGAATCGGTTTTCCAGGTCAATAATCGTTTCTCCTACTTTTTCATCACGGGTAAAGGTGTCGTAATCATAGACAGAAATTTTCAGGTCTTTTTCTTGAGGTAAGTAGCAGCTCAGTTCATACATTCTGAATAAACAAATGTGAGGTTAGAATCGCCATGATCCCCCCCGGGCGTCTCACACAAACCAGGGCTCTGCACAAAGACTCCCCGGGCTGGGGCCGGGGCTGCAGGAGGAGGACATCATGGCCGGGATAACCAGGTGGGTGGCGGCGGGCGGGGTGCTTGATTAAGTAGTGCACATTAGTAATGAAAGCAACAGATTGTACACTTGCTCAGGAGAAGATCCGGGGCTTTAAATGCCTAACGAGAATCCCAGCTTTGCTGCTTACTAGCTGCGGGACCCTAGGCCAGCTACTTAACCTCTCTGTGCTCAGTTTTCTCATCTGTAAAATGGTGATAATAATCCCTACCATCCCATGTTGTTACAAGGGTCAAGGGAAGAAATGTTTAGAAAGCATTTGGTGTGAGTGCATTACTCAAAACCCAATAGCTATAATAGTAATAATAATAATTATAAGTTATATAATAATTATTAATAATTATAATATTATTAGCATATATGCCTATTATCTGGGCACCCAGGCGTCTCTACCCAGCTGGGAGATTAGTAAGGCACAAGCACCCTGATTTATAGCCCCCATATCTGTGCCCCTACTATGTTCCCTTCTCTGCCTCAACAGAGACCACCACCCCCATGGAACACCCGGGACTCACCCCACAGGAGCATGAGGGTCTGGAGGGGGGAAGTGGAAGGCTGCCAAGAAGGCTCCCTCCCTCCTCCCAGGCCCTCTGGCTCTGCCACTGATTTGTGAAGGCTTTCCTATAGTATCTGTATTAAAATGCAAACACTTCTGAGAGAACGATAAATGATCAAACAGTAATTTCTGTGGGAGGTGAGCAATATGGCGCCAGTTCTGAGATGGTGATAACTGTACAGCATAAGCTCCAGATGGGTGGGGTTCGGTTCTGTATCTGCACACAGAGGGGTGAGTCCCATAGTAGGTGCTCAATAAACTTTGTGGACAGAAAACTGTGAGAGGCCTTTTGCATCTCTTCTCTCTCACCATGCCTCCACTCCCCCTCCCGTCACTCTGGTGTGTGGACTGGTTCTTGCCCAAAGAGCCAGGAGTATTAATCTCTTGAGCAGAAGGGTATGTGTCAGTGGGGCTCTGGAGACAAGCTTCTAGGGTGTCTCCTAGATCCATCTCAGTGACTTCTCCAGACTGCTGCAGCCAGGCGGGGGCCTGCAGGAGGAAGGCGGCCCAGGATAGAAGGTGCTGGAGTCATGGCCACACCTGAAGCACCATATCCACACGAGCCCCCAAATTCCATTACTGGATTCCAAGGGACAGGTAATATGTGTCCCTTAAGAAAAAGAATTCTTTGCTCAAATAAGTTTGAGAACCACTTCTGGTGTTCCTCTGGGCAAACTGAAAGTTCTGAGAAGTCCTGCAGTTATCTTTTTAACCCAAGCATCTTGGTTTGATGAAGGAATACGTCTTTCTTTAGAACACAATTAACATCTTCTGGCAGACAGACATCCCATTGAATGTTATGGGCTAACAATGCTGAACAGTGGCCGAGCACGTAGGAAAGGCTGCTCCTTCCTGAATTCCTTTCATGGAATCCCTGAGGGTCTCCGCTGAGAAGAACATCACCCTGGAGAAGACTGAGGCCAGGGACCGCAGCCGTGGGAGGGGTTGCAGAGCCGCGTCTCCCTGGCTCCACCCTGCTGGGCGGGGTGATGTCTGCACGTTCACCAGATGGCGATTGGCCGTGTGGAGCCTGACGGCATCACTTCCTTCTCCTTCCGGGGTGGCTCCAAGCTAGACATTTCCTGCCACTTAATTAAGCTTGTGCTTGGCTCCGAGATGAGCGATTCAGACGGGGCCGCCTTTCTCCCGTAAAAGCTGGCTTTCCCTGCTTCCCTGTCTCCCTCGCACGGAGCCCTCCTTCCTGCCCTGCGTGCCTTTTCCTGTCTAGACCTCAGGGCTGGATCAGGGGAAGAAAAGGAAAACAATCATATTGCCCTGCTAGAGGATTACTTCCACTGCCTGGCTCTGGCACGCGGCCCCGGGGTGTACAGCACAGAGGGTGTGCATGTGCGCGGGTGCACACGCACGTACACACAAGAGAGGGAAGGATTGCATAGGGGCACCCACCAACAAACGCGAGTAGAGAAGAAGCGGATGGGCAGGATAATAAGGCCAGAAATTAAAATACAGGCACACGTCAAATAAGAACAAAGTGTTCTTCTCGGCAGGGCTCTGGGAGAAAATAACACTTTTTACAAATGTTTTGTGCAAAGAACATTTTTCGACAGGTGATGGCTTGGCCCGGAATATGAAACATTACCAGGGGTGTTGGAAAAGCCTGGGGCTTGGTCAGGAATTTCTACCTAAGTCTTGGCTGCCCGGTGCACCAGCTCTGTGGACACAGCTCTGGGGCCCTGTTTCTGTCCCCTGTAAAGCGGGGCCGTTTCTCCCTGCCCTGTCAGCTGCCGGGTTTGACACTGAGGTGAAAATCAGATGGTGGCAGCCTTGCAGACGCTGCATTCAGGTGGCCTGGGCGTGAGTCCCGGCTCTGCCGCTCAGCAGTGGAGTGAGGTGGCGCTGACTCCCTCCGTGCCTCCGTTTCCTCTGTTGTCAGGTGAGGGTAGCCCCTCAGAGTTGTGAGATTTTTGAGATGTTTTCTATGAAGGGCTCAGCATAGTGCACATCCACAGTAAAAGCTCAGCAAATAGTAGCTATTATTAAATGTGGAAGTAGTTTATAGCTGAAAAAAGCCGGTCCTCTTTAGAGGTCACTTGGGTGCACCTTACCCTTCAGAAGGTTCTGATGAGATCAGTGTAACAGTCCAGAACAGATGTAAAGTGGCAATGATGAAGACGGTAATGCTATTCCAAGAATCTTTGGGGGACTTCCCTGGTGGCGCAGTGGTTAAGAATCCGCCTGCCAGTGCAGGGGACACGGGTTCGAGCCTTGGTCCAGGAAGATCCCACATGCCGTGGAGCAACTAAGCCCGTGAGCCACAACTACTGAGCCGGCGCCCTAGAGCCCGCGAGCCACAACTACTGAGCCCGCGAGCCACAACTACTGAGCCCACGCACAACTACGGAGCCTGCGCTCTAGAGCCTGCGAGCCACAACTACTGAGCCTGCGCCCTAGAGCCCGCGAGCCACAACTACTGAGCCTGCGTGCCACAACTACTGAGGCTGCGTCCTAGAGCCTGTGAGCCACAACTACTGAGCCCACGTGCCACAACTACTGAAGTCCGCGCACCACAACTATGGGGCCTGCACTCTAGAGCCCGTGAGCCACAACTACTGAAGCCCACGTGCCTAGAGCCCGTGTTCCACAATGAGAAGCCACTGCAATGAGAAGCCCGCCCACCACAACGAAGAGTAGTCCCCACTCGCCGCAACTAGAGAAAGCCCACACGTAGCAACGAAGACCCAACACAGCCATAAATAAAATCTTCGGGAACAGAAGACAGGGAGCAGGACATCTGACCCCATCACTTTCTGCTGCCTTCTCAGTTTTGGTAACAGAGTCAGTAACACATACACTGCTCAAAGTGGTGGAGTCATAGCATCCCAGAAAAGAGAGCTCAGCAGGATTGGGGAGTGAGAACCACCTGTCACTACACGTAAGTCACTGCCTACCCTTCTTGTCTAGAAGCCACAAACCCTCCGGACTCCTGGGCCTCATTACCCGCCCCCCACCCCTCCAGGTCTCACAGCAAATCTCTCAGACTTGGTTTAGTTTTCTTCACGGTACTTTTCACTTCCACAAATTTCTTGTATTTGTGCATTTACGTATTTATTACCTGCCCCACCGACTTGGATATTTGAATAGTTCACAGACATAGTTTCACAGCTTCCGGGCCTAGAGCAGAGCCTAGCACCCATTGCACCCTTAGCACAGAGGCCAAGAAGAAAAGCACCACAGAAAAGCGTTAGGAAATGCCCGTTACCTGCCGAACACCGGGTTGAGAGTGTTGGGGATGTAGTGGTCTCGATCTTCCATTACTTTTTTGCCCAGTGTTATTTTTATATATGGGTCACACTGTGGGGACAAAACAGACAGCAGGTTATGTCACCATGGGGTGCGAGTTCAAGGCAGTTTCTGGGACAGACTCAGGTGTGACTCCACACCCGCTCCCACCCTGATGAGAAGGGATAGCCTCAGACCAGGTCCGGGCAATGCTCCCTCTTGGCGCCATGCAGCCAGCGCACCTTTGGAGGAGAGGCAGTGGCGGGGAGCAGTGACAAAGCAATTCTTCTCCTCCGAGGTCACGTCTGTAAAATGAGAAGGGTGAACCAGAGGCTCCAAAGCCCCTTCAAGCTCTGAGATAAATCCCCACTGGGACAATCCTCCTGAATAGATTGTTTTGATAGAGTATCTTTCCCCTTGTGAGATAACAGAGCCCAGAAAGAAAGAACATGACAATTACTGTGGCTGATGACTGTAATTATGTTGCTATAGGAGAAGGCTCCACGCCCAAACTCTTACCAGGCCATTGTTGTCCTGGGGCTGGAGCTCTAAGCCTCGAACAATGTAAATCCTAACCGTGCATTCCTGTGGGACACTGTCAGGTAGTTCCCGAAACTGCCGGGGAGGGGACGGCACGCTGGGGTCATCCGACAGGGGGTAGATTCTGAAGGAACCCTAGGAGAGAGACACACAGATGTACTCGCAGGACCTTGGACGATCAGGGCAGAGGGCTTGGAGCAGTGTCCTTTCCCCCAGGACACTGGGGGCAGCCACAGGGGCTGTGGGATTGGGGGATGAAGGGCTACCTTTTGTGAAAGAAAGAGCTATGGTGTGCTTTGCATGTTTCCAGTGGGGAAAGTGAGTGATGATAAAGTAATTACTTAATAGATCACAGGGGAGAAGAAAGGGCAGGGCAGTGGTAGGGAGGCCTGGCAAAAACCTAGGCAAGACATGGAGGTGGCCTGGACCAGTATGATGGCAAAGGAGGTGGTGAGAAGTGAAATTCTGCACATTTTTTGAAGATAGGAATAAAAATGATTATTTTTTAAACCCAATAAAGTATAAAGGGTGATTTCCCTTTTTTTCTGCATTACCCCTGTAAACCCCCTTCCATCCACTCCCAGGCAAACTCCCGTTCATCCCTCAGGTCTCAGCTGAAAAGTGTCACTTCTTCCAGGAAACCTCCCTGATTGCTCCTGGGTTGGATAGGTTTCCTAACACTCTCTTCTAACCCCGCACTCACCCCTATTGCAGCACTGACCTCTGCGTCGTCACTGTCTATTTATTGTCTGTATTCTTCACTAGACTGTGAGCTTCCTGAGGGAGGGAAATATTTCTTGTTTATCACTCTATCTCCAGGACCTAACACAGGGCTGGGCATGAAGCAGGGACACAATAAGCAGTTTCTGAATGAGTGAGCCATCAGGCCAGCTTGAGAGGCCTTATATTTTATCTTGAAACCAGCTTACGTACAAGAGAAAGCACTAAAGTTGGATTCAGAACACGTGGGTCTTCGTTCCAGCTACTTTCACTCAGTAAAGCAGCATGATGTAAGCACCTACCACGTGCCAGGTACTGGGGGCCAAAAAATGAACTCAAGGAATCCAGTCTGGCACAGGGGTGCTAAATAGGTTTGACTCTCATGCTATCTTTGATGGCTTGGTGGAAAGCTATAATGAGAAGGATTTTGAAACCACATGTAGGGTAAAATGGTCTGATTAGCAATGTCTGCTACTGGAAAGGATTAGGAAGTAACAGCACATCTGCCACGGATTTGCCAACTGTGGCTGGAGGGAGGGGCAGTTGTGAAAGCAGATACTTACAGTGTGAAAGGTACTTTAGTAGCAGCAGGGACCTGGGGAGCCTGGGGCAGGAGTGAGTCACCCTGCCAGGAGCAACCAGGGAACACTTCACAAAGAATGTGACATCGGAGCTGGCGCTTAAACGAATGAGTAGGCGTTTGTCGGACCACAGAGAGGGAAGGAAGGGCATCCAGGGAATGAAGAAGAACTTGTCCCAAAGCTCCAAGCTGTGAGAAGACAGAGTGTGTTTGGGGCTTGGAGAGGATGCAGTGGCAGGAGAGACAAGAAGCTTGTGAAAGGCCAGCCCAACTCTTGGAAGGAGTTGAGACTTGACCCGGTGGAAACTCAGGTGATGTCTTTAAGTGGTAGAGAAACACGATCAGATTTGGTTGCGCGGAAGATGGACTAGAGTGTGGATGAGGAGGGTGGCAAGGACAATGGATTGGGAAAGTGCTGCACTGGTCCTGCTGAAAGCCTGGGAGGGGGCGGGGGACGTGTGTGCGTGTGAGGGTGAGAACTAGAGCTTAGAGAGGCTGACTCTACACGATTCAAGGCTGGTTGGCATCAGCAGGGAGAAGGATACGGAGAATGGCTTTGAGTATTCTGCCTCGGACCCCACTGTCCTCTTCCTTGTTAGCATTTTCTAGCATCCTTCAGATGTCAGAGGATACGTCCCTGACCCAGAGATTGGTTGTCCTTTATCCTAGGTCTATAAAGAAAATAAAGATGGATTTTAAACAGGACAGACACACACATTTTACTCACCTTAAACTCTCCTACCACAGAAGGATCTTCATTCTCATCTGATTTGCCTCGATACAGCTTGAAAGTATCTGAGAAGTCTGTCAGGCCCTCAAATTCCATTACATCCTCTAGTTCACAGTCATATATCTGCAAACCATCAACAGATTCTTAATTTCTCATTAAAATACAGGTGGAATCTAAAATCAAAAAGACTGACAATACCAAATGGGCATGAGATGTGGATGGAGCACCAGAACTCTCACATTGCTGGCTGGAGTGCAAAATGATATGACCACTTTGGAAAAGTGTCTGGCAATTTCTTATGAAGTTAAGTATCCAGCTACTCTCTGATGCAGAAGTTGTATTCCTAGGTATTCATCCAAGAGACATGAAAACATGTCCACATGGTATTAGAATGTCCATAGCAGCTTCATCATCAGGAGAATGGATAAACAAGTTGTGGTATATCCATACAAGGGAATATGACTCAGCAATTAAAAGGGGCAAACTACTGATGCACCAGACAATATGATGGATCTCAAAACTACTGTGTTGGGCTAAAGAAGCCACACACACACAAATACGTATTGTATGAGTCCACTTATTTGAAGTATAAAAAAAGGCAAAACCGATCTACGATGATGAAATCAGATCAGTTGTCTCTAAGAGGGTTGGAAGGTTGTGAGAAATTGAATGGAAAGGGGTACAAAGGAGTTTTCTGGGGTGATGGAAATGTTCTTTGCCTTGTTTTGGTAGTGGTTTATGTAAGTGTAAATACAATTATCACAACTCACTGAATGGATTACTTTATTGTATGTAAAGTATACCTCGATAAAAAGCTAGAAGAGAGGAGGGGGAAGGAAGGAAGGAAAGAGGGAGGGATGGAGGAGGGACTGTGGGGTTGATCTGCCAGACTAGTTTATTTCTCTACATAAGCGGTTCTTTACGTGCTGGTGTTTCTCAAGCTGCATTGAGATGTTATGACAATCACATGAAAGAAAGTAGATTTTTCCACATTCTGAAAAAATGAATAAAGAACTGGAAAACCCAAACCATTAACAGGAAGATCATCCATAGCCAGACCGGCCTAGTCCAATAACTTGTCTTCCTCCTGGACACACAGTTGTGATTGTACACTGCATACATGTAAAAGAATCAACTTCTCAGCTAGTAAAACTGATGCTCGTTTAGAGGACAGAATAAAGCATGTTGACATTTCATGCTTTTTTGCAAGAGCACCATGACTTTGAAGGTCTCCCTTGGTCAAACTGGACAATTGTTGGCCTAATTAGTGCAGTGCCAACCCATTCCCAACCCTCGGCCATATGTCCCCAAAGCCCGAAAGTGGCAGTCACATAACTATAAATCAACAGCTGTCCTCAAGCCCCGGGAATCTTGCCAAAGCCAAAATCCATCACAAGGGGGCTCCCCAGGAGGCCAGAGGTGCTCCTGGCCCCTCAGCCTCAGCACCCACCATTGGACCTTTCAGTCTTTCACTCAGCTCTGCCTGTGGCCAGTTTTAACGCATGTCAACCCCCTACCCACAGTAGCATAGGCCCAGGTACCTGGAGTTTGGGATAGCCTTTCTGAATATATTGTCCACATTTTTCATGTTCCCCTGTGGAAGCATAATATTTACTCCACCAGTCAATAATTTCTTCCTCCTAAAGAAAGACACATGAAAATGGAAAAATCTTTAGTGATGCCCTGGATTTCCAATCATTGCAAGAAAACTCATATGTGATAGACAAGAGAAACAGGTACTTCTGAACCTAAAAGAGGCGAGATTATATGACTCTTGTTTACATGCACCAAAGTATTCAGGATTCTTCTACCCAGAAGCTGGAGGTGAAATGATGATCCTTGGCCAATGAAGTGTGTTTGGCTTTAATGGCCACAGCTACACTAGATGATTTTCTTACATTCTATGGATACAATCTATTCATTTGTCTGTTTTTACTCTTTTATCCTGTTGACTTGATATTTACATATGCAGATAAATTAAAAGAAAACCTTCAGTATGTGTTTACTATTTCATCCTCCAGTATGTGTTTTCCACTGTTTCATTTCCTTAGCCCTTTTAGCCAGCAATGCACTGCAAAACAAAGCTCACTAAGCTAAGAGTGGGTAAAACTGGTTCTAATTCAAGTTCCATCCTTTACGTTAGAAGCCATACCCTTATGTTACAAGCCACACCACATCAGGTACATTGTTTAGCATCTCTGAGCATCATTTTCTTCATCCACTGAATAGGATAACACTACCTGTCCCCATCCATCTCATAGGATTGTTTTGTTTTGTTCTTTGGCCACGCTGTGTAGCATGCGGGATGATCTTAGTTCCCCAAGATCCCCAACCAGGGATTGAACCCATGCCCCCTGCATTGGGAGCACAGAGTCTTAACCAGTGGACCACCAGGGAAGTCTCTCATAGAGTTGTTTTGGACATCAAATAACATCATTAGGAGAATTGAAAATTATAAAATGTGAAGCAAGAGTAGGGAGGCATCATGGTTTGTTTAGACCAGTGGCTCCCAACCTCTTCTTGGAGATTCTAATTCAATCAGCCTGGGGTGAGACCTGGCAAACAGGATGCTTTCAAAAGTTCCCCAGGTAACGTGCAGCCAGAGTTCAGAATCTGATGGTTCTTGGATTGTGCAGAAGGGACAGCATTTAGAATCACTTGTGCAACATTCTCAAACTGTAGAAGGCTGTAGTGTATCGAAGGCTACTGTAAATTCCACTCAGATTTATAATAAGAATAGATCCCATCAGACCCACCCGTGGCTTAATCTACCTAGGAAGAGTGAGCTTGCCCAAAATAGTGTGTCACCAGCAACATAGCCTCTTCTTCCATCTGGGGGGAAGGAAGAAGGAACACTCAAGAAAAGCTATTTCTTATTTGTATATGGTATATATATGTTTATACATACACCTACAGTTATTTCCCCTTTATGGATCAGTAACCCAACCCTGGATTTAAAAAATTATATATGTATGTATGTATCAAGCTACAGGCAGAAAATACATGAATCTTAAGTCTAGCAAAATGTGTAGAACAGTTACCTTTTCTGTTAGCTGCCAATCACATATATATGGGCAGGAAGAGGACAAACCATGTACAGGTCACACAGAGATGGAGACCCCATGAGCATGAGGTTCAATGAGAAAGAGAAAAGGAGACGTTATTGTTCATCCATGCCTTATATTATCAACATTTTGATGGATTATTTATTCAGGATGATCTCATAATTAAACACACCTTATTGGCTTCTTCTCTGAAATATGCAAAAGAGTTAACAAACAGTGTTAAAATAAAAGGCTTGGAGGTAGCCACCCATGTCCCATGTTTTAATAGAGTTAGACAATCTGTCCACCAGCATAGTGATCACAAAGGAAGTGCGGTGGGGTGGAGGTGGGGATGAACACAGTTGCTCATCTTCCTGCCCCAAACCTTTTATTCCATTTAGCTTCTAAAGTATATCCCCAACTTGGCCTAATTCTTATTCCTTCAAAAAGTCCTGTCCCAAGATATTTATGTCCAACATGACTGCAGCACCATCATGTAAGTATCTTTCCTTGATTTTTCCCCATGCTGACGATAAAGCACCAAATACATATGCATCCATAAATGGATGTCAAGTCTCTCATTGGCCAAATCCTCCCATTTGAGTTTCTGCATGGAGAATCCACCAGGAGATGAGAGAATGGACAGCTAGGATGCTGGGGCTTGACTTTTCTCTTGGTACCTGCTGGAACATCAGCCAAGCTCACCCTTAGGGGCAGTTTGAAGAATTGCTACCTCCTAACTTCAAGTTCATTTCCACTGTGAGGGGGCAGCGACTCCTCACTACAGGCACTTCCTGCAGGGAGTGCTGGGCGGCCACGGGGCTTCCTCTGCAAGTGCCCCTCGGCTTTTTCCGCATCGACTTTTGTTCAGCACACAGAAATGCCAAGAGAGGCAGAGAGACAGATAGATATAACAGTTCTTTCTATTAGATTCATGTCAAAGCGAGATTAAAAGTTAAATCATCACAGCTGAATTGAGATTTTGGAGAGAGGGACTTTATGCCACAAGTGTTTTCACATTCTCAATGGTCCTGAATTCATATTTTTAGAGTCTGTTTATTCACATCTATTCTCAGCTATTTGAAATCATTTCAAAGAAATGAATAGTTCATGATTTAAAAAAGCGTTATTCAGAACAGATTGCTGATGTTAAAATCTAGGATTAATATGGGAGAATTTATTTATGTCCGCTTGCTCATTAGTTCACGTGGCAAAGTAGCTGAAGCAGCTAGAGTAACTTGCTTCATTATATCCAAATGGCATAGAAGATTCTCCCCTGAAGCTTAAAATAATCACATTTGTTTAAAGATCGTCTTTCACTCCAAAATCTAGAAAGAATCTGAAAGGAGAGTTCAAGTCTTTAGACCGAGGTCCCCGCAGCCCCAGGCAGCTTCATGCATTTTCTTATCATACATACATGCACTGTCGTTGGAGAAGCCATTTTGCTGAGTGCTGTTGACATACTGCTTAAGCACTGGAATTGGAAGGTAATTGTTGAAATGGCCATGTAGGAAAGTCTGTGTTATCTGGCTAGCACTTAGCAATTTGTCCCTAGTGCTTATTTCCTGCTTTACTTGTGTTGGTGCTGAGCGCATCTGTTAAGAGCTCCCAGGGTCACCACAGGGTAATGGTGTGAGTTTCTGTGAGCCCGAAACTGTCACCTGAAGCCACATTCTACAGCTCCCATCAAAAGCACAGTGCTGACCCATTCCCTAATTTACCAATAAAAGGCTTGAATTGAGTTAGTGGCAATAGGTATTCATTACACACACATCACATGTACATGTAACACATGCATATCACATGCATGCATATATATTACATGTGTGCATTATATTACATGCATGCACGTGTATTACATGTATATGTAATCCAGGACATCAGCAAGCTTGTCATTGGCTCTTCCAAAGCTCAACTTTGCTCATTTGACTTTGCATAGATGAGTGCTATACTCCCCAATGAATAGGTAGTATCAGATTTTTAGAGGCGATTCCAAATAGCCTTTCTTATCAACACAGTATACCTCCAGTAGGCGTTAGGAGAGCAGCTGAGTGAAAGTTATTTATAGTACATGAGAATGACTGATACTACCTTCCTCAGTCCTGCTAAGTTGCAACTTAAAATATGATGTAAACTCAACTTTCACAATGTGTCGCTACAGTAGCCTCATCTGTTAACTATTGTTAAGAAATGAATGAGGGCTTCCCTGGTGGCGCAGTGGTTGAGAGTCCGCCTGCTGATGCAGGGCACACGGGTTCGTGCCCCGGTCCGGGAGGATCCCACATGCCGCGGAGCGGCTGGGCCCGTGAGCCATGGCCGCTGAGCCTGCGCGTGTGGAGCCTGTGCTCCGCAACGGGAGAGGCCACAACAGTGAGAGGCCCACGTACCGCAAAAAAAAAAAAAAAAAAGGAAATGAATGAGATTGGGGCATAGACTGGCTTTATCCTTCTTCTTGAGCCTCCATACCTGGGGCTACTGAGTATACAGAAGGCCCAGAGAAGAGCTGATTGACAAGGGGAGGCAGGAAAGCTGGAGGCTGATTACAGAGCAGGATCTTAAACTGGCTTTTTCCAGAGTTTTTGTGAAAATGTACATAAAAGATCTTAAGTATATTATACTTAGCTTCGTCCTAGGCTACTACTGTTTTATTGGGAATATTTGGGGTTGTTTATAAAGTGAACACAGTGGTTTTGCATATTTGATATTGTCATTTCTGACTGTGGAGGATTCTCAGGGAACAGAATCAAACACACTGCTACGCAGTGCTGACTGTAGAGCTCACATTTAGTATGGTCCAATTGTTAGTGAGTTTAATGCAGTGGGAAGAAAGTGGATTTCTTTAAAGGCACTGTTTATGGACATAACACATTAAAGTGCAATCATGTGCACTTTTCGGCCAGTTTGCACATTAAAACATGCTGTGAAAGTCCGTCGTGAATGCCAACAGAAACGGGGAGATATTTGATGTTTTCTTTTTTCTGGGCTGGGAACTTTTTTTCTCCCTCTCCTTCTTGTCGAACTGGCTGGAATGGTTTTAACATAGGGTCCTGAGTGAGCATTTACACCAATTTCTTGATTTGGAAAACCACAGTGAATATAAAAGTCGGCGATATCCCATACACTGACAAATAGGGTCATTAAAGATCCATGACACTTCTGTTTCATGTAGGGGAAAAAAACTGGCGTGCTACATGTACCCCTTTTCTGAATGTTGTGCTGTGTATTTGCTCCTGAAATTTCTCTTTCTTGCAAATGATATCACTCAGACTGTCCACACTAAAGGTCCTCAGACCTGCCTGCACATTAGAACCACTTGGAGAGATTTTAAAATTTACTGTTGTCTAGATCCCTCTCCCTCATGGAGAGGGGAGCACGGGTCTGAGTATATTTTAAGTATCCTGGGTGACTGAGGGTAGAGGACATGAGTCCACACAATGTCACCGTAGCTACTGATGAGTGTACGATTCAGGTTTTTTACCGTGATAAGCTGGTTTGTTATTTTATTTTAGTTGCACTGAATGGTTGTTTGACTGAATTCACCTAATGCTTAGATGCCTGGAAGATAAAACTGACATCATCCAATGATCAGTTCTGAAGCCTACCTTTGATGCCAGTAATGGTTTGGTGTCTTCTATTTCAATAACGACGTCCCGGCAGGGTGGGGTAGACAAAAAGGAGGCTGCAAGACAATTTCATAATCTAAGATACTTACAAAAATATAGTGGTGAACATTCTACTCCAAGTTCAAGTTCAACAGCCACACAGTGGAAGGTAGAGCTTGCTCCTGGATGAGACTTACTAAATGGAGAAGACCACGTCTGAATGTAGAAAAATAACCCAATTCATTGCTTTTCCCAAAATATGATACAGTTTTAGACATTTTTAAAGGGATTTTATGGCCCATTTTTTTCTTTTATCTTAGACAATTAGCCCAATCCTGTACACAGGAAATGCTGAAAAAAGAATTGTGTCAACCCATGTCTTTAGAGGATGTAGGAGTGAGGTCGGGGCAATGGGGGCTGGGAGGAGCTACACCAAAGGAGCTTCCTTTTCATGGAATCTGTTCTAAGACACAGAAAAGCAAAGCAGGGTGAATAGTTGCACATTTCAGGGCTGAAGTTGCAGTGGCTCATTCAGCTTGGCTCTCACAGTATACATAGAGGGAAAAGGCACACATCCTGGCTTTAAATAATTCCCAGAATATTTGTGGCTCCGGATGTTGAGGTTAGAGCAAGGGCTCAGGAGCAGCCCCTGGGCTCACCAGGTTTGGTTCAGCTGAAGGGGGTGCTGAAGCCTCAGCCTGGGGCAGGGTGGGATGAGAGGTACAGCTACCCTTTATGGAAGAAGGCATCAGGCAACCAGCCGTTCAACAGGAGGGCAGAACTCAGACAGAACAAACTCTGCCAAGCGAAAAGAACTTTGTGTTTAACCCAGCATTTGATGTATGGGACATAGAGGAGGGAAAACACATTTTTTAGGCACCTACCATGTGCCAGGCAGTGGGCTAACCTGTTTACATACATGATCTCCTTTAACCCCTCAAAAATCCTGTAGAATATGTGCATATGTGGCATTATACCCATTATAGAGGTTAAAAAACAAACAAACTGAGGCTAAGAGAAAGCAAGTCATTTGCTTCCAGTTAAACAATTAATCACAAGTGAAAGTAAGTAATCTAGGTCTGACCCCAAAGCTTATGTTTTAACCATCACACCAGAGCCCAGAGCAAAGTAGGCCCTTAGTAAATGTCAGAGAAATGATCAAGGGAACACCTGGGAAGCAGAGGAGACTGACATTTACTGAGCATCTATGATACGCCAGTTGCTATGCTGTTGCCAGGTGGCACCCCCAGATCTATCAGAAGTCTCTAGGCTTCCAAGATAGCTCCCCTCCAACTCCCGACAACTGCAGCAACACAGAACGGGACAGCCAGGTGGGCAGGCATGCCGGAACACAACTGCATGCAAGTTCCTTCCTATATTATCATTTCTCCACTTTACAATCCTCATGTAAACAAAGCCTCGGGGACAGGAGGAAAGTTATTCTGTGTGCTTCCAACATTAGGCCAACCAAGTACATTCTTCAACTCTTACCTCAGTTTGGTTTTAAGAAACTATCAGATTGATCTAAAATAACAGATTCTGGCCTTGGGAACACAGTGCTCCCCATACACCTTAAGGATTTTCCTCTTCAGGGGCTCTCTGAAGCCTTGACCTCACTTCACACTAACTACAAAGAATCACGAACCAGGAGACCTCTGCCTAACCGTGACCCATAGACACAAGTAGGTCTACACAAGCGATTCTGGGGCCAGAGAAAATCTGCAGCATTTGTACCTTCCTCATGATTTCACATATTTGTGTCAAAGAACTTTCTCTCATGAAAGCAATAGGACAAACACTAGGAAAACAGTTTCTCTCCATTAAGTAACCCCAGATAAAAGAATGCCTGCAGTTACATTAATCCTTGATGTTATAAAAATGTTGCTG
Organism: Mesoplodon bidens; assembly: GCF_964165515.1. Classification (NCBI taxonomy): domain Eukaryota; kingdom Metazoa; phylum Chordata; class Mammalia; order Artiodactyla; family Ziphiidae; genus Mesoplodon; species Mesoplodon bidens. Next base: position 34,949,064 of record NC_138176.1, on the reverse strand, counting down.
TTTTAGGCACCATCAACTCAGCACAAAAATGCTTTACATGGGAAATGTATGGATAAACACATGTAGGGTTTTGCTCAAGTGTGACTGTGAATTTTTTTCTCTCTTCTCTGAATCAGGGATACAGGATGCTCAGACCCACATAGCAGATGAGCTTCAGAGGCTCTATAAAATCAATACCAAACCTTATGGAAGATTAAATAGAACTGGTTAGCAGAACAGCTCTCAAATAGAAGACATCTGTTTCAGTTTGGAGGCTACCAACGATCAGATGAATGGGTGTCAATTCTCCACTGGGCTTAATCTTACGAGCCTAGGGGCTCTGGGATCTTGTTCACGGATGGGACCCAGTCCCCAGCCCCTAACAGTCTCTGGCACACGGTAAATTAAAAAACAAGTAATTCTTGAATAAACAAGAGCAAAATGTTCTTCATTAGTTATTATTTAGTATAGAACCCAAAAGTAAGTATTATACCCTGCTCTATCACTTATTAATTACGTGACCCAAGGCCAGGAATTTAAACTCAAGCAGGTGTTATTTTTTCTTCGATAGATAACAATGAAATCATATTTTTCAAATTATATCACAACAATGCTGTGATGCATTAATGAGGCAGGACAATAGATGGAAAGCAATTTAAACTAAAAATCCCCCACTCCTTCAGTGCTTACGGAGGGGCCCCTGTATTTCCCCATCAAAATATTTATCACAGGACTTCCCTGGTGGCACAGTGGTTAAGGATCAGCCTGCCAATGCAGGACACAGGTTCGATCCCTGGTCCAGGAAGATCCCACATGCCGCAGAGCAACTAAGCCCGTGCACACAACTACTGAGCCTGCGCTCTAGAGCCCACACGCCACAACTACTGAGCTCACGTGCCACAACTACTGAAGCCCGCACACGCCTAGAGCCCGTGCTCTGCAACAAGAGAAGCCACTGCAATGAGAAGCCCACGCACTGCAACGAAGAGTAGCCCCCGCTCGCTGCAACTACGGAAAGCCCATGCGCAGCAATGAAGACCCAACGCAGCCAAAAATAAATAAATAAATAAATTTATTTTTTTTAAAAAAAACTTAACACAGCAAACTGCAATCACCCACTGTCTTGCCTTCTCTGCTGGATGATACAAAAAAAGAATGTTCATCCAGCAGCAGGACAATTCAGAAAGTAATAGCTTGAGCATTGGGCCCCCTCAAACAAGGCCAGGATTCAAGGGTAGCACTGCCACTTACTAACTATATTACCTTGGGAAAGTTACATAGCGTGCTGTAAATCAAGCTGTTTCCTCATCTGCAAAATCTGGACAGTGAGTACTTACTTTGAGAGTTTGCAAAGATGAAATCAACTGAACATGAAAAGTCCCAAGATGCTATTTAGAGACTTGCATTTACCTTTTAGCTGTGGCACGATGTCCTCCTTTCCTGCATAAGGGTCGCAGCGAAAGCGGTCCAGGCGGTCAATGGTGCACTGGCCCACAACGGGCTTGCGCCCAAACTGCCTGTGGTCGATGACCTTGATCACCAGCGGAGGCATGTACAATTCGTCCTTGGGCAAGAACTGGGGGTCACAGAGGTAGGTGTCATTTTTCTGTTTAAGACCTGACAAGGGCAGCTTTGCCAATTAACTCCCCCAAAGGGACCAACCCAGGCTCTTTCTGCCCATTTGGTGTAGCCCCTGGGACCCACAGCGAGCAGTTCAGTAACGTACATGCCAGGCAAGCAGCCTGGAGCTGAAGGGCCTGAGCTCCGAGCCGGGATCAAACCCTGACTCTGTCACTGACAGCTGCATGACCTTAGGGAACACTTCTCTGTCCCAGTGATCTCCTTAATAAGAGTAGGGGTGCTGAATTAATACATGTGAAGTGCTTAGCACTGTACCTTAGCACCTGGCTCTGCTCTGTAACAGGATGTGAAGTCAGCATTTAGTTAGAATTAGTTAAAATTTAGATCGAGATAAAACTGAACCTTCATGGGAGATAACTGTGGCTTGAGAGTCTTTCAGCCCTGGAAGTTCAATGCCAAAATGGGATGCTCATTTTTCCTCCATGCCTCCTGGTTCCTCTATATGATATTTGGTAGCCTTGGTGACATTGTCTGGTTGGGGAATCACGGGCTGGTCTCGGGTCTGCCTGGTGCGTGGTTCAGATGATTTCTACCTTCATCTTCACACAGGAATAGAAGCTGGGATCAACTGGGTGGCTTTCCTCACCTCGGCTGACTGAGGCTAGATTCCAGGCTAGAGTTTGGGAGGTGGGGAAGGGGCTGGGGACGGAACAAGGATGGGTAGAGTGGCCCAGGGGATCACTCTGGGATTCTGGCTCGGAGCTTCCAAGTGGCGCTCATCTGTAGCATCGCAAGGGGAAAAGTACTGGCTTTGAAGTTGGAGGGACCTTAAGTCCAAACTCTGGCCAAACACTTGCTAGCTGTGTCCCCTTGCGTAAATCACTTAACACCTCAGTTTCCTCCAAAGCACACGTAAGAGGGGTGAAAATGCCTGCCCTGCAGGGTCGAAGACTTAATGCAGGGAGTGTGAATGCAGCCAGCACCGAGCTCTGTGTAGCTACTGCTGCAATCTCGACAGAGTCACTGCAGCACAGCACGCGGGGCCTGGCACTCACTACGAAACTTGCATAAGGCGGTTCCCCTCTCCAGGCCTCAGCTGCCTCATCTGTAATTGGAGAAGTTAAGCTCCAAGACCCTACAGTTCAAGAGTGGTGTGCTGGAGACCCCAAGGGCAGAAAAATGACTGGGGTGGGGAAAGAAATGGGAAGGTTCTGGACCTTCCATCCCATAAAACTGAAGAAATGCCTTGATTTCTTAACGCTTTGTATAGTAGAGTAAAAAATAAAGATTTTTTTTTCTTTTTAAAAAGTTAAGGATTTAACTGCTTTAAAAACGGAAAGACGGAGTAAACTCTTCTTGCCCCAAAGTATTATAGGGTCTATGATGGAGGACTGTGAACCAGATCTGAGGCTGCTGCCTTTCTAATAACCAGAGGGTAACTTTGATGGAACGAAGTGGCACCAACCCAGGGACACCTGGAGGCAGGGCACAGCCATGGGCTCCTAGGACATGGCCCCATCACCCCGCAGCTGCCCTTGCCCAGCCAGCCAGTCACTATCCAGAGGGTTCTGGTCCACGTACACCTGCAGGGCCTGTGGGTTAATATTCCGCTGTTGGGGGATTGACCAAGAGCCTGTTACAGAGAGCTGACTAGATAGAAAGTTTATTGGAGAAATACATTAGTATTGCTCATAGATACCTCTGTGTCCCTGGGGTTGTTTAGGCTTTAAGAAACCATCACTACAGTGTGAGAATCTAAGGGGGAAAAGTCACTGACAAGCTGTCTGCAAGGCAGGGTTTTTCTATTTGTTGTCAGACTGGAAATACATAAACTACAGACTTTGGAGATATATATATATAAAATAGGTGTGTGATTTGTATATATTCATTTTCAAGTACGATTCAGCTATTCAACGGACATGAACTATTACGGAGTCTTGACACAGTACCACTTTCATGAAGAGAACAGAACTGGGGAAGTTGGGTGTCTTCTTCAGGTTTTTGATCACCACTGATTCCACCCGTTCCCCTCCGCACTCCACAATGAGACTGGGGGAGGCGACAGAAGCCATCTGGTAGTTTTTCATATTTCTTAAGCCCCAAGCTAGAATCTAAGAAAACAATGTAAAGAGAAGGGAAGGAAACCCAGCATATTAAAAATAATATTCAAAAGGAAAAATCCTGCCTTAATAACTGGTAAATTCTTTAAGACTGACTTGTAAAGATTTGCCTCAAATCTCTGAGAATGTCACTCTAGAAAACCTGGAGGTCATACAGAGAAAGCGGTTTTGCCCATTTACCTCTCCTACCTGAGCTGCTAAAAAGCAGAGGGGATAAGGGTGCAGGGATCAAATCCTGGCTGCGCGGTATCACAGCTCTGAGAACTCTGGCCAGTTAGTAACCTCTCTGTCTTATCTGCAGACGGGGCTGAGAGCATTACCTATCATGGGTTATTCTGAGGATCAAGTGTAAACTTCTTAACACAGGGACTGACATGCAGGCACTAAGTAAAAAATAAGAGCTGTTGTTTAAAGTCATCTGCCTCCATCTTAGCAAGACCCCAAGAATGGAAATCTCCAGGTAACACCTGCTTCACCAAACAGAGGGAGAGCCCTCAATAGTAGGCAGGACGCTGTCCATCAGGCTCCTTCCTTCTGTTTCTGCTCTGTCTGACATGTCAGCGTCTCCCATTCCTCCCTTCCCTCCCTATACCTCCCTCTGAGGTCCCCTTTTCTCTGCACATAAAGACACGCTGCTCTGAGTCTGTCTCCTCTCTCCCAGTTCTCCAGTTGACACAGGAAACTTAGAAATCCACTGGCTCCCAGTAAATGGGAATGCTAGATTCCCTCAGGAATGTTGGGATTGACCTGTTTTTATTGCTTTGACAAGCATTCTATTTCCATGAATATTTCAATTTTTTAGACAAATTCTATAGGAAATTGGAGACAGCAAGAGAAGATGCAGCAAGATTCCATTCCTATACGAAAGATTCCATTTCTACAGCCACATCCATTTGAGTTGATCAATAAAACAGAGTGAGCAGCATACCTCAATAGCAGTGAGCTGAACCACAGGCCTGATGCCCTGGGGGACCATGTACAGATTTGGTGCCCTTTGCGAGGGAAGAATGGGAAGGTTGGAGCCATCCTGTGAAACAAACATGGAAATGTCAATGCCTCCCTTTAGTTCAAGTAAATAGTGCCTGGAGTTGTTAACAAGTGTTTTGATTCGCTACTCTGAAAAAACAGATGAGTGAGAACTCAGTAAGTACCTTGTGCCTCAGGATCAGCTCTGCAGTTACAAGGACATCCCCACAGGTTTTGTCTCCATTCATTACTGGGTACCAGAGAAGTTTGGGTGTGATGTCCATTTCTGAGTTTAGTTTCACCAGAGGAGAGCACATGCTTCGTCCTAAAAACTCATCTTTGCCCTAGAGAAACAAGCAATCCTTAAATTCCCTGACAAACATCCCTATAAATCTCCATCATTTCCCTAGCCATCTTAGAAATTCTCAATTACCTACCACTTGGTCATTGTCAAAAAGTTCAATGACAACCTTGGGTGGGTTTTGTAGGACTGTTTGGGGTTCCCCATAAATTTCAATTTCATCAAATATAATCGTTTGGTCCCATGTAGGATTCAGGGTTGAGTGGATGATCTCGGTGGTTTTACTTCGATGAAGGAAGGAGACATGAGCATATGGATCTAAAACAGAAAAAAAGAATAAAAGTGGGCCATGGCTGAAGTCTGAAATGGTAAAACTCCTGGAAGAAAATATAGGGGTAGGCTCCTTGACACTGGCTTGGCTATGGTTTTTTGAATTTGACACCAAAAGCAAAGGCAGCAAAAGCAAAAATAAACAAGTGGGACAACATCAAACTAAAAAAGGTTCTGTGCAGCAAAGTAAACCACCAAAGAAATGAAAGCCAACCTATAGATGAGTAAAGAAAAAAATAGAGAGAGATAGATAGATACACACTATGAAATATAATTCAGCTTTAAAAAAGAAGGAAATTTTGCCATTTGTGACAACATGGATGAACCTAGAGGGCATTATGCTAAGTGAAATAAGCCAGACAGAGAAACACAAATACTACATGGCATCACTTATATGTGAAACAAACAAAAAAAGTCAAACTCATAGAAACAGGCAGTAGAATGGTGCTGTCAGGGTGCCTGGGGGCAGGGGAAATGGAGAGAAGTTAGTGAAAGGGTATAAATTTCACCTACAAGATGAATAAGGTCTGAGGATCTAATGTATAACATGGTGACTGCAGCTAACACTGTATTGTATAATTGAAATTTGCTAAGAAAGTAGAACTTAAGTGTTCTCACAAAACAGGTAAATATGAGAGACGATGAATGTTGTGGAAATCCTTCCACAATGTGTACATATATCAAATCACCACGTTGTACACTTTAAATATATTACAACTATATTTGTCAACTATATCTCAATAAAGCTGAAAAAAGATAAGGAAAAAAAAAAGAAGTAATCCATTTCTCCTCCATGCTAAATAATTTCACCAAACCTTTTTGCAATTGCTTGGGAGCTGACCTGTCTGAGCAATACCCTGCTGTCTAACTTGAAGCTTTTGCATAAGCTAAAAGGGTGCTTGGCTTTTAGCATTGCAGCATCTTATGAATGGGATTCCTTGCTTTTGTCCTGATGATGTATCTTTTATCTCAAACTGCAAGGAATGTGCTTAGAGTTTTACGCAACTTGAGTCGAGAAATTAACTTTGACTTTCAATGATTGAGTGCCCCCTGGTGGTGAATATTCAAAAATGTCTTCAAAAACCATTTTGGAGATGTGTATTACAGAGATAACCTTGAATCTGCTTTAATTCGTGAGAAAAGGAAACCATTCACATATGTTGGTTAATATTAGTGCTCGGAACATACCTCGCAATTGATGTAAGCATGCTGGAGTGTCAGGTAACTGCTCTTAGAGCTGTTTCCATAGAAGCCCCAGGGAAGCTCTGATGGCCTTCAGGTCCTGAAGTAGAATGCCCCCGCTATAGCCCAGGGAGCCCAGGAACTATTCATGGTCCCACTAGCAACAGCACAAATCCCCAGCAGCAGGCGCCCAGAACCTTCCTCTTAGAACCAGTCCAAAGGCAACAAAAGCAGCTGGGGTGTCAGTGTGAGGGGTGATGAAGCCTCATGGTTTGATGGTGCTGGGAATTGGGGAGCAGGCAGCAGAGGAGGTCAAGATGGACTGAAAAGTAGGGGAATGGGTGATCTGGTGATCTTTTTGTCAACTTAAGAGAGCTACAAAAAATATATCTATAAAGGTGAGGACTTACCAATTAACCCAAGAGCCCAGGGGTAAAAACACAGCTATAAACAGAAAGCAGAAACTGCTTTTCTTAAGGTGTTTTTTTAATCACTTAATCAATTAATGATTATTAGTATTAAAAGACCATGAATCTTCTCCAGCACTCAGCAACCATGCTCGGCATACTCAGCAAGTATCTAATGACTGAGCAATTGACTTCATGCATATCAAACTACTCTCAATACAGAAAGGCTTTTTGTTGTTGTGAGAAATAACTCAAAGCATCCACTTGATGAAAAGCAGAATCAAGCTAGCCTGCTGTGTAATAACATGTGAGATGGAGACTTTCTCCCTTTACCTGAAAAGCTATCCTTGTCTAGAGCCATGAGGTTTCTGGCTTGATAGATATAGCAACGCAGATGGTAAATGTAGACTCCTAAAAAGAACAGGATGGAGGTTACTTACAAGAAACAGAACACTGTATTTCTATTTGGAGATAATATATGTTTCAGATAAATGGGTTACCCAAATCTATTTCCCCACGGTAAAGAACACATATACAGTGGTGATGACACGTCTTCCCAAAGTAGTTCTGTCTCCTGCAAAATGAAACTTATTTAAAAAGTACTACAGGAAGCTCAATGCAAGTGTGTCAATCAGGAGAACATACTCCTGGTGTAAAGTACCTGGATTTAGGGTACTGCTTGTCATCGCCGACCTTTAAAATGACACTTGGTCTCTAGGAGTTATAGAAATAGGGCTTTCCAGACTATTTCAGCACCAGATCTAGGAAACAGTTTTCTGCTAAACGTTTCTTTGATATTCCAAAGACTTTATACTCCTTATCATTATTATATTAATGCATATACGACCCTTCCCACTATGCTGCCATCCCTCCCTGCCCCTGCAAACACACATAATTTGAGAGGCAGGAGAGCATTCTGATTCATTACACAGATTCTGGGAACTAGACTACTTGAGTTCAAATCTTGTCTGTAGTGCTTACAAGCTATAAGATCCTGGTCAAGTTATTTAATCTTTCTGCACTTGGTTTCCTCCTGTAAAACTGGGAACAGTAATAGTACTTACCTTCTAGGGTAGTTATAAGAATTAAATGAGTTAATATATGTAGAGTGCCTGGCACATGCTAAGACTTATATGAATATTTGCTATTATTATTAGAGTAGATCTGCTTCCAAAATTCCTGAAGGTTATCATTGAAACCAACCTTAACTTTTTGAACATTTTTTCCAATTAGAATAATCTTTTGCGGGAGCTTAATAGGTAGCATGAGTACATATCAGACAGATTATGTTGAAATCAATGATTTGACAACCCTCTACCCCAAATATAATTTTGAAAACTGTATTTTTAAAATCGTCTCCATCACGTAATGAAAATGAAAGTCATATTTGCATAAAGGGATTTTTATCTATCATATTTGGTGAATTCAAAGAGTTTCCTTGAGATGAACGTCATAGAAGTGAAAAACACAAATACATGTTTAAAACTTACTGTCAAAATTACAGGAAACAATGGGAGTGTTTGCTCCAAACACAGCAGTGGCGCTGTGTTTCTGTTTTTCTACACTCTTTTCATCTCCATCCTCGGTAGTATCTGCACCCTAAAATAAGAGTCAGGAAAACCAATTAACAATGCCTAAAAACAATCGAAGAGGTAAGAATTACAAACAAATGGAATAGTCACTTTTAAAAGAGATTTTCTTCATCCAATCACTCTATTTTTTAAAGATGAATAAAGCCCAGGAGAGCGACAGAGCAAGAAGTCGAAGCCAGCCTTTCTACCCGCCAAGGCCAGGTTTACCAAACCCTGCCCGTGAAGAAAAAAAAGAGGAGCATAAAGGATACATAAGTGGATTAAGAGGAAGGGAGGAGGAAAAAGAGCAGTGGAAGAAGAACAGAGAAGGATCACTGTGTAGAAATATAAAAATAGGTTGTGTCCAAACACGAATTTCTTTTTTTTTTTTTTTTTTTTTTTTGCGGTACGCGGGCCTCTCACTGTTGTGGCCTCTCCCATTGCGGAGCACAGGCTCCGGACGCGCAGGCTCAGCGGCCATGGCTCACGGGCCCAGCCACTCCACGGCATGTGGGATCTTCCCGGACCGGGGCACGAACCTGTGTCCCCTGCATCGGCAGGTGGACTCTCAACCACTGCGCCACCAGGGAAGCCCCAAACACAAATTTCTAAAAATGGTCCCTGACTACCACATTGTTTTAAGTCAACCATGACCATTTTCTTATTAATTCCTTCCACCTTTGTGCTTTTTTCTTCTCTGCCTTTTTATTGTGCTTCCATATGAATTGTTCTCCAATTCTGTAAGCATCCTTCTGTTTTCCTTCCCCTCATATCTGCATATTTTTCTTTGTTTTTTGAACAGTTGTAGTTTCCAAAGTATGATCCAAAGAGATGTTAACAGATGTCACCTGAAGCAAAGGTTTTGGAACAGATATACGTGGAAAAGGCTAGAGGAAATAATATTAAATGTGCTTCTTAGAACCTTTCATATGTGAATGGTCTATTCATTCTACAAAAATTATTGAGCACCTAGGATGTGCAGCTTTCTCCCAAATTATGTGCAGTCTTACAGTATTGGAGTCGATGGTATTATATCCAACACTCATGTATTTTCCCTCTGCAAATATGATTTGAATTTTGGCTATTTATTACTTACAAGGGCACCTTCAAGTTTAAAGATGGCAGCTGCGCCATGCGTCTCCGAAGGAGCCATTTTTCTCCTCCAGCATCTGCGGCGAAAGGTATCTGAACTACGCTGTTCCCAGTGAAATTTCCAGCCAATTAAAGAAGCGTATTCCCAGCCCTCCTGGTCTTTAACTTCTTCCATGGCCTAAAATAGAAGTAAAACATTTAATGATAATAATCATAATAACAATATTCCTTATATTGATAAAGCAGATTATGTGATCCATCAATAGATACATATTGAAAATCTACTCTGTGCCAAAGTACTGGGCTAGGAGCCAGGGATACAACAAAGAACAAAATAGACAGGCTCTCTGCCCTTGCAGAGCTGATGGACTGGGGGGATAGAGAGAGATAAGCAGGCAAGGAAAGTGAAATGAGATGAGATGAAATGAAATGAGTGGTGGCTGTACCATCAGGAGGGGCACCTTATTCAGACTTGGTAGCAGGGGTTAGGGGCAGCATGAGGGAATGGGTAAAGCAAATGGATTCTTTTCCAAATTGCTTTCTATTTCCTCACTTCATTAGCTCATAAGAACATTGCCATTACGATATAGTTTGGAAAATATTATTATGTCCATCTTATAGAGAGGGAAAAAAACGATACCATCCTCCCTAGGGTTTAAGTGTCTTGTCTAAGGTAATAGCTTCTATAGCTAATAAGTAAATCAGGGTATATTACTTCTGTAATAACTACTATCTAACGACGATAGCACTTTTAATCTTAAAAACTATATATAATTATCTCAGTTTTCAGTGTTTTTTTTTTTTCAATTCATTCAGTAACTCTAAGTGTGGTATTGGGTTAAGAGCTGAGGAAGCAGTGAAGAAAAAGACAGGGTCCTTGCCCTCCTGTAGCTGACATTTCAGTGGTGGAAATTTTATGTAACTATCTTAAAAGTATGACTAGATTTAGTAGATGTAAAATAATACTGAATAATATTTATGATCTCAGAAATAAGAGTTCCATGTAGGGGTTATTTTTTTCAACTTTGAATAAACAGAAAACCCAGGTCAAGGACAATCTTGTAATTGACCTTCTGGCAGTATTACTAGTGACACCAAAATATTTTATGCAGCCAGGAGTGAGGCAGGTTAGGGAGCATGATCTAAGTCTCAACAATACTCTTTGGTAGAATAGAACTGGGCCATGTTTCTGGTCTTCTGACTGGTGGCTCAGTGTTCTTTCCACTTCACCTCGGTGCTCTCATGTGGAAGGAGGGAGTCAAGTGCCTCTAGAAACTTCTCACCCTATCAGGATAAGGATGATTGCAAAACAAATATTCATTCATTAGCTCACTCATTCTACTCCATTATTTATTAGGAACAAGGTCCTGAGCTTTGGAACCTTAGAAGTACCAAAAAGCTCACTATCTAATAAAAAGGCACTTCATGACATCTGCTATGAGTCAGGCATTTTGTGGAATAGAAAGAGGTCGTATTTGGAATGACCTTAGCCTGGGTTCAAACACTCTATCACTTACTAGACACATGGCCTAAAGTAAATCCATTTCACCTCTGTGAACACTGTCTGTAAGATGAGGATAAAAATGCAGATTTTGTGGATGGGAGATGATGTATATTCAGTACCTACCATCACAAAAAGCACACGGAACATACCACTTATGATTGTTCTGAGTATTATTTTTCCACTCAATTTATTATTATTCCATTTAAGCCTATAATACCCTAATTAGATGCATATTATATCCATTTTGCAGATGAGAAAGGAAATGAAGCCAGGATTTGAATCCTCAGGTGTCTTGTTCCAAGTCCTGAGCTATTGCCACTACTACATTATGCTACCAAAATAATTTGTTTCTAGTACTGCCTCTTGAGTGGTTCTCTTTATTTAGCCTGCTTCAGAATCACCTGGAAGACTTACTGAAACACAGAATGCTGGGCTCCACCCCCAGAGTTCCTAAAACAGCAGGTTTGGGGTGGGGATACACTTTTATAACCCTTGAGCAGGGCATCAGGCCTTTGACTGGCAAATGGTTCCTGTAGAAGTCGCCGAGTTAACCGTGGTTCTGTGTGGTCTGGAAGGCGGAGCCCCCAGCTCCCTCCCACTGCTCCTCTTACCCTTGCAGTACTTGCAGTGGTTTGTGTTAAATCTTTCTTGCGTTTTCGGACCAGCCTTCGGCGTCTATGAGTATGATACATTTTTTCTGCTGCAACCCAGGATTTGGGCTTATTATCAGGAGGAATGATAATTCCATACTCCCAGCCTGGAACAGAGGTTGTGAATGGTTATCCAAGAGAGATGCACTTGTCAGATTGCCAAATAAAGTTCCAGGAGTCATTCGGTCACTCTCTGCCCCGCAACATTCTCCACTGTCATGATTGAACGCCACTGCTCCTATCACTTTGCTGCCATCAGCCAAATTGAATACAGCCCCATTCCCCTGGATCCCTCTTCAAGAAGCTTCCTCTGTGGCCCTGGGGTTCTCCTCCAGGTTTCTACTTCCAGTCATTCATGGTAATTGAGTGCATCTAAGAGTAAAGCACAATGCAAGAGGCATCGGGGGACAGTGATGAAGGGCATGGCCTGTGTAGTCAACAGCCTGTGTTCAAACCCCTGCATCACTACATGGGGGCTGTTTACTTTTAAAGTTTCTTGCAAGTTAGTAAACCTGCTGATGGTCCAATTTCCCCAGCAGAAAGGTAAAATATACCTTTTTCAAAAGAATTAATCAAAATAATGCATGCAAAGCACTAGGACCATGATTAGCATATAGTTTGCACTCAAAAAACATTAACTATTATTAAAAGGCCTGGTGTGTGCATCAAGATCATCAAGAAACATAATCTATTTGAAACCTTCCTTATCAATGCTAGTTCTTTCGTGTGTACTATTCCCTCTTGTAAGAAATTTAAAAGTCAAATTTTCTCTCTTGATAATTCTAAATGTTCTAATTCATTTAACTTTAGATTACTCTTTGTAGAAAAGGATAAATATCTGACTTCCCTGGTGGCACAGTGGTTAAGAATCTGCCTTCCAATGCAGGGGACATGGGTTCGAGCCCTGGTCTGGGAAGATCTCACATGCTGCAGAGCAACTGAGCCCGTGCGCCACAACTACTGACTGAACCTGCGCTCTAGAGCCTGAGAGCCACAACTACTGAGCCCGCGTGCCACAACTACTGAAGCTCATGAGCCTGGAGCCCGTGCTCCACAATAAGAGAAGCCACGGCAATGAGAAGCCCGCGCACCGAAACAAAGAGTAGCCCCCGCTCACCACAACTAGAGAAAGCCCGTGCACAGCAACGAAGACCAAATGCAGCCAAAATAAATAAATAAATAATTTTTTTTTTTTTAAAGAAAAGGATAAATATCACTACCAGAAGCTATGTTAATAATCTGCATTATTGCTGAGTAGGGTGACTTTTAAGGCATTTTGCAGTTCTTTTTTCTGAGCTAGGGGGCCCGAGTGTGATGTTCCCAGGGAGGATATGCTGTGGTTAGACTAGAGAAGCTCCAAACTCCAGTCCCCTCCCAAATTCTCATTGGATCCCCGACATCTCAAAGTCCAGCCACCCAGCATCCTGTTACTTTGTATCTTTCATTCTTGACAGACGCCACCCTGCACCTGTCCAAGTAGTTGCTTGTCCTTCAGATTTTGCATCTGAATAGTCACAGGTAACACCACCTGACCTGGTCATCTTAGACGAAGGGGCGTGAGACTCCTCCCTCCCAAGGAAACCTGACTTTAACCAAGGCATTGCTGGAGGGTCCCTGGTCAGGTAATAGGTCTGAAATGTTACCTCTCTCATCCACTGCACGATTAATGTCATAGATCCATGCATCATCTTCCCATTCCCAACCTGGAGGGCAAGTGAGCTCGCTGGGTGATGCTGCTTTATCACCGTTCTTAAAAAAAAAAAAAAAAAAAAAAAAAAGAGGAAAAGAAGCCACAGTGTGTTAAATAAGATGCAAAGGTGAGATAGAATTCCTCACACTTAACTATAGACTCACTCATTTCAATACCATCATACACATCAATCTTTCACAGAAAAAGCCATAATCTTTATTTATACACGATTGTTGAACAATAACTAGATTTTTAAAGAATACTTTCTGCTTCCACTATTAGGGAATATGTTATGTTAAACCATGGGAAATTGTTTTTGTAGGTCAAAAATGATCAAATATCAGCAATTTCATATGGTTCGACTTAATATTATGAAATGATGCAACTCTTTATGAGGGGTTATATTGCAGAGAACCCATCAGAGATGGATAAAGCATGAAAACCACATGTTTTCAAGAATGGGGTAATGCTACAGGAGGTTGTAGATGCTAATCATGTAAGACTGAGCAAAGTTTACGTGAAATATTGACTTAAGTTCTGCATTAAAACTGACAGAGTTATGAAAAAAGTTCATAGTAAAGGAAATAAAGGAGGTCTGTAAACATAGAAAAATAGTCAGCTTCACTTTAAGAGTGTGAAAATTGAAATAACGACAGGATACCATCTATTCATGTACTGACAAAGATGTTAAAGTGGGAGGGTGTCTAGAAAAACAATCCCCTATGCTATTGCTAGAAATATAAATTTGTACAACCTCTTTGAAAGTAGTTTGCCAATATTTGTCAAATTTTTATATGCACTGAAACCTTGACCAAGCCAACAGGTGCCTCTCCTACAGACAAACTTTCATAAGTGAATAAGAATGTATGTATAAGGATGTTCATTGTCACATTGTTTATAAAAAACAAAGACTGGGGGGAAAATCCCTGACTATCCACAAGGAGGGGATTAGTTAAATAAATTATAGAGGGGTACATATAATAAAACACTCTGTAGGAATTTTTTAAATGGCTCATAGACCTGTATATATTGATATCAAAAGATGTCCAAGATATATTATGTGAAAAATACAAGTTGCAGAACTGTGCATGCAACACAATTCAGGTGGGGAAAAAAAGAAGTTATATATTTGTATAGGAACAGAAAACTGCTATCAGTGGTTCAGTGGTTATCTCTGGGGGTGGGGATGGGATATGGATCAGGGAGAAGAATTACTTTTAATTTCCTTTTATGCTGTTTGAGTATTCTAAAGACATGAGCATTCAATTTGTTATGATTTTAAAAACTAGTTCCATAATAAATATAGTAAAAAAAATTTCACAACCCAGACTTTACCATGTACCAACACCTAGTTAAATAGGCCCCATGTCTTTCCTATAGGAATCAATTACAGATGCGCTTTGGAGGCTCCAGTTATAAAGGGAAAGCTTTATGACATGAGATGCAGCAGAAGGGACCAGGCAGCTCCGCCTTGTGGTTGGTGATCCAGCGATGGTTTCTCCCAGCTCACGCAGGAGGGCTTATCCCCCAGAGCTGCACTCACCGCATCCGTGTAGGTGTCCTCTGCTGGCTTCCACTGGCCCCGGGGGTAGCGACTCTCGTTCTGATACAATTCATCTGTGAACTCTGTGTGACCCGCATCCGCCTCGGTCAGCAAGCTGAGACAGGAGGCTCACATTACCAAACGAGAAACATTACCAAAGGTGGTCACTGACCACCCCATCTATTTCCAATGGCGGGGGAGACATCTACACCCTGGGGGTGGCCCCCGTTCCCTCCTCGTCTATCCCATTGGGTTCTCCACTCCAAACTCTTCTTTGTACTAATAGCTTTTGACATTCCTTTGAAGAGGGGCCGCTGGAACAATGAGCGCTAAATTACAGAGAACTTTTCAAATTATCAAAGTTGCTCCTGCCCAGTAATTAGGGTGGGGACTGGGAAAACAGCATTGTGGGCAGCTTCATCTAGGGACCAGGCTTCTGTTTCTGTGTCAGGTCAGGGCCATTCAGCATTTTCTCAGCAAGACTCTTGGCTAACAGTTCAAAAGAATAAAGAGTCATCTTCCCTCTTTCTACCTATTTTAAAAAATGGAATGGAGACGGTCTCCTGGGCCCTAGTGTGGAAACTTTTACTCATGGCTTGCTTGGTCTACGTAACACAAACTGAAGGGAGGAGTTTACATTTTCTGGATAGTTCCTAGGTAGGGATGACAGCCAAACCAGGTCATTTAAGACTCCAAAGTCCATTTGGGCACTTGAGAAATCCATACTGACTCCCTGCCATGCCAATTTTCCTCTTGGATTTAGAACTATTTTGACAACCCAGAGAAGAAAGTACAGAGGTTCCAACTTTGACTTAAGTCTTCTGCCAGGTATCCACTCAAGTGAGGTTTCTTTTTCCCTTTTACTGTCTCTACCTCTTTCCCCTGCTGTATCCTTCCCTAGAATCAAGCACTGGGAAGAAATCAGAAAACAGAAAGTTCCCACCCTTTGTATCAATTGGGCTTGTCCGTCACTTCTCTGGGCCCCAGAGAAGGAGAACAGAACTGGCTGCCACCTATGGGGTCCCATCCAGCTCCGACAGGCTCTGACCTGCTTTTCCAGTCCCAATTCCCCTGGCCTTTCCCTGTCCTCACTAACCTTCCTTCCTTCTTTCCAATTCAAATCCCATTTCCCTTCCCCTCACCAGCAACCCCAACTCCATCCAAAGCAAGCTGTCATGGGTTAAAAGCAATCATGTGCAGACACTGGGTCTTAACAGACCAGACCCAGCACACTTCTTTCCTTCCTTCCCTAATCCTGTGTCATTATGGGAAACAAATGTGGACAGAGAGAGCAAACTCTAGTTTAAGGTCTTAAAATCCAACTTCACAAGCGTGTTTCCTCCAAACACAAGTACACTGTCCTGAGCTGGAGAAAAGAGGGCATTCTGGTTCCAGTGCTTTTGGCAACACGTAGAAACCAGGCTTTCGTTTCCTCCAGACTCCAGGGGACACATGCTTGCCCCCTGTACTGTTTCTTTCTTCCTGTTTAATAATAGCCTTTGACATATAATTCACATACCATACAATTCATCCACTTAAACTATGCCTTCTACTGTTTCCTACAGACATTCCAGCATAACAGTTGAGAACTGGTTTTGGTGCCCAGGCTAGATTTGGGTTCTAGCCCTGTCTACACCACTCACCCACAGTCTGTGTGCCTTTGGACAAGTGACTTAATCCCTCTAGGTCTCAGTTTCATCTGTAAAGTGGAGATAATACTATTTTATGTTGGGAGATAATTCTTTGTGAGTCTAAACACAGGCTCCATGATCTTCTCAAGGATGTTTATATGAGGAACAACCTCAGAAGACATAGTGTTTCTCTCCAGAGCAAAGGGCCAGCATGCTTACTACCTACCCATTATAAAGGATTCAGGTGCCCTAAGCTCAGGGTTCCTTTCCTATTATACAGTCCACTTCATGTGCAAGTGTCACCTGGCTCTCTTTTTGTCGCCCTGTGGGAATTGGGGCTTGGAGAACAGGAGCAAATGTTGATACTCTGGTACTACTATTTGCTGTGGGCAATAGAGTCCTTTGTCAGGCTTCCCTGGTGGCGCAGTGGTTGAGAGTCCGCCTGCTGATGCAGGGGACACGGGTTCGTGCCCCGGTCTGGGAAGATCCCACATGCCGCGGAGCGGCTGGGCCCATCCGTGGGCCATGGCCGCTGAGCCTGCGCGTCCGGAGCCTGTGCTCCGCAACGGGAGAGGCCGCAGCAGTGAGAGGCCCGCGTACTGCAAAAAAAAAAAAAAAAAAAAAAAAAAAAGTCCTTTGTCTCTGCTTTAGGAGTCTTGTGTCTCCTGCCAACATCCACGAAACTGTGGCAGGTGACCTTGCTAGCTTGCAAGTAGGATAAAAATCTCAGACTCCTCATGATTTCTGATACCACCTATCTTGTAGGACTGCAATCCAGATTCAGTAAGATGATGCATGTGTTTATCCCACTGCTTCACACATTCACAGGTCATAAGTTCTCAATAATGTTAGTACCAGGTGCTTTTTATACTTTTTTGTTTTATTACAGGATATTGACGACATCTTTCAAGTTTCTGTGAGTTTCTGTGGACTTACTTCTGCTCAGTGGGTGTTATGTAAATATGATCAAGAATGATGATGGAGAAGATTCACTTAGCAATTTCTAAGGAAAGACTTCATTACCATCCTTTTTTCTCAGAAAATGAAAAACTTACCTTTTTTCAGGATCAACTATCCAGTCTCCTTCCCATTCCCAGCCTTTTGGAGGCAAAAAGAATTCCCTCTTGAGTTTTATTTTTCCTGTGACATCAGAAAATTTATGACGACCCACTAATCCAGAAGTGCCCCATTTTCCAAACATAAGAGCTTGATTTTCATACTATTAAAAAGAAATTGGAGAAACATCATCAGGGAGCAAGAAATAAAGCCAACACATAAATTTTCAAGTCCATCTAGGACCTAGGCTAAACAATGAGGAAAAGTGAAAAAGCTTTATATTCAGAAGGTATGGACCTAAGTTGCGCTGCTGCTGATTATGCAACTTCAGTAAATCATTCATCTTTCTAAGACTCAGTGTTCTCATCTGTAAACTGAGGATAATACTACCTTTCTCATAGGGTTGTTCTGAAGTTCAAATGTACAAATGATTGTGAAAGTGCTTTGTAAACATTGATATATCATGCTAGTTGTTTCCACCATTATTTTCAATGGCTCCAAATAGTGCTCCGAACCTAATCTTTTAGATACCTACAAAAGTCCTCAATTTATGAACATGTAGTCTTCTAAAACTTTATTTATAAGTCTGCTGCCGAGAAGTTGGGCACATTTCCCCACAGAAACAATATTATAATTAATGGTACATTTCCTGGGCAGCACAAAGAATCCATCTGAAACATGAAGGTCCTTTAGCACCCAGCTTTTATGTGGCCTAAAAATTCTGAGCCTTCATCCCCTCTGGAGTATGGTGAGTAGACCAAGACCTTTCTGGAAGCAGGTTTTGTGGCAATGGCAGACCCAGGTTTACAGGGCATTCCTTTCTAAGACAGAATTTATAAAATCTACAATGGTCTGTTTTTCACTATGTCAACCATAAAGAGGGTTGAGATTTGCCAGTGGTCAGAGTCTCTGTTTGGGTCCAAGCTGATATCTCTGTTTGTCTGCTGATGAGCTCACTGAGAAGACCATTTGCATAAGCAGCAGGGGAGTTTTTGGCTGAAGGATGATGGAAGAAGTTTGGGCAAGGGCCTGATGAGGAAACTGGAGGTCTCTGAGGTGCTTCACGTGTGCTAATGGTCCCACCCCACAGCTGCTAGTTAAAGGCCTCAAAGCCACATGAGGCTCCCATCTCCACTGCTGCTGCTGCCCTCTTGTCCATGCCAAGGTCCTCACCTGGATTATACTACAGCCATGCTGGCTTCCAAGTAGAAGTGGCAGGAACTGCTCCTCCACTCTGTGTCCTTGTCACTTGGAAACCAAAGAAGCCATGCATGTGCCCCCAAGTCTCACAGCCCCCTGTGCCTAAAGCTCAGAGCAATATCTAAGACAGCACTAGTGAGACCCCCAGAAATTTGGCGGGGGGGAATTTTTGCAGAGAACTGAGGTCTGGTATTAGCCCAGGAAGGCAAGAACCAGTGAAATTTCCATTACTGTCATTAGTGTGCCCCTTCTGGTACTCAGAGGCTGTTAGAATTTGGAGAAACTAGAGTCACGCAAAACAACTAAAATGGGTGGATCATCTCTACACCTGTTGAAACTAGAGTTCGCTCTATGCAAGGAAGGATGTGGAAGTGGGAAACAGAGGAAGGGTTGTTCCTTGCTCAGTGCTAGCTTCTCTGGGCCCCAGCCACAGAGCTGTAGGGCAGGTGGATGCCAAGAAATCCCACAGGAGGGCAGAAGCGAGCCCCTCCCACATGTGTTCTGATGCCCCCTCCACACCACCCAGATGACTGACCATCAACATCTGTGACTCAGGGCCTCCCCTGAGGCCTCCAGCCCACCCTCTATTTCTCTCCAGTCGCACTTCAAAGCTTGCATCCTAAGGACTTTGTGTTTCCCATGGGTTTCACTGCTTCTCAAAGTGGACCGCAATGCCCTGTATCCACCCACATTGCAGGTGCTAATCCCTAACTCAGCTACAGAATCACAGTCCTCGGGGTGGGTTTCTTTTTAACAAGACACCCAGTTTTATTATTTTGATAGATTTTGAGATCCTTGAGGACAGGGCTTGGCTGCTTCATCATCTTCAGCCTCTGCCTCTGTGTCCGACATAAAGCCACCACTCCCTAAAAGCTTGGATGGGTGGATGGATGGATGGATGAATTCTGTCACCATTTATTTATTTAATAAATATTTATAGGAGCCTACTATGTGCCAGGCACTGTTAAATTTAAAAAAGCAAAACTAAAAGATGGCCATGGGTTTTCTTGCCCAGCAAGCACAACAGAACCACAATCCTAAACCAGTGGTCAGGCATAGTGGTGGGCAGCAGAAACACAATTACAAATTAGCTAGAATGAAGATAGTCTTCTCCCCAATTATTTGAGCATGAAGGCCTATCTGTAAAAGAATGGAGCTCATCTGAAAATTGTCAGAAGAGACCCACTGAATATATCTAATAAATTTACAACAATAAGTACTTTCAGTAAAAAAAAATCCAACTAATGCCACTTTTAGCTGTAAAAGTTTGTGAAAATTATTTTCATTGGTTTAACTCTAATGAGATTTCTAATTAGCTAAATGGATTTTTAACTCAGTGAAGGATTTACAAATTATCTCTATTGTTTTTCAAGTATCCAGGCAGCATTTTCTTTGCCCTTGGGCAAACCCCTCTGAGGCTTCCCCAACTGAGGATTGAGTCTTCTGTGGTTTAAAGACTCCAGACACTTTGCTGTAGAGTAGAAATTAACACAATATTGTAAATCAACTATATTTTCAATTAAAAAAAAAACCACTCCAGACCCCAAGCAGGCTTCTCAAGGTCGGCACCTCTCAAGTGTCCTCACTCCTGGGTTGCTTGTGTGTGAATCACTCTGGGGTGTCCCAGTGTAGACTTCCAGTCAATCTTTCCCTATCCCCTTCGTTAAGGGCCCTTGAATGTGGGGTTTTAGGTAGCGATTATGGGTGGCTGGTTTGACATCTGAATATTTTCCCTTAGGATGAAAAGTAGAGTACTCCCACACAAAGAGGAAAAGAGTGATGTCATTAAATGTACCATTTCAGCAAAGACGGTGAATGTTCCTTCTGCGAAGCTATTGAACTTCTTCTCAACAGCACTTAGGCCCAGCCAGATGTTCACACGCAACTCCACAGGCACCTTTGGTCCATTGTTTTTTTCCTGTGGGTACTGTGAAATGCACAATAACATGACCCGTTATGCTGGGCACAGTACAGCCTGTGCATTAAGCTCAAAACAAAAGTAGACTGAACATCTAATCATTGTTTTCAGCAGTCTAACTTTGTTTGTGCAGTTAAAATATTTCCAAATAACCCTTCTGCACAGATTAAAATAACAAGTAGAGCAGGAACCCCTGGGTGTCCCTGAGACCTTTTCAGGAGGCTCACAAGGTCAAAACTATTTTCCTAATAATACTAGGATGTCACTTGCTTTTTTCACTGTATTGACATTTGCACTGATGGTGCAAAAGCAATGGTGGATAAAACTCCAAGCACTGTAGCAGGAATCAAGACAGTAACACCGAACTGCACTGGTAGTAATAGTTTTCTTCATCACTCTCAGTGAAGAAAACAAAATGCCAGTTTTACTTATTAATTACTTTGATAAAGCAGTAAAAATGGCTAATCCTAAATCGTGATCCCTGAATACGTCTTTTTAATATTTTGTGTGATGAAATTCTGCTGCATATTAGTGTATATTCTGAGAAAAAAACTTATGCAATTGAGCTGTGAACCGAACTAGCCTTTTTTTTTTTTTTTTGCGGTATGCAGGTCTCTCACTGTTGTGGCCTCTCCCGTGTGGAGCACAGGCTCCGGACGTGCAGGCTTAGTGGCCATGGCTCATGGGCCCAGCCGCTCCGCGGCATGTGGGATCTTCCCGGACCGGGGCACGAACCCATGTCCCCTGCATCGGCAGGCGGACTCTCAACCACCGTGCCACCAGGGAAGCCCTATTTTTTTTTTTAATAGAATACCTTTTCTTCCTGAAACAGTGATTGGCTGACAAATATGGTTATTCATACTTGGATATATGGGGCAGACATTTTCTTGAAAATAAAGTGAGACTGTCATTTCAAGGATAATAGGTGACTGTATTTTGTTGCAATGATAAAATTCAAGGTTTCAAGTTAAAATTAGAATTTTGGAAAATTTGTTTCTGTCTCGGTGGGTGAGCTTGATAGCATCCCAATACATAAGGGCTTTTCTTGTAAGTGATATCAGTGAATGTGATTTTTTTTTCTTTTTATTTATTTATTTATTTTTGGCTGCTTTGGGTCTTCATTGCTGCACACGGGCTTTTCTCTAGTTGCAGTGAGCAGGGGCTACTCTGTTGCGGTGCGTGGGCTTCTCATTGTATTGGCTTCTCTTGTTGCAGAGCACAGGCTCCAGGCGTGCGGGCTTCAGTAGTTGTGGCATGCAGGCTCAGTAGTTGTGGCTCACGGGCTCTAGAGCACAGGCTCAGTAGTTGTGGCACACGGGCTTAGTTGCTCTGTGGTATGTGGGATCTTCCCGGACCAGGGCTTGAACCCGTGTCCCCTGCATTGGCAGGCAGATTCTTGACCACTGTGCCACCAAGAAGTCCCAATGAATGTGATTTTTAAAAATACTGTATGATGAAATGTGTCAACATTAGGAAGATTTGCATAACTCAGTGAATCAATATTTTCCAAATGAATGCTTAATGTTACAAAATCATGCATGGCTAAAAGAGCCATTCAAAGTACAAGATAGACCAATGGATTTTAAGGTAGCAGAGAATAAAAAGTTCACTGATATAGGTCAGATTCCACACTGCAATTAACATTTTAAAAGCTACCACTTGAGTTTGGTATTGTATCAAAGATGAGTACCCATAATTATCTGAAAAAGTTATTAAAATACTCCTCCCTTTTCCAAATACATATCTGTGTGAGGCCAGATTCTCTTCATATACTTCAACCAAGCAACTTAGTCCATCGGACGAAACGTAGAAGCAGTTTTGAGAATCCAGTTATATTTCTGTGAAGCCAGGTTTGCAAAAATGCAAAACAGTATCACTCTGCTTTCTGATTTTTAAAAGGAAATAGTTATATTTTATAAAAATATATAGTTTATGTTAACCTATAATGGGTTTATTATTATTTTAAAATATATTAATAAATACTTTTTAATGTCAGTTTTAATTTCTATTACAGTAAATATTGATAGATGTAACCCACATACACAAATGCTCTCTGGGGTCTCCAATGACTCTTTTAAGAGTGAAAGGGGCCCTAAGACCAACAAAAAACCCACTGAATTAAATAACTCCCTAAACTGGATAATGAGTATTAACAAAATCAATAAATACATACAGGGCTTCCCTGGTGGCGCAGTGGTTGGGAGTCCGCCTACCGATGCGGGGGACACGGGTTCGTGCCCCGGTCTGGGAAGATCCCACATGCCACAGAGTGGCTGGGCCCGTGAGCCATGGCTGCTGAGCCTGCGCGTCCGGAGCCTGTGCTCTGCAGGGGGAGGGGCCACAACAGTGAGAGGCCCGCCTACCGCAAAAAAAAAAAAAAAAAAAAAAAAAAAAAAAAAAAAAAATACATACAACATTCTCTTAAAAGCATTTTGCTGTTTATCCACTGAGTTCGGAAACCTAATGCAGAGAATACCACTGCAGGCTGGACCCTCAGGGCTGCATTTGGCAAAGAAACACTGTGGTTAGGGCTCTGCCCAAATTCCTGACACTCACATCTTCTAGAGGACGACAGCTTGCAGGGCTGGGAGGCAGCCTGTGACTGGCCAAAGGGAAAAGAGGGAAGCAGAAGGGGAGCATCACCTGCCAAAGGCCCTATCTACAGAGCTCTCTCACCCCCTGTGAAGTTTCATTTATTAATCAGTTTGCTTCCACGCACTGCTGAGGTCAATTATAACTGTGGTTCTATCTTAAGTAAAATTTATTCCACCAAGAGACACTTGAAAGAAGATAATCATTCTGGTTCTATTTTCACCCTCTTGATTAAAGAGGAAAATATCTCCCTGTTTTAAGAGAACATTCTCCCCTGACTGCTTTTTCTCCTTTGAATTTTTTTCCTCTCCCTGAAATTCCAAAGAACTCGGTTGGAGTCTGGCAGGAAGAGGGATGAAAAACTTGCATCTGGCAACTATTTAGATCTCTTTGTTTCCATCCCCAGGCCCTCCTCTGGTTCTCCTTAGGCACATAAGAGAAGTTCTTAATCCAGGGTCCTGGGATGGATTTATGGGTTCTACGAAGCCCCTGAATTGGATGCAAAATATTGGATGTATTGGAGATGTGCATTCTTTTGGAAGAGAGGGCCAGTAGCTTTCATCAGGCTCTTAAAGGAGTCTAGGACTCCAAAAAATGTTCAGAACCCTGGTCCTAAAATAGTAATTCTCAAAATTTTTCAATTTGAGGACCCATTTGGTTAGGGTATAGATTCCATGGACTATCTATATTACCTTCCCTTTTTTTCTGCTTCCCAAACGCTCACTAGAAAGGAAGAGAGGCATTGCTTCACATTAGACATTAGAAGTGGAAAATCATTCCAGAAAGCAAAGCATTCACAATGCCATATTAATATTAGTGTCACAGAGACTTCTATGGAAGTGTCCTTGTTTGAAGCCAGCAGACCTCAGGCCACTCTGGGAATTACCACCCTAGAGGAAGTGCCAGAATAGGCTGAAATGGATCACAATTGCCCTAGCCATTCAATGACTGGCAAATAATATAAATCAGCCCTTCTTGGGAATATGGGTTTTGCACTTAAGTGTTTCACATTACACAGTGACGAAGCCATACCTTCAGAAAGATGGTTTGGGTTTTCCCACAGTATTTTCCAGATGCATTGTCACCACTGGTGGAGTATAAAACCTGATGCGCGGGAATGCGTGCGTAGGCCAATCTTTTCTCTCCCCGGATCATCCAGATGATGATGTCAGGCATGCTGTTCTGAGGCTGGTCACATGAGTGGGTGGAAAAGGAAGCAAAGCTATAGTTAGTCTAAATGCAGAGACACCACAGACCCTGCAGGCTGGACCCTCAGGGCTCCATTTAGCAAAGAAACACTGTGTTTAGGGCTCTGCCCAAATTCCTGACTCTCACCTCTTCCAGGACCACAGCTTGCAGGGCTGGGAGGCAGCCTGTGACTGGCCAAAGGGAAAAGAGGGAAGCAGGAGAGGAGCTTCACCTGCCAAAGGCCCTATCTACAGAGCTCTGAGAGGAATTTTGGAAAATACCCTCTTTTATCTCTCCCATCATTTGAAGAAAGCCATAGACAGCAGTCAAGGGGTTACAGGCTTCATGTATTTCACAGGACATAGAGCATCTCTACCTCACAATTTGGTATTTTCCAAATATGAAATATTAACTTAGTTTTTTTTAAACCTCTTTTTTTCTGATTATAAAGGTGATATAAGTTTACTATAAAAAAACTTTGAAGGTACCAAAGCATAAAGTAAAAATAAAAATTTCCTGTAATCACATGTGTGTTTTTCAAATGTATTTCTATCCACAAATATATGACTACCCACCCTCCACCCCCCACCTCTGAAGGTCAGTAGGAAGGGTCTTCTACTCCCTTGTTCTTCCAACCCACAGAGGTCAATGGCAGCCAACAGTTATCCAGCACTCACTGTGTGCCCAACACTGTGCTAAGGCCTTTACCCTCTTCACCTTCTTTAATCTTCATAAAGCAAGGCTGTGTTTTATCTCCATTTAATATATGGGGAACTGAGGCTTAGAGAGGTTGAGTACCTTGCCCAAGGTTAAACATGGTAGATCTGGGAATCAAAGCCAGGTCTTCCCAATCCCAAACAAAGGTACTACACAAATCTGCTACTATATCACTCTAGCTGAAATATTCTGATTGTACCATGACACTGGTAATGATTTGTCCACTATGAAGACTTTTCTAGGACAACCAACTCAAAATTCTTCTTCTGCCCTGACCTCAATGATGCATCCATTAGCACCTCAGCCCAGTAATGCCTCAATTTCATCATGCTTTAGATCTGCTCAATATGCAAGATAATGCGCTAGATTTCCCTACTACCATCTCTATCCCTGGTGCCCTTCTACAGAATCCCTCCTCCATGTCAAGTGTAGTTTAAAAGCCTTACCTCTTCAGTCAGTTGCATTAATTTATCGAGCCAGTCCTCGATTTCTGCCAATGTGGACTTCACCTCTGTGGCCTCAGACCTCATCCTCACAGCTGCCTCGTGTATCTGGGAGAGAGCTCTGGATCGCAGCTTTTGGATGTGAGTATCAAGAACTGTGATATTAGGTTTTCCTTCTATGAGAGGCAACGTGTATCTAAAAACGGAAAAAGAACCAGAGAATATGCAGAAGAGCTTGCTAGGCTTCAGGACTGTCAAGTTCATTTACGGTTGGTTCCCATCTCACAAACCACATCAATTTCCTAATAGACTCCACAAAGTGTGACCAAGTCTAAGCTGAGGGTGAGTGTATGTGGCTTTAAGAGCAGACCTGCCAGACAGACTCTCCTAACTCTCATGGGGAATGCAGGGGGATGAAAATTCCAAAGCAATTCCTTGGGTTTGACCCAAGGCCCGTGGAGTCACTGGGAAGATGGAAACAGTGGCAGCAGTTGGGAGGAACTGGCCTTCCCTTCTTTTGCTTCCTATGATCACTGTACAGACCCACAAAATGAAGGAGAAGAACGGACATTAGAGATCATTTAGCGGAAGGCTTCCTAACCTAGGACCCATGCACCCCTAGGCAGTCTGCGGGTGGGCCTCTGGAGGTCTGTGAATCCCTGGAACTTATAAAGGAAAGTGTTTGTCTGTGTTGACATGCAGTGTGACATCATGATGAAGATGACATCATGATGAAGAACACAGGCTTTGGAGCTGACTATCTGGGTAAAAATCCTGGCTCCACCACTTACTAGTTCTGTGATCTTGACCAATTACTTAATCTCTTGTCTTCCCATCTTCAAATGTGGGAAAATAGTAACTACCTTTTAGGGTTGTGGTGAGAAGTAAATGAATTAATATATGGGGAGCCTTTAGAGCAATGCCTATCGCATAGTAAAGTCTAAATGGTGTTGCCATCATCGTCATCATATCATCAGGTACTCAGAGGGGTCCATTACCTCCCCAAAACGTTAAGAACCACTTGTGTAGGTCAAGCTCCCACTAGAACAGCTGAGCTGGAGCCAGGATTAGACTTTTTCTGCCAGGTCTCACAAGGGCTGCTGATGGGGTCACACGGTGAGGATGTCACCTATTCCAGGAAATTCTGCTCACATTGTTTCTACGTAGAATTTTCATTGGTTAGAATTTTACCCGGCTTTTCTTTTTTTTTTTTTTTTAGTATTTATTTATTAACTTATTTGGCCACACCAGGTCTTAGTTGTGGCACTCGGGATCTTCGCTGCGGCATGCAGGATCTTTTTAGTTGCAGCATGCGGCCTTCTTAGTTGCGGCATGCAGACTCTTAGTGGCGCCATGCGGATTTCTTAATTGCGGCATATGGACTTCTTAGTTGCGGCATGCGGACTCCCTAGTTGCGGCATGAGGCCTTCTTAGTTGTGGCATGGGGACTCTTAGTTGCGGCATGCATGCGGGATCTAGTTCCCCGACCAGGGATCGAACCCAGGCCCCTTGCATTGGGAGCAAGGAGTCTTACCCACTGGACCACCAGGGAAGAACCTTACTCAGCTTCTTAAATGAAGGAAATCCTAAATGACTTCCCTTAAACACAGATTTCCTAAAATTAAAAAGTGCCCAGTTGGATTCTTCAAAAATGGATTATTCAAAAACAGTATAAAAAATATCTCTTAAAATTCACAGGCATTTTATACATGAAAAGTATTACCAGATGTTTTTGTTTGGTTGCATTGGTAATTATGGCAATGCATTGGAAGGGTTAAGTCCCTGAAATGATTCTTTGAGGCAAAAATATAGACAGAAGCTGCTAGGCTCAGAGGTCACACATAAGACCTTCAACAAATAGATGCTGATGGTGGGAAACATGTAGCAGGAAAAGAAGTTATGCTAATAAACCCAACTTTGGGCCTCAGATGGGTCATTTCACCTCCTTGGGCCTCTGTTTTCTCATCTATAAAATAAGGGGACTGGAAGAGATGACCTCTTAGGACCCAGGTATAAATTCTCTGCATTTAAACAAGCACCCAGCAATACTTTGATCTCAGCTGCATGACAGTTACCTAGCTAAACCACTAGAGGGCACAAGAAGACTGGGAGACTTTGGGTTAGGAGCTTGGGATGGTGGGTAGGGGGTGCTGGACAGCCCTGATTCCTGCTGCTGGTTAGAAGGATTGAATATGGTTTTCTTTTGGAACTTCCCTGACCACTGCTCTATTGGCCAACATTTAAAATGAGTTTAGAATTATCACTTCCTCCTTTGATTTACAAATACCCTGAGATCTGAGCAGTTACCCTAAGTCATAGTTATGAAAGGTTCTCTGGCTTGGGTCGAACCTTTTGGCTTCACCTAAGGGAGGCTTGGCCAGAGTACTCATTACGCATCCAGTAAAAGAGCGAGTAAAAAGGCTGTTGCTAAAATTGTGTTTATGAATTCGGAACGCTGTTCTAAATGGTAATAGCAATGCCCCACCCCCAGATCCCATTTTCTGTGGGAACCAGGAGTCACCTTTCTTGGGGCAGTGGGCACACAAGGACCGCTGGGAGGCAGATCAGCTCCCTCCCCCCTTCCCCACCCCCTGCAGTAGGTTGCATTGGGACTATTTCCTGGAGTGGGACCTCAGCCTCCCTCAGCTGATTTAGAATTGGCACCAGATCGGAAAGTGGAGCTTTTCCTGCTGGTGATTCAGAGACGCTTCCAGTAACAGCCTTTTGAGAAGCTTGACTGATTCAAATTCATTTTTCAGGCGAACACTAGAAAATTCTAGAGACTCTTCAGGCCTTACAGTTTAAGGGAGGCGAGCACGGCTGGGAATTCTAAAGTACGAATAAGATCACTATACCTTGTGTCTTCTATGACTTCATCGATCAGCTTCAACCACATTTCTGCCAATTGGTTTGCGGGAATTTTACCTTGTATCCCTGATTTTAGAGCCTCTATTTTTGATTGCTAAAGAATTTGGAAAGGGAGGAAATAATTGGTAATTGTGCATTATACCTGGTAAAACTTTCATTTTCAAGAAAAAATACACAAGAAGACTTAACAGAAAAATGAAAAGTTTTTTTCTTTTACATTTAATAATGCTCACCATAGCTCAACACTATTTTTCTTCAAAATGCAATCAACACTGATACATATATTTAAGTAATAAGACAAGATTTTCATATAGCTTTGACCTTTGAAACCATGCAAATTTTAAGTATTCAAAAAACAAAAGAGAAACCAACAAGGATGGGGGAAAGAACTCTAAAATGGAATGTAAAACAGAAAAAAGTGAACCTAACTATATTTCAGATGAATAACATAACTACACTGAAGTAACCCAAGTAACTTTTGAGCACAATGTTTTTACTATATTCCCTTAGTTTGAAGGAAAGAACCATAAACATATCAAACTCTAAATAGCTTTGTTTTTTGCGGTACTTCACCTATGGATTTTAGGATTAAACTAATGAGTAAATATATCGAGGAAAACGGAAGCCAGGTTTCTCACTGTTGGAGAAGGGAGTTGTAAATACAGAAAGAGTGAGGACTAGAATAAACCCCATGATATTAAATGGAATTGGGGTTATCCTTATAAACTCAAATTGCATTCAGTATACTGAGAGATATAGAAATAAACATACATATGTATATACATGTGTGTTCTCATGCAAGTTTGTCTGCTGAGAAGGCCTAGAAGCAATGACATCTCAGTAGTAGTGAGCACTCCAATACCCAGACCTTGTTCTTCACATTCCATTCCTACTAAAAGGAACCAGAGTTCCTTGGAGAAATGGTGATTCCAGGGTTAGGGTACAGAAAGTACAAGGTAAGCTCAGGACAGATTATTGCATCACTTTGAGCATCTGCCAACAGAGAGGCTGAGGGAGAGCCCACCATGATCCCCAAAAGTCTGATCATGGAAATCCACTGTCCTGTCCAGATTAGTATGGAATTAGGACAGCTTGGTCAATGAAGAACAAAGATGAAAAATGCTGAAGAACACCCAAAACATAATTAGAATAGAGGTATGACCAATTCTCTACCACGTCCCTTGAGATGGAGATTGGAAAATACCACAACCACAATGCATACCAATTGTAGCTCTGTTATGTAAACAGTTATGCTTAAGTTAAATGTATAATTCTCCTTCAATATTGTCTTTAAAACATAAAACAATATTTTCAGATTTTGCCATGGGGTCTTAGAACAAGTATATTCCAGGACCCCCAAATGTCATGGTCCAACCCTGACAGGTTGGATCTTAGAAAAATTAGTATTCATGTAATGTAGAAATCAAAACACTAATACCAGATGGATTTTATCAGTACCTGATAGAAATAACTTAGTATCTTTGACTTAATTAGAAATATCCCAACCATGTTCTTCTTCTCCTCATCAATGTCAACTAGAAGGATAATCAAAGATATCACATCTATTCCCACCAGAGGGAACCCCTCCAACCTCCAAACAAGAAAGTCCACTGAGCCCACTTCTTCCCACAGTAGAGATTCTTACCGCTTTGATAGCAAACTCTAAGGGTTGCATGTTTCTACTGGAATGAACCACTCTGCACACCATACTTCACATACAAATTGTGGCAGAAACTGTGAGTTGTCCCCCTACTTCAACATCCATCCTCTCTTTTCCACAGTAAGACAACTTGCACCTGGACATATGCCTGCCCAGGCATAAGACTGTATTTCCCAACTCCCTTGTATTAAGAGGCGGTTGTATGACTGGATTCTGGCCAGTGGAAAATGAGTAGAAATCAAGCCTGTGACTTCTGAGTGTTTCCCTTGAAGGAAAAGGCCTGTGTCATCTTCTCCCCCTCTTTTCCCCTTCCTTCAGGCTGAAGGGTCGGGGTAGTGGCGAGCTGCCTCTACCATGCAGACTATGACAACTCCTTAGTGATAGCAGAGCAACAAGGGGGAAAAAGCCTGGGTCCCTAACACCACTGAACTTCCATACCAGCCTTGGATTACCTACCTCAGCTGTTACTAAAGAAATAGCTTTCATCTTGCTTACCATTATATTCTGAGGTCTTGTGGTACAGTGGCCTAACCTGCATTCTAAGTAACACATAATTCACTCTGTTTGGTGAAAAGGAAATGCAGAAAAGATGAACTCACCAGCCGTTCTGCCTTGACTAGGAGCATGTTCACTGCATCCAGGCGATGACTAATATCCTCCCAGTATGAAGTCAGTGTAACAACTGGCTTTGTGTGGGCCCAAGGCAAGTAGTAATAGTAGTTCCCTGGTGTAGAACATTGAGGGTCAGTGAACACTGAACACTTAAAATAAACAACACGTTTACTGAAAAGATGTGCAAACTGGACTGCTTGGGTAATCATAGGCCTGGGGGTGTGGTTTGGGGTGGTCTGGTTCTTTCATTTTATTTAATTAAGCAACTGAGGAATAAATAGAAAGTTCTTATTCATTTAGCCTGCTTTGAAAATCTCTACAAGACCCTAGTAAACCTAGCACAATGATCTCAGGATCTTTTGGTGATTCAGGACCATGTGTCTGAGCATCACTGATGATTACATAACACAGCAGAAGAAAATAGAGAGAGTATAGGAGATTAGACTATATGTGTTGTCCATGAAAACTGTTATTCTAAATAAATATTTTTGTTGGAAGTGGGACAAGAAAAAAGAATTTTCTGGTTTTTTAAAAGCCTTAGCTAGATACATGGAATTTGGTATTACTAAGAGCCTTACAGTAATTAAGAATTATTAGCCAACATTTTCTAGCACATTTTATATTTTAACACTACTTGTACAAAAATTAGGTAAAAACTATGGTGACAACCATTGGGGCATTTGATCAGAATTTCTCTCTCCCTTCTCTATACTCTCCAACCATTTGTCGATGTCTTTATAAGGGCACTCTCATACTCTGCCTTCTATTATGATTTATTTTATACACTAGAATGTAAGCTCCTTAAAAGCAGGGACTGTTTCTCATTTATCTTTGTTCAAATACAGCTATTTAATCCTCATGGCAACTCTGGAGAAGATGAAGAAACTGAGGGTTAGAATGAAGTGATACGGCTAAGGTCGTAGTGCTGGGAAGTAACTGAGCCAAGACCAGAAGCTTGATTTTCCATCCACTTCAACTACTCAATCTAAGAGTGATTTGGGGCCTGGCAGGGCAGAGGTGGGCTGGGGCAGGAGCTGTTTGGGAGGAGGCTCAGTGTTCAGCTAGTTGTCATCTTGTGACTTTACAAAACACAGCAAGTGTTAAAGTTGGGCATGGGAGGGGGCATTGGAGTACAGCCAAGGGTCTGCAGCTTCTAGGGTCTGACCATTCTTGAAGGTGCCTGAACTCCAGCCACCTCTCCTCCCCATTCAACGTTTCCCGATCCACTAAGCATATGCTGGGGATAATGGCTGCCAGAGGGAGAATACACTGCATGCTTCTCGTCCTGTGGTGTACCCACTGTAAATGAGTACAGGAGAGAATGGCCAGTGTCAGTCTTACCATCAAACACAGCACGGCTGTATTGAGTGCTTGATGCCAAAGGCTTACAGGTCGTGTCAAACTTGTTGCCATAGTTCCCAATGCTGACTTCAAACTGAATGGCCTCGCCAACGTCTTGCAACATGGTGGCCGAATGGAACACAGCAGACAGGCTGTACTTCCGCCTTCGCTGATATTTCTACAAAGTATGAGCAGACATAAGGCTCAGAGAAGCTTCTTTTGCTCTTGTTTACATGTGGAATTCTAGCAGTTGTAATTCTAACCGTAATAATTAGTGTTGAGTTAAATGCCAGTGGAGAATGTTCTTAGATCTAGCAGTTCCCCCTGTACTCAAACAAGTGGGCAAAGACAGAAGTACCAGGATGTTCATTGCAGAGTTGATTGAAATAGAGAAGAAAATGAAAACAATACAAATGTTTAACAATAGGCCACTCATTAAGCAAATTATGTTACATCCATATAATGGAATGAAAGTTCATAAAAAGGCTTAGGTAGATTCATATGTACAAACATGGAAAAAAGGTATATTTTTAACTGAACCCATTAAATATATATTTTAATACTGGCATGTGCACAAAGAAAGTCTGGAAGAATATAAATCAACTTGTTAACAGTAGTTATGTTGGGGAAGGTAGAGAGATTATGGCTAACTTTACTGTCTAACTTATACATTTCTAATAGTTTGAATTGTTTAAAGTATTAATTTTCTAATCAGAAACAATGAAGACTTTTAGGACTTCCCTGGTGGTGCAGTGGTTAAGGACCCGCCTGCCAGTGTAGGGGACATGGGTTCGAGCCCTGGTCGGAGAAGATCCCATATGCCGCGGAGCAACTAAGCCCGTGTGCCACAACTACTGAGCCTGCACTCTAGAGCCCGTGTGCCACAACTACTGAAGCCCATGCGCCTAGAGCCCGTGCTCCTCAACAAGAGAAGCCACCGCAAAGAGAAGCCCATGCACCGCAACGAAGAGTAGCCCCTGCTTGCCACAACTAGCGAAGAGCCCACGTGCAGCAACGAAGACCCAACGCAGCCAAAAATAAATAAATTTATTAAGGAAAAAAATGACTTTTACTGTCAGAGTCTCTTCAGCAAGTGGTGTTGGGAAAGCTGGACAGCCACATGTAAATCAATTAAGTTAGAACACATCCTCACACTATACACAAAAATAAACTCAAAATGGCTTAAATATTTAAATATAAGAAATGACACCATAACACTTCTAGAAAAGAACATATGCAAAACATCCTCTGACATAAATCCTAGCAACATTTTCTTAGGTCAGTCTCCCAAGGCAATAGAAATAAAAGCAAAAATAAACAAATGAGACCTAATTAAACTTACAAGCTTACAGCAAAGGAAACCATAAACAAAACAAAAAGACAACCTACAGACTGGGAGAAAATATCTGCAAGTAATGCAACTGACAAGGGCTTAATTTACAAAATATACAAACAGTTCATACAACTCAATAACAAAAAAAAGCAAACAGGGCTTCCCTGGTGGCGCAGTGGTTGAGAGTCCGCCTGCCGATGCAGGGGACACGGGTTCGTGCCCCGGTCTGGGAAGATCCCACATGCCGCAGAGCGGCTGGGCCCATGAGCCATGGCCGCTGGGCCTGCACGTCCGGAGCCTGTGCTCCGCAACGGGAGAGGCCACAACAGTGAGAGGCCCGCGTACCGAAAAAAAAAAAAAAAAAAAGCAAACAACCCAATCAAAAAATGGGCAGAAGACCTAAATAGACATTTCTCCAAAGAAGACATACAGATGGCCAATAGGCACACGAAAAGATGCTCAAATTATTAATTATTAGAGAAATGCAAATCAAAACTACAGTGACATATCACCTCACACTGGTCAAAATGGCTATCATTAAAAACTCTACAAATAGTAAATGCCAAAGAGGGTGTAGAGAAAAGGGAACCCTCCTACACTGTTGGAGGGAATGTAAATTCTTACGCCCATTATGGAAAACAGTATGGAGATTCCTCAAAAAACTAAAAAAAAGAGTTGCCATATAATCCAGCAATCCCACTCCGTCATATATCCAGAGAAAACTCTAATTAGAAAAGATACACGCACACCAATGTTCACAGCAGCACCGTTTACAATAGCCAAGACATGAGCAACCTAAGTGTTCATCAACGGATGAATGGATAAAGATGTGGTACATATATACACCTCAGCCATAAAATACTACTACTCAGCCATAAAAAAGAATGAAATAATGCCATTTGCAAAAACATGGATGCAACTAAAGATTACCATACTAAGTGAAGCAAGTCAAAAAGGGAAAGACAAATATCATATGATAACACTTATATGTGGAATCTAAAATATGATACAAATGAACTTATTTACAAAGCAGAAACAGACTCACAGACATAGAAAACAAACTTACGGTTACCAAAGGGGAAAGGGGAGGGGGGATAAATTAGGAGTTTGGGATAAGCATATATAAACTACTATATACAAAATAGATAAACAACAAGGTACTACTGTATAGCACAGGGAACTATATTCAATATCATATAATAAACCATAATGGAAAAGAATAAGATATGTATAACTGAATCACTTTGCTGTTCACCAGAAACTAACACAACACTGTAAATGAACTATACTTCAATTAAAAAAAAAAAGACTTTTACTGTTAGATTTAAAAATAAATGAAATGAGGTACACTTATTTTTCTGAAATAGAGATCAAACATTGTTCTTTTTAAAATTTATTTTGTATTTTTAAATTTTTTTATTGACGTATAATTAACTTACAATATTTTATTAGTTTCCAGTGCACAACCTAGTGATTTGATATTTTTATACATTACAAAATGATCACAAGTATAATTGCCATAAAGTTATTACAATATTATTGACTATATTCCCTGTGCTGTACATTACATCCCTGTGACATTTATTTTATAACTGGAAATGTGTAGCTCTTAATCTCCTTCACCTTTTCACCCATCCCCCCACACCCCTCCCCTCTGGCAACCACCAGTTTGTTCTCTGTATCTGTGAGTCTGTTTCTGTTTTGTTATGTTTGTTCACTTGTTTTGTTTTTTAGATTCTACATGTAAGTGAAAGTGCTCTTTTTATAGAGTACAGCCAGAAGGAAGACGAGGAGATTATTTGACTGGCTATAGCTTAAGTGGTTGCATTATTTGGGAAAGCTCACTTGGCTATTTGTGATTTGTTGTCCTTTGCTTTTGATTTCTTAATCTTGAGATATTGCCAGGCCTAGGTTTTGGTTGCTTATGTAGGCTGCCAAGACTTTAGAACCACCACCATCTAATGGTCTCCTTGTTTAATTAACAGTGTGTATACACTACATTTTTGTTCATCCATTCAAAAAATCAGTAGATTCATGGTTGCTTCCACATTTTGGCTATTGTGAATGCTGCTGCTATGAACATGAGTGTACAGATATCCATTTGAGTCCCTGCTTTAAATTCTTTGGGGTATATACCCAGCAGTGAATTGCTGGATCATATGGTAATTCTCTTTTAAACTTCCTGAGGACCATTTTAAGAACATCTGACAGTGACTATAGTTTGCTGTCTTAAAGCAGCAGTCCCCAACCTTTTTGGGACCAGGGACCAGTTTTGTGGAAGACGATTTTTCCACAGATGGGGCGGGAGGGGGACACAGATGGTTCAGGTGGTAATGTGAGCAATGGGGAGCAGCAGATGAAGCTTTGCTCACCTGCTGCTCACCTCCTGCTGTGCAGCCCAGTACTGGTCCATGGCCCAGGGGTTGGGGACCCCTGTCTCAAAGAACCTTGGGGAGAGAGATCAAGATGGTGGAGGAGTAGGACATGAAGCTCACTGCCTCCCACAAATGCATCAGAAATACATCTATATATGGAACAATTCTAACAGAATATCTACTGAATGCTGGCAGAAGACCTTAGACCTCTGAAAGGGCAAGAAAATCTCCATGTAACCAGGTAGGACAAAAGAAAAAAAAAAAAAAAAAAAGAAAGTGAGAAAGGAATTGGGATGGGACCTGCACCCCTGGCAGGGAGCTGTGAAAGAGGCAATGTTCCTGCACCCTGGGAAGTCCCCTCACCAGTGAAGAGATCAGCTGGGACAGAGGAGGAGCTTTGGAGCCTCAGAGGAGAATGCAGCAACTGGTTTGCAGCAGCTAGAATGGAGAGAGACCTGCACAGGCAGTCAGTGCCATCACTTTGCACTCCCTAGTCTAAGATCCCTAAAACAGAGATTAAAATAACAATAGAAAAAAAAATCAATAAAACCAAGAGCTGATTCTTTGAAAGGGTAAACAAGATTGACACACCTCTGGCCAGGCTCACCAAGAAGAAAAGAGAGAGAACTCAAATAAACAAAATAAGAAATGGAAAAGGAGACATAACAACCAATACTGCAGAAATACAAAAAACCATAAGGGAATACTATGAACAATTATATGCCAACAAATTCAACAACCCAGAAGAAATGGACAAGTTTCTAGAAACATACAGCCCACCAAAACTGTATCAAGAAGAAATAGATAATTTGAACAGACAGATCACTAGAGGTGAAATAGAATCTGTAATTTAAAAATAACTCCCTACAAAGTGTGAAGTCCCTGTGAAGTCCAAGAGGGCTTCACAGGTGAATTCTACCAAACATACAAAGAAGAACTTATGCCAATCCTTCTCAAACTCTTCCGAAAAACTGAAGAGGAGAGGATACCCCCAAAGACATTCTATGAAGCCAACACCACCCTGACACCAAAACCAGACAAAGATACCACCAAAAAAGAAAATTACAGGCCAATATCTTTGATGAATATAGATGCAAAAATTCTCAACAATGTATTAGCAAACCAAATCCAACAACACATAAAAAAGATCAAACACCACAACCAAGTGGGATTCATCCCAAGTTCACGTGGATGGTTCAACGTATGCAAATCAATCAGTGTTATACACCACATAAACAAAAGACAAGATAAAAACCACATGATCATCTCAATAGATGCAGAAAAAGCATTTGAAAAAATTCAACATCCATTCACGATAAAAAAACTCTTACCAAAGTGGGTATAGAGGGAACATATCTCACCATAATAAAAGCTATTTATGACAAACCCACAGCCAATACAATACTCAACAGTGAAATGCTGAAAGCCTTCCCACTAAAATCTGGAACAAGACAAGGATGCCCACTCTCACCTCTTCTATTCAACATAGTATTTGAAGTCCTAGCCATAGCAATCAGATAAGAAAAAGAAATAAAAGGTATCCAAATTGGAAGGGAAGAGGTAAAATTGTTATTATATGCAGATGACATGATTCTATATATAGACAACCCTAAGGATGCCACACAAAAACTACCAGAACTGACAAACAAATTCAGCAAGGTAGCAGGATACAAGATTAACATACAGAAATCAGTTGCATTTTTTACACTGAGAATGACATCTCAGAAAGGGAATGTAAAAAACAATAGTTTTCAAAATCGCACCCCCAAAAATAAAATGCTTAAGAATAAACCTGACCAAGGAGATGAAAGACTTATATGCTGAGAACTATTAAACATTAATAGGGACTTCACTGGTGGTGCAGTGGTTAAGAATCCACCTGCCAATTCAGGGGACATAGGTTCAAGCCCAGGTCCAGGAAGATCTCACATGCCGCGGAACAATTAAGCCCATGTGCCACAACTACTGAGCCTGCACTCTAGAGCCTGTGAGCCACAGCTACTGAGCCCACATGCCACAACTACTGAAGCCCACACTCCTAGAGCCTGTGCTCCACAACAAGAGAAGCCACTGCAATGAGAAGCCTATGCACCGCAACGAAGAGTAGCCCCCGCTTGTTGCAACTAGAGAAAGTCTGTGTGCATCAACAAAGACCCAATAATTTATTTTAAAAAACCAACATTAATAAAGGAAATTGAAGATGATTCAAAGAAATAGAAAGATATCCCATGCTGTTGGGTTGGAAGAATTAATATTGTTAAAATGCCCATACTACACAAAGCAACCTACAGATTTAATGCAATCCCTATCAAATTACCCAGGACACTTTTCACAGAACTAGAATAATCATAAAATTATATGGAACCATAAAAGACTCAGAATTGAGGGCTTCCCTGGTGGCGCAGTGGTTGAGAGTCCGCCTGCCGATGCAGGGGACATGGGTTCGTGCACCGGTCTGGGAAGATCCCACATGCCGCAGAGCGGTTGGGCCCGTGAGCCATGGCCGTTGGGCCTGCGCGTCCGGAGCCTGTGCTCCGCAACGGGAGAGGCCACAACAGTGAGAGGCCCACATACAGCAAAAAAAAAAAAAAAAAAAAAAAAAGACTCAGAATTGCTAAACCAATCCTGAAGAAAAAGAACAAAGCAGGAGGCATAGCCCTCCCAGGCTTCAGACAATACTACAAAGCTACAGTAATCAAAACAGCATGGTATTGGCACAAAAACAGACATGGATCAATGGAACAGAATAGAGAGTCCAGAAATAAACCCACACACCTTTAGTCAATTAATCTTTGACACAGGAGGCAAGAATATACAATGGGAAAGAGTCTCTTCATCAAGTGGTGTTGGGAAAATCGGATGGCCACATGTAAATCAATGAAGTTAGAACACACCCTCTCACCATACACAAAAATAAACTCAAAATAGCTTAAAGACTTAAATATAAGACATGACACCATAAAACTCCTAGAAGAGATCCTAGGGAATTCCCTGGAATCCCAGTGGTTAGGACTCCATGCTTCCATTGCAAGGGGCATGGGTTTGATCCCTGGTCAGGGAACTAAGGTCCTGCAAGCCACACAGCATGGCCAAAAGAAAAAGAGCAGATCCTAGACAAAACATCCTCTGACATAAATCATACCAATGTTTTCTTAGGTCAGTCTCCCAAGGCAATAGAAATACAAATGAAAAGAAACAAATGGGACCTAATCAAAGCTTTACAAGCTTTTGCACACCAAAGGAAACCATAAAAAAAAAGAAAAAAAAGAAAGAAAGAAAAGACAACCTACAAAATGGGAGAAAAGTATCTGTAAGTGATGCAATTGACAAGGGCTTAATTTACAAAATACACAAACAGCTCATACAACTCAACAACAAGAAAACAAACAACCCAATCGAAAAATGGGCAGAAGACCCAAATAGACATTTCCAAAGAAGAAATACAAATGGCCAATAGGCACATGAAAAGATGCTCAACTTTGCTAATTATCAGAGAAATGCAAATCAAAACCACAATGAAGTACCACCTCACACTGGTCAGAATGGCCATCATTAAAAACTCTACAAATAATAAATGCCGGAGAGGGTGTGGAGAAAAGGGAACCCTCCTACACTGTTGGTGAGAAAGTAAGTTGGTAGAGGCACTATGGAAAACAGTATAGAGGTTCCTCAGCAAACTAAAAATAGAATTGCCATATGATCCAGCAATCCTACTCCTGGGCATATATCCAGAAAAAACTCTAATCCAAAAAGATAGATGCTCCTCTAGTTTCATAGCAGCACTAACCACAATAGCCAAGACATGGAAACAACCTAAATGTCCATCAACAGATGAATGGATAAAGAAGATGTGGTACACATATACAAAGGAATACTACTCAACCATAAAAAAACCCCGAAATAATGCCATTTGCAACAACATGGATGCAACTAGAGATTATCATACTAAGTGAAGTAAGTCAGAAAAAGAAAGACCGATACGATATGATATCACTTATATGTGGAATGTAAAATATGACACAAATAAACCTATTTATGAAAGAGAAACAGACTCATGGACATAGAGAACAGACTTGTGGTTGCCAAGGGGGAGGGGCTTGGGAGATGAAGGAGTGGGAGATTGGGTTTAGCAGATATAAGCTATTATATATGGAATGGATAAATGACATAAATATATGTCCTACTGTATAGCACAGAGAACTATATTCAGTATCCTATGATAAACCGTAATGGAAAAGAATATTAAAATGAATATATATATGTAACTGAATCACTTTGCTGTATAGCAAAAATTAACACAACACTGTAAATCAACTATACTTCAATAAAAAGAAAAATACCTTGGGATATTCCACTATTACAAAATCTCCATTTTAGTTAAAGAAATTTTTGACATAGTACAATTGAAACCTCCCATAGGATTTCATTAGAAACCCCTGAGTCTCAATCTTTTTTGAAAGACTTTCTAAAACACTGATTTGCAACCTTAGCTGCAAATTGGATCACCCAAAGAGCTTTTATATATTTATATATATGCGTTTCTATCTGGGCCCCATCTTCCGGAGACTCTGCCTGGGCATTTCAATTTGAAAAACTTCCCTACCTTAGTCCTCTGTCACTTTGGTAGACAGGGGCTTGAGGGACTTTTGTCACTTGTCAGGAGTCCCCTTAACTACCCACAACTAAGCCCCCTGAACTATCCATGGTTCAGAAATGCTGTGGAAATTTGAGGTTTGGTTTAAATTACTGCGTGAAAATTACAAGGTAGGAAGTTATTTGTATTAATCAGACCTTATATATACAGCATATCTTCTTCTTTGTAAACCATCTAGGATGATATCAGAGAAGGGAAGGGGCAAAAATATGAAACGTAATTTGGGGCCTAAGTCAGGGCCCAGAAAAAACGAACAGTATTTAAGCCAGAGCTGCCTGTTACTGCAGAAGAGAACGAAGGCACGTCAAGAGGTGCTGCAGAGAGGCGGGGATACCGCCTCTGGCTGGGCTGGCTCTGCCCTGCACACCTCCACACGGCCAGGGTTCCATTAGATCTCCCTGGATTTCCCCACGCAGAACTCACAGTCACCCGCAGAAGCCCTGACAGGACCCTCACCCTGGAGGGTCTGAGCTCTAAGATAATAAGTGGTGTTTCTGGCCAGCACAACTCCTAACAGAGTGGGCTCACACTGTGAGCAAGCCACTCAAGATGGAGCAGCTCCCTGGACCACTTTGTAGGTTAAAGTCCAAGAGGAGCGCCCCTACCATCTGCTCACCTGCCCCAGAGCCCCATGAGCCTGGAGTAATAGTGAAGCTGAGAATTCTGCCCTTCCCCAGCCCTTTCCTACTCCGTACCCTGTGCCCTCAAGCACAAAGAGGTGGCGAGAAGTAATTAGCAACACAGTTTAGAGCACTCTGAAGCCTCAGCTCCCACCCCCCACCCCCGCCCCAACTTAGTAGCCTTGGGGCAAAACCTCCTACAACAGAGAAAGTTGAAGAATATAAATTATAGTCTACCGAACTATAATTCAACCCATCCATTGATGGATGTTTCTTTAACTTTGCAGGGCCTTGGGGCTCTCTTTCTGATCCTCAGTGACCAGTGCAAATTGTAGGTGTAGGTGGTATAAGGGAGAGTTTCAGAAGTATCGATAAATTTGGGGAAGGGGGTGAGTTTTGTCAAGCAGAATACTGGTAAGAGGTAGCAAGTAACAGCTCATAAAAGTGGCCGTGGGCCCAGGAGGCAGGGACATTAAGGGTCAATGACAAGGAAACTGTGCCAAGGAAAAGTGCCCAACTTGCCACCTTTGGTCTAAAGGAGCTGATGGATGAATCTCAATGTGTTGTTTCAAGAAATATTTATTGACACTTAACATGGGCCAGACCAATGGGAGCTCTAAGCCTGGGGTTGCAACAGCTGATCTTCTTCTACCTGCCTGATTCCTTAGGAAAGCACCCAGGCTGAACGCTGCTGCATCTCTCACGGGGTCTCCTAACCAAGCTCATCTGGAGCACCAGGTTGACTTCTGCTCTAGGGACATGGGGGAGCTCTGGGCTCTTTGGCAACTGAGTAGGAAAAAGTCACTCTTCCTCCTGTGTGTCTCCTTTACTCTCACACTACGATCACACCGTCCATACTTCTGACGCCAGATGTGGGGAGGATATTCCCACACTGAGCAATTCTGCCACACCAGCTAGGTATCGTACAATTTAACTCAATTTTGACACTGGCCACCTGGAGATAATATCAGATCCCACAGGTTAAGGGCTCAGTCCCACAAAACTGCCCTACCCACTTCACCTGAACTTTTGACCCATTAGCCATAAATTGGAGGTTCCCACAATCCCCTCTTCAGGTTAGCTTAATTTGCTAGAGCAGCTCATAAAACTCAGGAAAACAGTTTACTTACTGTTTATGGGTTAATATAAAAGGATATGATAAAGGATGCAGATGAACATCCAGATGGAAGAGATGCATAGGGCAAGGTTTGTGGGAAGAGGCACAGAGCTTCCACGCTCTCTCTGCACACACCACTCTCCCAGTACTTGCATGAGTTCACCAACCCGGAAGCTCCCTGAAACCCATACCTTGGGGATTTTATGAGGCTTTTATCATGTAGGCGTGATAAACTATTAACCCAATTTCCAGCCCCTCTCTGAAGAATAATGGGGGATTGGGCTGAAAGTTCCAGCTTCTAATCATGGCTTGGTGACCAGCCCCCAACCAGGAGCCCACCAAGTCGCCTCATTAGAACAAAAAGACTTTCTTATCACCCAGGAAAGATAAGGGACTTAGGAGCTCTGTGTCAGGAACCAGAGTCAAAGACCAAATATCAGAACAAAAGATGTTCACAAGTGCTCTTATCACTTCGGAAATTACAGGGGTTTTAGAAGCTCTTTGCCAGGAACCAGAGAGAGAAACATATATTCTATTATTTCACAAGGACCAAGTTGCCCTTCTGTCGAAGCCTCTTCAACTCTACCAGAAAGTTTCATTACTTGCATATGACCGGGTCACGGGATCTTTTTAAGTTGGGCAAGGGTCAGGATCACCTTCTTGATTGGCCAGTCTCATGAAATCCTCTCAGCAGCTGCACAAGTCTGCTCATCTCACTCTCTTCCTGGACTCCTGGTTGCTTGAACTGTGGGTTTATCCTTGGCACCTCAGCTCCTTTCCTGCTTTTTAATTTTGTTGGGGTTTCGGTTTATATAATTCATTTCTGTTTTTATTACATTTGTGACACAAACCATTCTGGGTTTAATCATTTGGAGCAAAGAAAACTAATTCAGTTTTGTATTTCAGTTTTAAAAAGCTATTCTTTCATATTGTTGACATATACCGTGGGCAGTAAATATCATTGGTTCTTTGTTTCTATATTTTGCTTTTATCTTAGTTAACTTTACGACATAAGCTTCTTTATGTGTTTAATTATTTGGAGTAAAGAAAACTAATTTGGTTTTGCATTCTGGTAGCTAAAGAGTTTTTCCTTTACACTTTGCTAGGCTTCTTCCTTTCCCTTCCCCTTCTCCCCTCTATTATTAACGCTTAGAGCAAAGAGAAGGGTCGTGGACTTAAATTGTGTTCTGGTGATGGAACAAGGAGGCACTGCGATTGCTGAGAAGCCACAACAACATTTTTGCCTAACCGCAATTCCAACTGGATCTTCAAGAGCCATCGGTAACTACTCAAGGCCAGAACGACCCATGCGTTTCCATGGAGGCCTTTGGGTGGTTTCTAGCCGTTCTCTGGCATGATCCTGGCAGTAAATAGTACGTAAGCTACTCCACCTCTCCCCCTACCTGCTCCTCTTTTCCCTTTTTCTTAACTTGTCCTTAAGATCTATTATGATTCCTGGACTTCAGAGGTGATGGTGCTGTGGAGTGGACAGACTCAGGCCAGGACCCTGCTGACTGGACGAACCTGTTGCTTTTGACTCAGTGTCTCTTTAACAAGTAAAAAACAAACCAATATTAATTTACACTGCATGATCCCACAACATGAACCCTTCTTGGAATGCAGGGTAAGTAAGGGGAGGGCAGCAGCCTGAGGAAGCCTTTTGGGCAGGGGAGAGGGGTAGGATGGGGTGGGGGAACCCGCAAGGAGAGGCCATAGGCAGGGGGGCATCAGTTAGCTGGCTGCCCCGGCAAACAATTCAGATTTCTGGAACATGTAAGGACCAACCCAGGATTCGTAGAAGTAGCTGGAGAAGAGGTGGTATGTTTGTGTCTATATATAAAATAATGGAGTATTATTCAGCCACAAGAAAGAAGGAAATCCTCTATTTGCCCGATAACATGGATGGACCTGGAGGGCATTATGCTAAGTGAGATAAGTCAGACTGAGAAAGACAAATACTGTGTTATATCACATATATGTGGAATCTAAAAAAGCTGAATTCATAGAAGCAGAAAGTAGAATGGTCATTACTAGGGGTTGGGGGAATTGAGGAGATGCTGGTCAAAGGGTACAGACTTGCAGTTAGAAAATGAATAAGTTCTGGAAATCTAATGCACATCACTGTGGTCAT
Source organism: Mesoplodon bidens (assembly GCF_964165515.1). NCBI lineage: Eukaryota > Metazoa > Chordata > Mammalia > Artiodactyla > Ziphiidae > Mesoplodon > Mesoplodon bidens. The sequence goes on along the minus strand of NC_138176.1, from coordinate 34,904,692 downwards.
AGTCCATAATACTGTATTATGTATCAATACTTTAAAGCTGCTAAGAGACTAGATCTTAAAAGTTCTCACCACAAAAAATGATAGTTCTGTGACATGAGAGAAGCGTTAGCTAACAGTAGGGAGGTATTCATACTGCAATATATAAATGCACCAAATCAACACACTGTACACCTTAAACCTACACAATGTTATGTGTCACATGTCAATTTTTTTAAAGTTCAAAAATAAAATAAACTATCATGATTTACCAAAAAGAAAAAACAACAGTCATAATAATGGTATAGGATGTGCCAGAAACAATTCAGTGAGCAAGAGAGACAAGGTTAATTTAATATCAGGCTATCCATCACACACAACACACATGCTAACAAATCTGTACTGCAGATGTCAATTAACTGACAAGGGAAAAAAATTAAGCATTTAACTGTTTCATGATAAGAATATTCTTTTTTTTGTATTTATTGCCTTGAATTAATTACAATGACATTTGAATTTACTAGGAAAAAACTACATCTGTGGCTCTTTGCCATAAGAATCATGGATGTTATGCATAAGTTGTCTCCATAGTGGTGAAAGAGCTGATTTTAAAAAAAGAAAAAGAAACAAGGACCCACTGTATAGCACAGGGAACTATACTCAGTATTTTGTAATAATATATAAGGGAAAAGAATCTGAAAAAGAATATATATGTATATGTGTTGCATATCTATATATATGTATGTGTATGTATATATATATAACTGAATGACTGTGCTGTACACCTGAAAACTAGCATGACATTGTAAATCAACCATAGTTCAATAAAAATTTTTTAAAAAATAAAGAATAAGAAATAGTTGGCAAGGTGAACTTGGAAGACTTCCTATCTTCGAGGAGGAGTGGCGTCTCAGAGCTGCTGTAATGTGGGCATTAATATAAACATGCCCTCACATGCTGGGAAGCCTGAGACATGGCAATTACTTCTGAAAATGGAAGTGACTAGTGATGGCAGCTATATCATTTGGAACGGCTCTTGTGGCCTCCTCCCCACGATACACCCAAGCCCAGTTAGCAAACAGGCCATTCAATTTGGGGGTATCACTGCTCTTGCTGGTTTTCAGTAGGGTAGTAACATCTCAAAGATAAAGCAAGTCTCATCACCCCCATAGGGCTGTGTTAGATAGACCAAGAGGGTGTGGAGCGGCACTTGCTATGACTCCCATCTCTCCACCTCTGCCACAGCCGACCCTTCAGTCCCTGGATGCCCCCTTCAGGCCTGCTGGCTCAGGCAGGCCAGCACTAACCACCCCACCTCCAACCCTCTGTAACACCCTTTCCATACCACACACGGTCCACACTCCAACATTTACCTCAACAAGCAGCAGGTCATCATTTGAAATGGGCTCAAGCTTTTTATCTGGGGGTGTCTTTTCAAGTAAAGTGCTTAATTCAACCAAGATTCTGCCTCTGTAGGCAACTCCTTCCCCCTGAAAGGCAACAGCACAGGATTATTCTTCTAGGCATGAACAACAGTGAAAAGATCTGTCCCTCTATTTGGGCTCATCCAGCTACAACTTTAAGTTTCTCCTTCGCAAAATGAATCAGTCAGCAACTCTCTCAGCTGGTCTTTGGTATCTGAAAGAAGAGCCAATGACTTCAGGAGGGATCCCAAAGAGAGCCGGGGCTGAAAGGGATCTTAGTCACGGCTGGTGTCAGAGGCTTTCGAGTCATGCTCGGATCAAGAAAGGGTTCCCAGATGCTGGGTGGGAGTGGAAGGGGCTCAAAGTCTCCCTCACCCAAATTCAGCTCTGCATTTATCTGCATTAACGTTGCTCCTTTCCTCAGAAATGGGAGGCTGCCATGTTGGCAACCAGGGCAAGTCTCAGAGTAGCCAGGAAATAAAAGAGGAAGATGTTCTGGGTGCGGCTGGGTGTGAGTATTAATTGTGACTACTCCTCCCAATATACCAAGCAGTGTTGGCAACACAACCCTCTGGAGAGGAAGTGAAAGCTTCCACCTCCACGCCCACCCCCATCCCCAGGGCTTTCTCTCTACCCTCGCTCTTTTCGTGGGCTTTGGGAGCTAACTAACAGACAGTACTTGGGCTTCTAATGTGGTGGAAAGACCACTTCCCATCTCTGGGCCTCCATGTCCTTGTCTATAAAATGAAGAGGTTGGATCGGATCAGGGATAGCAATGTCAAGCATGTCACCTCCAGTCTTTCGGCAAATTCCTAGAACATGGCATTGAATGGAATTCTGAGGTAGCACATTTGCTTTTTGGAAAGAGCCAACATTGATTACAGACATCTGCCTTAAGTCTAGGATGGGGGAATGGCCACACTATGCATTTGCAATTGCCACATTAGATGATCACTTGATCAGTCATCTGGTGGGTCTCTGGGGGTGGGGGTGGGGTCCCCTAAATGAGACTTGATTAATAACCATTAGAAGAAGGAATCACATTAATCAGTGTTCACTAATAACAAACCTTAATTGAAGAACTAACCTTTCCAGTATTTAGCTCATCATAGGGATCTGGGAATCCCGTGTACTCTCTGGGGCTTCCATAAAGGTTCAGATAACAAGGTCCAAAAGTTGGAACAAAGCCCACCTCTGTTTCTCCTGTATTTGCTGAGAGATAACATTATCATTAGTATTTTAGGCTTTTAACACTCAATCTGTTGAAGTAAATATTAGTTATTAGTTAGCTGGGTGAGACTGTTTTCTTCCATTTTGTGAGTTAGTTGTATTAGTGCAAATTGTAAACACTTGTGAGAACTGCCATATTTCCCTTATCTTATTGCTATAAAACATTAAATAAAAAACATTTTCAGGGGGGAGTTCAGGTAAACTTATGTTATTCTTACAAAAAGATGATGCTATTCAAATGAAAGAATAAGAAGGGCTTCCCTGGTGGCACAGTGGTTGAGAGTCCGCCTGCCGATGCAGGGGACATGGGTTCGTGTCCCGGTCTGGGAAGATCCCACATGCCACGGAGCGGCTGGGCTCGTGAGCTATGGCCGCTGAGCCTGCGCGTCTGGAGCCTGTGCTCCGCAACGGGAGAGGCCTCAACAGTGAGAGGCCCACGTACCAGAAAAAAAAAAAAAAAAGTAAGGAAGATCTTTCTATGAATTAGTGGTGTCAAACAATGGGACAGACTGCACTGGGGACAGAGGAAATGTTAAGGCCAAGACTGCAGCCTATCTTTCAGGATGTGGTCAAAAGGATTCCTTTATGGATGAGAAGATGACCAGATGACCTCTATGGCCCTTATCCAGCTCTGTGCTTAAAACTAAGGCAGAAAGATAAATGTGAAGTAGCAGGTGAGCAGAATGCCGATTAATAAACAGTTGAGCGAACTATATACATGTGTAGTTTGCAATCTTTTCCACCTTTTTGAGGCTCCTTTGCATTTTGAACTTCTATTAAGTTATCATTTTATATTTTAATTTTTGACCCTTAAATAGCTGCTCATCTCTGTGACTACACTATAAATTCCTTTGGTAGGTGGGGTAAGATTCAAGCATGTTTTATTCTGACTCCCTAAGCACCCAGTCCTCATTCTGTCTTGGAGTACTACAACATAAATATTTTTTGATTGGTTAAACAAATGAATGAAGGAGTGAAGTGTGACCAAATCTGCCAAGTTTGTTACAAACCTAAGGACTACTTAATATTCACATAAAGTCTGATTATAAGATAATGAGATTGATTTTTTTTTTTTTTTTTTTTTTTTTTTATAAATTTATTTATTTTATTTATTTATTTTTGTCTGCATTGGGTCTTCCGTTGCTGTGCGCTGGCTTTCTCTAGTTGCGGCGAGCGGGGGCTACTCTTCGTTGTTGTGCGAGGACTTTTCATTGCAATGGCTTCTCTTGTTGTGGAGCACAGGCTCTAGGCACGCAGGCTTCAGTAGTTGTGGCACACGGGCTTCAGTAGTTGTGGCTCACGGGCTCAAGAGCACAGGCTCAGTAGTTGTGGCACACGGGCTTAGTTACTCGGTGGCATGTGGGATCTTCCCAGACCAGGGCTCAAACCCGTGTCCCCTGCATTGGCAGGCAGATTCTTAACCACTGCGCCACCAGGGAAGCCCATGAGATTGATTTTTAAAAACAAATAAGAATGAGTTATCATGCCAATAACATAAAGGCACATGATAAAACCTTAATTTTGCACAGTTTGCAAACTTTCTTACATGCGGTATCTCTTTTCCCTCTCACTACAACCTTGGGTGGTTAGCATGGCAGGGATTATCATGTTTATTTGAAAGAAAACAAATGTCTCTAAATCACAAAGTCTTCATCTATTAGGGTAACAACATCTGCCCTGACAGGGTTGTAAGGTCAAGCGTGAGAGCACTGAGCAAACTTGCAAAGAATGGCGAGTGCTGTGCAAACCCAAGGACATGTTATGATCCTGCATAGTTGGAAGATGAAGACCATAAATAACAATAACAAAAAAGTGTTATACAATTATTTACAATGAAGCCAGGATGGTATGCATCTAGGTGAAAACACGAGGCATGTAGCAAAGCCTGGTTAGCACATTTGTTTAAACTTAGCTTTGCAGGACAACAATACAACACTAATACAAAAATTGTTACTGTAGCAAAACTATTTTTAAGACAGCAAAACGTAAAAAAAAAAAAAAAAAGCTAAAAGCTAAAGGCAATCAATTGATAAGTTCTTAATAAGATAATAGTAAACAGAAAGATCTAGAAGATAGCAAAATTACAAAGCATAAACCTGTATATGATGCAGCCCCAGATCCCGAAGATGAGAAATCTATGTAGTAAAAATATGGTTGGTTAAACAAGAGAAACATGGACTTTATAAAAGAGACAGTGAAAAAGTTAATCAAATCCAATGCTAGGTAAGTGGTTTAGCAACATCAGAAAAATCCCAAATCCAGACTCAAATCACATCACCCTTTTGTAATGTACACAAACGTCACTGGTTAAATACAAAATGGCTCAAGACTTGTGACACCTGGCAGCACCATCACGCATGAAATAACCCAATCTCGTCAGCCCCAAGGCAGTGAAGCATCAGAGAAGTAGCTTCCCACCATCAAAGGAGGCCTGGGGAAGTTACCAACATTTCATGATTTTAATAAAACACTTACTTGTCCTGTGTCTAATTTAGTTGGGACTAAGACCAGATAATCCAAGTTAATTTAGCCTAAGGTTGTGTGAGCAAAGGTTTATAGTTTAAGGTACATTCTCTGTTTCTTTCAGGATGGGGAGGTTGGCGGCTGCTCATTGTTATTTTGAGACCCCATTACGGACTGTCTGCAGGGCCTGCATGAGAGAAGGCATCAGAGACAGGGGCTGACACTGTAACTATTCATCTTCACTTGTGCTGGATGTTAACCACCATATCACTAAGAAAAATGCTTATTCCACTATTTCTTGAATAATTATTTTTAGGTAATTATTTAATGACTTTCTGCTAAATTAAATAAATTTAAGTAATTTTTACCCTCCCTCCCATATAGTTATAGCATGATTTTAATTACTCTATTGGTTACCTTTAACCAATAAATTTAATCTAGTCTTTAACCAATTTTTTTATCTAACCAATGATTTAATCTAACCTTTATGTCTGCATCCCTCGCTCGATAAAAAGAGGCTAATAGCATGCCTACCCTTCCCCACCTCTCCCCTTCTTTTCACTTCTAAGCTCTATCTTCTGTACTTTTACATTGTAAGAGGCGATGACATTCACCTTCTGTTTAAAGCCTTGACTACAGGTTTAACAAAAAAATTTTTTAAACAATTAATAGTGTTCACATTATAATAACACATTATAATAAGTATCGTTCTCTGCAGAGAAAAGGTGAGTTGTAATTCCATTCCTTTGTACAGGTCCAGCAGCATGGTCCCCTATGCCACTTAGCAGAGAATGTTTAGATGGAATCTCTTTCTGACCTTCTATCATTTGCTTAAAATAATGCTACACCTGACTTTATATTTGGACTATTATCTTCTTGGTTCAGCTCTTTATTTTTCTTGGAATTTCTAATGGCTTTTTTTTTCCTTCTTCTTCTTGAGAGAGGAAATCTATATCTTCTTCATCAAATCTCTATTATGTTTCAGGTTCTTGGTCATACTATCTATTTCTTGGCTTACAGTATCTTTTTAAAAACGTATAAAGTCCTCTCTTGAACAAGATAAGGATGAGAGGACCCTTAGGTTTCCTAAAACAAAATTTTGTCTCAAATTCTCTCACTTTACTCAATGTGTTTAATCTACTGGTATTTACAAGAATTTTATTTTGGTAACAAACAATAAGCTGCTCATATTATTAATGTGTTAACACTAAATTTTTTCTTACCGTCTTAATTTATCTCCTTCACTCCCTATTACAGTTTCAGACCATAATACCAAGTATAGGCAATTAGTTCTCAGTATGAAAAACAACAAAAGGTATATTGGTTATCAATGCTTGTTAGCATAAAATGCATAAAAACAAAATGCACATTATCTGGAGTGGACAGTACATGGTTCAGTGCCATTTGACCTTGTTCCTGCCAAGGAAGTCAGTAAAGAGGGAACATTATTTTATATTTGGGTGGACTGGTGTCAATGTCACTCTTAAAAAAAAAAGGTACCCTCCGTATTGATGCTCAAAAATTTGTAAAACAGGTACTGGGAAAGAGTTTTTGGATTGAAGCAAGAAAGCAAAAAACGTTTTAACTCAGATAATTGATAGTTACCTAAATTATTAATTACTAATCAGTTGTTTTGCTGGCCACCATCAAAACATCACTGAAATGGTTCACTAGGCTCATCACATTTGGCTTCTCAGAAACCAAGTCCATTGACAAGTGGCTACCCCAGTTCATTCCTTCTCCAGAAGTTCTCCGCCCTGTCTCATTCCTGCTCTGCTGTGTGACTCACCTTCCACTTCCCCACCAGAGGCAGCAATCTTAGAGAGGTGCAGATACGTTGTCCCAACGACATCATTTTTGGTAAGACGGTCCCTGTGTATAAAAGAACAGATTAAGACCTCCACCTATGAAGACAGATCTTCGTTTCAACAATAATAAGAGAGAGCTGGAAAAGACCCTAGACCTCAGAAATCTTCCTGTCCAGTGGGCCTCAAGCTTTACCGTACTTTAAAACCACTTGGAAACCACCACCGCTCCCCACCCCTGCATCCCACACCACCTCTCATCTCCTTGTCTCAAATTCTCTCACTTTACTCAATAAAGTGAGACTTATTGAGTCTTACTTTTGAGACCATTCTGATGCAAATGGTCCGCCAAGCACCCTCTGAGAAAAATTGATCTAGTCGGACAACTCATTTCAGTTATGGAAACTGAGATTTTTACAGAGGTCAAGGGATTTGCCTATGGCCACACTCAGTACCGTTGTCATAAAGTGAATGGATCAGTTGCAGGCACATAATATGATGAGGGTAATAAAAATCTCATTACATAGAATAAGTGAATGTATCTTATTTTATCATGTTCATACTGACTACTATGACGGTTTAACAACGACAGTGGGCTATTTCTAAGGGTGCTTCATAGGGAAAAAAATTCCCTTTCAATTCAAACATTTCTTGAACATCTACTGTGTGATAGATGCTATTTTTCTGACTTCATTTGCTTGCCTATAACCTAAATCTTATCTATATGGTTGGGATAAGTTTGCCCACTACAAGTACCTACAACTGTGTATATTTCTGTGAGTATCTTAGAGAGCCTGTGAGCCTAACATGAAATGGTCTATAGCTGGGCACATAGTACATGTAACACACAAGGTTTATATTGATAACATCCTCTGTTTAATTCCTTCTCTTCTTTATTCCATCTAGTGTCACACCCGCTCTAAAGTTTAGGACCCCATGGCGGGGAGAAAGTTTCATTCAGTATTTTGAGGAAAGCTTATACTATAGTATATTATTATGTATATTATAGTAATATTATATGTTATATATAATATTATACATTATGTAGTATAATAATATTAGGTTATAGAAAGTGACTAATTAAACACAGCATACATGAGAAAAAATTATTTTTAGGTAGTAAGCCACAGGCGTGGGGCTTGCATCCTCTCTGTCCATCCAGAAGAGTCTGGACTACATTTAAAGAATCCTTAGCTTTCCCTCAGTTGTGTAAATACCCTACAGGGTATGTAACCAAAGATCTGGATCCGAGGATTCCCCAGATAAACAAGGTCTCTCTGCACACCCTAGTCTACTATTGCTTTGGAGAGGGCAGACTAGGTCAGGGAAAAAACCCACCATTTGTTGTAACCACGGGCAACTCTGGGATGGCTCAGCTAGCAATCAGCCCACTGCAGAGTCTGTAGGCCAGAGTGGTTACCTGATCTATGTAGGGTCCAAGCCCACACTCCTGACAGTTCCTGAGGCCCCTGGAGCACCTTCAGAGTGTTGACTAGGGGTCCCAAGTAACTTAAAATGAGCTCACGCTCATCGGAAGGGACATTTTGGCCTCAGGCCTCTCTTCACGACCCTCAATGAACTGTGATGTAGTTACTGAACAAAGAAAGCCTTCTCCCCTCTTCCCAAAGTGCCTTGTTGCCACAGTGCCAAGAGGGTACGAACATGAAAGTCAAATACATTTAGCCAAAGGAAAAACTAGGGCCAGACAGGATGGGGACCCAACTGGGTCTCTAACTATCTGTGTGACTGTGGGTAAGTCACCTGACTTCTCTGTGCCTCAGTCTTTGTCTGTGAAATGAAGTAATCATAGTCTCTATTCCATAGGGTTACTCTAAAGACTAAATGGAATAATGTAGGGAAGGCAAGAGGCACAGAACCTGGCACTTAGCAGTGCTCAAAACACAGCAGCTAACATCATAATAAACATTGATGATGATGATGATGATGGTGATGATGATGACGACGGTGGTGGTGGTGGTGGTGCCAATGATGATGCTATTTACCATTTCCACTCTCAGGGAGCTAAGGGCTGTCGATTGAGTGCCCGATCCAACTAGAACATACCCAAGAATGGCCTCATTATGGCCAATCATTGCTAGGATGCTGGTCTAGTACAAAGTCCATCAAAAAATTTCAATGAATTTTCTTTGCATTCAGATAGGGAGCTCTATCTACTTTCCTTTCTAACAATAACAAAGAATAGCTCTCAGAATGTTTTGGTGATTCTTCCCAAGAAATAGTTTACTCCATTTCTGAAGTCTATTTTGGACAGCCTAATGGTATGTAAAGCCTTGATTTCTTATCTCGATCTCTTGTCTTATATTCAGATCATATTTCCTTCCTTTTGTTTGTGAGCAGTTGAACCAAGATATCCAAAGCTTTTCTGTAACAGCCACTACTATTATTTTTAAAGAAAACACCCAATTCCAGGAGCAGTGTACCCCTTCCCTCTGAAAGAAAAAGCAAATGTCCCTAAAAGTAAGAGTTAGACCATCTGAAGTAATGTTTCTCAATATCCAAATATTTAATTCTTTAATTTTGAATTAGACACAAGTCCTTTTTAACTCACCAGTCATATATTGTTAGTTTTATTTTTTCACACACTGAAGGAAACTGTTAAAGAGAAACAGAAAAAAAAAAGTAGTTATTTCTCAACTTACTCAGTAACAATTAAAGTATTCTTACTTTTTTCTAAAAGAAAAGAAAGTCAAACCTTGATCTGAAGATTGACGACTTGATTCCACTCAGGGTTTGCATTTTTCTCAATTATATTTGTGCAAACCTGTAAAATTATCAAAACAAAACAGTAGGTATTCAAGTTTCTAATTTCGAAAAGTTTACAATATATGCATACTGGATTATGACTCTAGCAGTTTACTTATAAGTTATAGACTAGGTATCCTCGTTAAAGTTTATTTTCTTGATAAAAATTTGGTGAAATATGACACGGACTTAACATTGATCTTTGCTTCTTCTATGCACAAAAAGCTAGTTTTCAATCGCCAGATTACTAATATTGGATTCGTGTAATGATGCAAGAGTTAATATTTAGTGAGCACTTGTTACATGCTGTCTAGTAAGCATCTCTACACTAACATGTCCAAAGAGATCTTTTGATCCTGCCCACCAGCCCTTCTCCCTGCTCCCCAAACTGGCTGCTCTTTCCACTGCTGTTCACAAGGGTGTTCAGGCTTGAACCAGAGTCAGCCACAACCCCTCTCTTCCCTTCACATGCCTCATCCAATCCATTAGTAAATGCTGACACCCCTAGTGTCATCCCATCTTCCCCCGGATGCCTGCGGCTGGTCCCCATCTGGATCCGCACTTCCTCTCCTGCCTCCTTACTTTCACGTCACTCCTGTGTAGCATCATCCATCAGCTCCCCAGGTATACTTGCAGTCCTGATTTATATTCTGCCTGCCCCCCTGACCCCACCTCTTTGAGCTCATCTCAGTTTCGTCCCTTGCTCGCTCCACTCCAGTCACGTTGGCATTCTTTTTTTTTTTTTTTTTTTTTAACGTTGGCATTCTTTTGCTGCAAATGTGTATCCTCCTTGGGGCCTTTACATCTGCTCTTCCTTTTGCCCGGAAGCCCCCCCTCCCCACCAATATATCTGCATTATCCAGGCCTCTGCTCAAATGTCACTTACTCCAAGGTGTCCCACTTGATTACCTAGCTGGATACGCCTCCAACACTCCACCCATCACTTCTTGTCCGCTGCTTTATTTTCTGCGGAGTACTTAGCACTAACTGAAATTAAGCAACTTCTTACTTGCTTGTTTATTGTTGTCCCTTCTGTTACAAAGTGAGCTCCATGAGCACAAAGACTGTCTCGCTCAACTGTCTCGCTCACTTCTTTATCCCCAGCTCGTGGGACAGCATCTGACACTTAGTAGGCTTACACTGTTTAATTCCCGAATTAATTAACTCTTTCAACAATCCTATGAGATTATCATCATCCCCACATATAGCTCAGGAAACTGAGACTCAGAGGTTAAGGAATTTGCCTTCACTCCTTATGGACAGGGGTCAAGTCTGAATTTAAATCTGGCCTCATTTAGCTCCAGAACTGAGAACTTTTCTGCCATCTCCCACTGACTCTTCTAGGACATAACCCAGTCTGTGTGTGTAGTTTGCCAAATCTCACTTTCACGTGGTCCAAATACATAGAAGTAGAAGATGCTACTTCCTCATGCCCAGAACTATCCGTGATACATCATTATTCTAAATACTATGGAATCCCACTCTCCAATCTTAGACCATCTCTGTAGGTAAAAGTGGTAGTTACAGGTGTTCCTATACCAAAAGTCCCCCAGCATTTTTCAGAGGACTGGGATGGGGTTCCCCTGCCTGACTGTCTAGTTTCTGCAGCTCAGTGAAGCATGGGTGGTGAGAAACATGACAGGAGTGGGCAGCTGGGTACTGGGGGCTGTCCTCTACCACATTTACCAGGGATCATTATTGTTTGCTAGGGACTTTGCCTAGTAGTAAGATAATGCTTAGACCTGGGAAATCACTTCCACCGTTCTAATCTTCCAAAAGACTGAATACTTTGAGTCCTGTACACTTTCCACTCCAAAATAAACCTCTGGAGAAGTCTGGCATGTTCAGACTCAGATAATCTGTGTTTCTGCACAGTGCCCAGCTCATCAGGGGGCTAATTTAACAAAGAATAAGCAAGAAATCACTCCAAGGGAAGCACGGCATTGTAAAAATGTGTTTCTAGAGGCATCTGTATTTAGATCACATACAAACCTTTTTTCCAGCAAAAGAAACTTCTACAAAAGGATCCACTAGGTTTTTCTTATCTGCACTGCCTCCAAATATTTCCTTTACTGTCTGTGAGAAGGCATCATCCACTGGAAAGCAACATGTCACACAGCAGAAATTAAATTTGATTCCCTTAAAAGAACAGAAATCACTCAGCAAAATTAAAAATTTTCTCCTGTACAGAAAAACAGTTGCAACAAGAATCATTCTCAAAAGTACCAAGTACCAGTGGCACTGGATTGCAGAAATCCTTTTTGTCTTAGCTGAAAGAGAAAATCAACAGGAGCGCCTTGAAAAAGAAATCAATAAATTATTATGTTGAGAATCAATCATTTATTGAGGAAAACAGTAGAATAAAGAAAGTCCATCCAAGTGGGATAAGAGGCCATTCAAAATCTCAGGCCTAGTTTCAATTTGGAAAACGTTCCCTAGGTCAGCATAGAGGCCTTATCTGACTTTTTCTGAGAAATTCAAGGAAATTTGGCATGATCATAAATATTATGTTTAATCAACTACAAACAGCAGGCCTCTGTTTTAACAAACTTAAAAGTGAACAGAGTTCAGCTGAATAGGCCCAAGTAGGCCATATAATGTGAGGCTTAATTTAGTCACTTCATTTAAGATATTTCTGAGGGAAAGATGGTCTGGGGAGGCAGTATAGGGTGTTAAACAAGGTGGTGGGGGGCGCGGTTCCCCAGGAAAGTAGCGAAACCTGAAGCACTCCATGGCCTGTACAGTGGGTGCTGCCTCCTAGGGATTGGGAGAGGGGTCCTACGTCTCAGGGCCCAGCAGGAAGCAGACAGGCCAGGTTAGGGAGAGAGGATGCTTGGTCCTCAGCAAGGACAAAGGAGTAATTGGACTAGCCTCTGCGAATAGAATCACTCTAAGCAATTCTCTTAAATGCATCCAATCTCTTAATATAATAGTGACAGACTTCTAGTTATTGGCACTTAATCTCCTTTTGCTCAGCCTTTTTTAATAATCAGATAGCAAACACATTTATTTGTTTATAACATTTCAGTTTCATTTGGGATGAAAGGAGTTGGCAGTGCTGACTGCTGACCTCTGTTTGGTATTCTCTAGAATAAGGGGAAGATGGGGAACCCTGAAGAGAAAAGGGATGGAGATGAATGGGCCAGAGGCTCCATAATGGCCATGGGTCATGACCAATAGGCTGCCCCATGAACCTGTTTGGGTAGCTTTCAGTGGGCCCAAAATGAATGCAAATAACTTCATGAAGGCCTTTAAAAAGAAAGACAGGGACTTCCCTGGTGGTACAGTGGTTAAGAATCCGCCTGCTCAGGTGCTTTGTGACCACTTAGAGGGGTGGGATAGGGAGGGAGACGCAAGAGGGAGGAGATATGGGGATATATGTATACGTATAGCTGATTCACTTTGTTATAAAGCAGAAAGTAGCACACCATTGTAAAGCAATTATACTGCAATAAAGATGTTAAAAAAAAAAAAAAGAATCCACCTGCTAATGCAGGGGACACGGGTTCGATCCCTGGTCCAGGAAGATCCCACATGCTGTGGAGCAACTAAGCCCGTGCGCCACAACTACTGAGCCTGCGCTCTAGAGCCCGTGAGCCACAACTACTGAGCCCACGCACTGCAACTACTGAGCCCAGGTGCCTAGAGCCCATGCTCTGCGACAAGAGAAGCCACTGCAATGAGAAGCGTGTGCACCACAACGAAGAGTAGCCCCCGCTCGCCGCAACTAGAGAAAGCCCATGCGCAGCAATGAAGACACAACACAGCCAAAAATATATAAGATTAAAAAAAAAAAAAAAAGAATGGAGGCCTACTGTAGTCAGGAAGTTACTACCCTAAACTACTGCTAAGAAAGGCAATTAGCATATGCTTCAGTTAATGTCTCCTTCAAAAAAATCTTTTAAAAAAAAGAAGAAGGGCTTCCCTGGTGGCGCAGTGGTTGAGAGTCCGCCTGCCGATGCAGGGGACACGGGTTCGTGCCCCGGTCTGGGAGGATCCCACATGCCGCGGAGCGGTTGGGCCCGTGAGCCATGGCCGTTGGGCCTGCGCGTCCGGAGCCTGTGCTCCGCAACGGGAGAGGCCACAACAGTGAGAGGCCCTCATACAGCAAAAAAAAAAAAAAAAAGAAGAAGAAAGACATACAGCGGGAGCACTGATCGCTATTCAAAGTATGATTTTAACACATCTAATCACGCAGATAACTGACAATCCTGGGGCAGGATTAAACCGATACGTACTCTGGGGGATGTCCTCCGCTCGGTAGATCTTCAGCAGGAAGGTCACCCATCGGAGGGCGATGCCAGCAGGGAGTAACAAGTTACTCTCCACGTCATCACTGTCATTACCACGATCTTGTATCTCAGGCTATTGGGGACATAAGATGACAAATTATACACACAGGAAAGCAGAACTTGAAGAAGCCAAATTGGTGCTTATAAAATAAAACCAATCAGAACTGTTTTCATTAGGATTTCCTGTGTTTTGGGCTTAAGAGTTCAGCACCAATTCCACCTCAAAACTGCTCTATAAAATCAATGCTCATGTTTCTTTGATCAATACACTACAAGAAGATAATGTGTCCTTTTGTAATCTTCTGAGCACTAAATAGTAAAAGAGAGATAGCTCCTGAAGTTCTTCTAATTTCTTTCTGGCCACTGGCTTGCTGCCCAATTTTCTAGAATAACAACTGTCCCCTTAGGTAGCGATGCCTGATTGTGCAAGGGAGCCATGCTCTGTAGATGCAGTGATGCAGGGAAGTCTTAAAAACACACGTATCTTTACTGAATGAAAAACCCACTCAGACACCAGGAAGGAGCCTAAGTGAGCTGGAATAATAATTCTGTCATGAAGAAAAGAACAACTTCTGGAAAATCGGAGGAACTGGAGGGTTGGAGTTACTGATTGAAAGCTGTGCTCCATTTCACAACTATTGGTACCCACTGGCTTAACTCCTAGTCCTCTTTTTTAGTGAAAAAAATGTAGAGGGTAGAGAATTTGGGGCTCACGGGAGGCTCATCTCCGGTTCCCAGGACAAACATGCTGACTTTCAAGTAGCCTTTAGCACCCGAGCTGGTATCTTCAGGGTCATTGAGGAGAAGCCATTTTCTCATGACAGCATGACCTAAAATAAAGAAGGCGTAAAAGGACAGGGATACTCTAAAGAGAAGCTGACAGGTCTGTGATTTCATCTGTGGTAAGATAAACAAGCATGTCCTCCAATGTGTCTTCATGACATGCCAAATTCCCCAGCTGAGACTCTATATTAATGTCCTCTGCTTTGCCCTAACTCCCCACCCATGTCCTGCCCTGGTGTGACTTAAACAAGACTCTAAGCTCTATTCACTGGTTTTATAAGTTGATTTTGATAAGGTTAAAATACCCTCAACAGAAGAGAAAATTATCTATTTGTTACTATTTGGATGATTACCACTAAAAAAACCCAAAAGCCATCCATGCTAAACTGCTACTACCATAATTCCCACTAAGTATCCTTTCCTCTTCTCAATCAAGAAAAACATTTTTTTGATTCTCCTTGATCCCTCAAATTTTCTAGATTCTCAGAGTCTTCAAGTTCATGGGAGAACATTACTTACCAGGTTCATCATAAATGAATCCGACATCAATCTGGGAAAAAATAATTTAAAGTAGTTCAAACAGATTTTAAAATCGGTTTTGTCACTTCTAGAAACCATCGTTATTATTACACTTAAAAATAAGGCTTTTGACTAGGCAAATTTCTTTGAGATCCAACATTTCCATCTTACCCTCTCTGTATACCCAATGCCTGGCCTGATGTGTGACACATAGAAGGCTCTCAATCCATCATTTTGAATGAATGAGCTAGTCTTAGAGCTGGAAGAGACATGGTGGCCAATGTGTCCTGGTTTGCTTGAGACTTTTCCAGTAGCACAGAAAGTCTCACATTCTGTGGAAACTCTCAGTCTCAGGCAAACCTGGACTTTGGTCACCCTATGGGAAGTCACCTATCCAGTATTCCTCCTCCTTTTTCTCCAACTGATTAACGCTAAATGCTAATACTAATATACCCACTGATTGGGCACTTCACTATGCCAAGTGCTGTGCTAGGTGCTTTATATATCCTATCTCACCTAGTCTTCACAATGATCCCATTTTACAGATGAAGAAACTAAGGATCACAGAGGTTGACACGTGGCTAGTTTGTGGCAGACAGTGTATGAACACAGGTCTGCCAGACCCAGATCATCTTCTAGGACTTCTAATGACTGGGAGCTCCTTCCTTCAAGAAGCAGCCCAGGGCTTCCCTGGTGGTGCAGTGGTTAAGAATCCACCTGCCGGGCCTCCCTGGTGGCGCAGTGGTTGAGAGTCCGCCTGCCGATGCAGGGGATACGGGTTCGTGCCCCGGTCTGGGAGGATCCCATATGCCGCGGAGCGGCTGGGCCCGTGAGCCATGGCCGCTGGGCCTGCGCATCCGGAGCCTGTGCTCCGCAACGGGAGAGGCCACAACAGTGAGAGGCCCGCGTACCACAAAAAAAAAAAAAAAAAAAAAAAAAAAGAATCCACCTGCCAATGCAGGGGACATGGGTTCAAGCCCTGGTCCGGGAAGATCCTACATGCCACAGAGCAACTAAGCCTGTGAGCCACAACTACTGAGCCTGCGCTCTAGAGCCAGCGAGCCATAACTACTGAGCCCATGCGCTTAGAGCCCGTCCTCCGCAACAAGAGGAGCCACTGCAATAAGAAGACCGTGTACCGCAATGAAGAGTAGCCCCAGCTTGCCACAACTAGAGAAAGCCTGTGCACAGCAACGAAGACCCAATGCAGCCAAAAATAAATAAATAAAAATAAATTAAAAAGAAGAAGCCCATCCCACGTAGAACTGCTGAGAAGGCACCAACCAAGTCTTTGTCGTTAACTGCAGTGTGAGTTACTTGGAAAAGCATCTTGATTCTCTTCCCTGGTTTGGCTTGCCTTTCATACTCCAGATTTACAGTAACTGGCTTTGTAGATAGAGCTCTGGGCCACTGGCAAGTGGAGCTGGGTAATGGGCTTCTTGCCACGGTCAAGCACCCTTCCCTTTGTGGCAGTGAACTGGCTTCCACCCACAGCAGGAACTCTGTGAAGGGCCCTGGTGTGCCAGTTTCTGGGCATCTTGCTTTAGGACACTGGTAAGTGCTGTACTTTGGAAGTTGACTAGACCCAGGTCAGAGGACACTCAACTGGCTTCTAGTGCCCAGGGCATTCATGTCCAGTCTTCAACAACAATCATAGCATCAATGCCTTACACATGACCTTAAGAGATGTCACCAAGATGGGCATCCTGAGACCTGGGCAGGAATCAGATTCCTCATTATGAAAGTGCCCATCTTTGATGTAAGTTGCATGAAACAGACAGTTGACACCCACCTTAAATTCCCCCATCAGACAATCTGCCCGCAGAGAATGGGAATTATAAACCTGGAAGAAAGGAGAGCAGTTATCGGCTTCATCTGGCAGTTAGTAAGCACTACCCTCCTACTCCGTGGCCCCCTTACCCGAATGCTGATGACCTCATCCATCAATTCAGAAGGACTCAGGTGGACATTGTAGAAAAATAACTGTCGAAATGAGAGAAAAATGTTTGAATATCAGCAGGGGTAGTCTAAGGTTTAGTGGGATCTGATGCTACAATTTGCGGGGGAGGGCTCTCCTAAAAAACTACAAGACACGGGCTTCCCTGGTGGCGCAGTGGTTGGGAGTCCACCTGCCGATGCAGGGGACGCAGGTTCGTGCCCCGGTCCAGGAAGATCCCACATGCCGCGGAGTGGCTGGGCCCGTGAGCCGTGGCTGCTGAGCCTGTGCGTCCGGAGCCTGTGCTCCACAACGGGAGAGGCCACAACAGTGAGAGGCCCTCGTAACGCAAAAAAAAAACCAAAAAAAAAAACTATAAGACACAACCCCAAATTAGGTGTGACCACATGAACCCACTGAAGGCCCTTGGAAAAGGCTCTCAGGTTAAGTGTCGTGAGCTTCAACTTAAACTCTGCATGTCAGAAAAAGGAAAAAAAGTTAAGTAACAACTGTAGTGTTTTTTTAACTAAATAAAACTGTTCATTTGGGACCAGATATCTAGTAGCTAACTAAAGATCTAAGGCAGGGACTTCCTGGTGGCGCAGTGGTTAAGAATCCGCCTGCCGGGGGCTTCCCTGGTGGCGCAGTGGTTGAGAGTCCGCCTGCCGATGCAGGGGACACGGGTTCGTGCCCCGGTCTGGGAAGATCCCACATGCCGCAGAGCGGCTAGGCCCGTGAGCCATGGCTGCTGAGCCTGCGCATCCGGAGCCTGTGCTCTGCAAGGGGAGAGGCCACAACAGTGAGAGGCCCGCCTACCGCAAAAAAAAAAAAAAAAAAAAAAAAAAAAAAAGAATCCGCCTGCCAATGTAGGGGACACGGGTTCGAGCCCTGGTCCAGGTAGATCCCACATGCCATGGAGCAGCTAAGCCCAAGCACCACAACTACTGAGCCCATGCTCTAGAGCCCACGAGCCACAACTACTGAGCCCACGTGCCACAACTATGGAAGCCCATGTGCCTAGCGTCCGTGCCCCGCGAGCCCGTGCCCCGCAACAAGAGAAGCCACCGCAATGAAGAGTAGCCCCCACTCGCTGCGACTAGAGAAAGCCTGAGCAGCAACAAAGACCCAACGCAGCCAAAAATAATTAATTAATTAATTAATTAATTAAGGAAAGAAAAAGAGATCTAAGGTTATTTCATGTGCTTAAGGCTTGCATGTCTGGAAAGTTGAGGTTAATTCTCTTCCATTTTTAGTGCTACTGTTTCTATCCAGTGACTCTAATTTTATTCTTTCTAACAAAACACTTTTAAAGCCAACTCTGCCCATTAGATAATGTTAGGGCCTCAGTAGAGTCGGTAGAGACCACATTTCAACTCATTGTTACAGTTAAGTTTAAGGTTGATTCCTGGGAAATGAAAATTGGGTATAAAAAGGTTGCACCATAAAGCCAAAGTTTATGTGCCAATAAACTTTTGTCCTAAGAGAGAAAGACTGAGCATTTACTTAAACTGAGACTTGTTTCTACTTTTTACTTAGAAATATTTCAAATTCACAGAAAAAAATGAAAATTGTAAATAAACACCATCTTTCACCTATGTTCACCAACTGTCATCGTTTTGGGACACTAGCTTTTGGCTTTGTCACTTTTTTTTTTAACTGAACTATCTGGAAGAAGGTTCTAGATAACATAACACTTCACTCCTTAAAAATACATTTGCATGCATCTCCTAAGAGCAAGGATATCTTTTCATAAAACCATAATATAATTATCACACCCAAGAAATTTAACATGTAACATAGTCAATTTTCAAATTTCTACAATTTTCCTGAAAAACGTTCTTTTTAGCTTTTTTTAAAATCTAGAATAAAATAAATAAGTAAATAAATAAATCTAGGATTCACTCAAGGGTCTTATTTTGTATGTGGTTGTTGTATCTTTTTAGTTTCCTTTTATCTAGAACAATACTCCTGGCTTATTTTTGTTGTTTGTTTATTTCTATCAAGACCAGTTGCTTTGCAGAATATCTCACAATCTGGATTTTTGTCAATTTTTCCTCATCGTTAGATTCAAGTTGACCATTGGACAAGAAATGACACAGATGATGCTGATTACTTACATTATGTCACATCAGGACATACATGTCCATTTGTCCCATTATTGGTGATACCAAGTTTAATCACTTGGTTAAGAATATGTGTGTAAACTAGGGATTTTTTTAGTAAAATCCTTTTATTGATTTATGAATTGGTCTGAGAATCAGTTATTTGATTCTTCCCTTTTACCAAGAGATCTAATCTCAAAAGAATTCATGAAAATGGAAAATTCTGAGCTGGAGATTCCTGCAGAATGAGGTTGAGTAAATATTTGTCCTGCATTATAAACACTTGGATGGGTCCTACACTCTAGGCATCAAGTCGTCCCATATCTCATCCTCCCTGCAATCGTCTTGTCCTCCAACGTGACTCTCTCCCAGCCCTTCCTGAAGTCCACTTCCAGTGCCCCATCTCCATAGGCACCCACCTCTGTGTTAGCTTTGACACTACCTAGCTGCCTGCCGTTGCCTGCAATTCATCTAAGAAGTTAGAGGTGAGAATAAGGTGGGGCCTTTGAAAAGCTGGGGTCCAGGTTGAACAAAGGGAAAGAAACAGGAGCACCACATAGAAGAAACCAGTTCCTTTTGTGAATAGAGGTCAGAAAAAAACCAACACCAGAGCCAGGGCTGGGATTACAAGCTGTAGGGACCTGTGGTACCTGTGGGACCTGTGGTACCAAAGGCCTGGCCTCAGAGACCAGAGCATGAGACCCAAGGAACCTCAGAAATGCATCTCCTCAGCAGAGTAAGGCGGGACTCCGAAAAATTCCCCAAACTTATCATTTCTCTTCAGAGTCCTAAACGTGGAGTTTTGTGGCATTGAAGACCACTGTCAAGGTATTCAGTATTTTTGAGGAGTGTTGCAGAAGAGGTCAACAGAACAGGCTATAACCTCAGTATGGAGGAAAAAAACCGTTTTTGCTCATAATTGCTTTTTTTAACCTATATTATTTTTATAGTCAAGTAGGTTTTGACACCTTTGAAAATCGGGTTACTTAGTTACATGGAGTCACCACTCAGAGACATCTGCTAACTAAAAAGAGCAAAGGCTGGGTTTCCCTGGTGGCACAGTGGTTGAGGGTCTGCCTGCCGATGCAGGGGACGTGGGTTTGTGCCCTGGTCCGGGAAGATCCCACATGCCGCGGCGTGGCTGGGCCCGTAAGCCACGGCCGCTGAGCCTGCGCGTCCGGAGCCTGTGCTCCGCAACGGGAGAGGCCGCAACAGTGAGAGGCCCGCGTACCGCAAAAAAAAAAAAAAAAAAAAAAAAAAACAGAGCAAAGGCAGGTGTAAGTGCTTTGTGTGCTCCATCATAAGGGTTGCGAGGACCCATTAGAAAGGTCTCCCTCCACAAGTTGTTGCAAAACCACCAGAAAGACACTGGCAGCTCTGAGAACCAGCGACAAAGCAGGCCACTTGACTTCAAGACCCAGTGGTTCTTAGAGCAGAACGTTTAACACTGGAACTTTGTACTGTGTGTGCACAGGTGTTCCCCTCCCACAGGGAACTGGGGAGAGGTGGGTGGAAGCCGGGAAGGTGCATATAAATAAAACAGACTCACAGAGCAGGACATGCATTCACCCGTTTACCTCGTCAAAAAACGGATTGTTCCCTCGCTTGATTCTTGTTCGGTGGGTCTGGCCACAGATGTGGACTTTGACCACAGGCTTGATGTTGTTGCCACTTAACTGCCGGCCCTCGATCACCCAGATACGGATCTGCAAGCCCAGGAAGGGAGTCGTCACTGAGCCTTTCCCAGCACACGGCATGTCAGAGAATCCCCAGGTGTGGCCTCAGCTCGTTCACCTGTCAGGACCGTTGAAACCAGGCCAGCGCAGCTTTGCAATGTCCTGTGCTTGCGGACTGGGGGCAGCCACCTGCGCTCATTCTCACGATGGGAACTGGGGTTGGGTTGCAAAAACCAAGATCAGTAGTGGGGTTGCAACAGTCCAGAGCTGGCCCAGGAAAGCACAGGACACGACGGAGGCTGCTGCTCAGACCCCAGCCTCCTACTTGGTCTTCCTGAGCCCTGAGAGGTACCAACTCACTCCATGGCTGTCTCCCAAGGAAGTAGCCAGAGCTGTGAAAAACACAATACCTGTGACTCTATTCTTTGATTAGCTCTTTCTTACCACCGAAGGGGATTTTATTTCTCTGAAGAGCCTCATGTGGATTGACTACATCTACTGCTGCTTGCAGAAGAAAGATGGGGAGCTCTTCTTATTGGGTTTGTGCCCTGACATCTCTTTTTATTAGTTGAGCCACTGCCCACAGGCAGAAGCTCTTCCAGCAACACCACAGTTGCCAGAAGCTGGACAACAGAGTGTTGGTACAACGGGAATACGGCCCCTCGGGCTGTTCCTACCTGGAAGTCCTGTGGCTTGTTGGACAGCATCCACCGGCTGTTCTTCCCTTTTGTGAGCCTTCGGGCAAGGTGAGCTTCCGACACCATCCGTCCCTGCCCCCTGGGCCCTGGGCCCCTGACCGTACTGTCCAACCCGTCTTCATCACCGCCATCCTCCTCCTCTTCTCCTAAAACACCAAAGAGGGATCAGTCAGAGATGGCCCTCACCCTGCATGCATCTGAACACTCTGGTTTCCTGGACCCAAGAGGGTTTTCCGTGTTCCTGAGGCAGCAGGTGAAGGAGACACTTCTTGGTGGCACTGACTTGGGATGAGTTGTGACTCAGATACAGCTTTTTTAGGAAAACGTGTTCACGTGCATCAGAGCACTCATTCAGGCTGTCTTCAAGGTGACAGGGAGAACGTCAGAGGCCATGGGGAGAGCAAGGAGATGGTGCAAATGGACCCAGCCAGAAATCACTCAGTTCTGACCTGGGAACCCTGCCTGAGGTCAGGGGCCTTCCTGCAGCAGGACGGCAAGGAGGGGAAATGCCGGGGAAAATTGAAGCCTTGCGGGGGATACTTCAACTCCACCCTTCCCACTACAGACCTTTTCCCTAGATCTTTACTCATGAGGTTTTGTACTGTCTCCTTTCTGCCTGAGCCTCCTGATTCTCCAATGCCCTCTCCACCCTCATGGCAGATGAGAAACTCACCCCCAGTTTCTTGCCATGCAGACCAAGCTGGCCATCATGCTCTCCCTTCATCCTCCTGGTCTGTCCCTTCCATACGCATCTGTCCCCTAGCTTCTCTCCACACTCAGAGGGAAAATGTGTTTCAAGTGAACCCCCTCCTCATGCCTGAGATCCCACTCCCTGCTGATTCTTTGGGGACCCCTTAAATGTCCCCCCTTTCAAGTGCCTCCAGTGGCTCCTTCCCCATAGGGACCGCCCCTCTGCCTTCAGATAGACACATATCTTTCTCTCCTAAAATAACAAAAAATCAACTCTGCCTTCTATATCTTCCCTTTTTTTTTTGGTACGCGGGCCTCTCACTGCTGTGGCGTCTCCCGTTGCGGAGCACAGGCTCCAGACGCGCAGGCTCAGCGGCCATGGCTCACGGGCCCAGCCGCTCCGCGGCACGTGGGATCCTCCCGGACCGGGGCACGAACCCGTGTCCCCTGCTACGGCAGGCGGACTCTCAACCACTGCGCCACCAGGGAAGCCCTCTTCCCTTTTTATTATTCACAAACTCTTTAAAACTCAATGACAAACTTCAGTTATTTTTTTCTTAATAGACAAAAAGTTTGAACTCCTGGTAATCTATACAATATAATTCAAGAGAGACTAGAAGACCAACTAACTACCTTGTCTAAAAAATACCAGCATTTGCACTCCCTACCTTTGGATCTTGAACCTCCTCCTTTACAACGCAAAATCACGTAGGAGACAATTTCAATATGGAGTCATCTGCCAGTCACTGACGTCATAGTATGAATTAGTTCCATCAAATCAGCGTGTAGCACGGCTCTTAAAGCTTGGGCTTTGGAGTCATGCTGTTTGGATTGGAATCCCAGTTTTGAGCTACGTGAGTCTGAGTAAGTCTCTTAATTTCTGTTTCAGTTTCCTCATTTGTAAAAAGGGGGAAATAATAGTATTTACCACTAGGTTATTGTAAAAATAAAATTAATGTATATGCAAGGCCTTTAATACCGTGCCTGGCACAAAGCACAACCCAACAAATTAATCTTTTCTTCCTTTTTCTTCTTTTTTTTTTAGTTTTGTTGAGAAGTCAGTTTTGTTGGAGCACTTCCTAGCGAGCAGTTAAGGGGCGGGGGTGGGGGGCAGTGAGTGAGCAGCACAGGGGACAGGGCCTAGAGTAAGAAAGGGGCAACCACGAGGAAGTAAAAGGTCCCCCCAATGTACTGCCTCAGAGTTTAGTCCAGGAGGAAACTTCCTCCTCACCACCCCTCCATTCATTCTCGTCCCGTCTAAGCCCGGCACCTGTTCTGCAAAGGTCAACCGTGAACCTCTTCCTGCTAAGCTCAGGGCTCTTTTCTGAATCCTCACGCTTCACCTTCCATGGCATTGGACACTAGGGCCCACGCATACTTCTCTGAATTGTGCAGCTCTCCTGCTGGCACTCTGACTAAATATTTTCAGCGTCTTTCGTGGCCCCCCTCTTTGTCGCCAGTTCATCAAGTGTGCGTTCCCGCTCTGCTCCTCAGCCCTCTGGCTCCTTTGACCCAACATTCTCTGGAGCCACACTTCAGTCTTTCAAGGAGTCACAGACCCGCAGAATTTAGACTAGAAGGGACCTTAAAGATCCTCATCTAACCTGCCCCTCACCCCATTTTATAGGTAGAAAAACTGAGGTCCAGAAAGCTAAAGCAACTTGTTAGGTTATTAGGAGCTGAGCTAAAACCAAGACCACATCTTCGCCCTCCCTCACTGGTTTAAGACTGGATCCAGACCAGGCTGCAGGTGAAGGCGATGCTGTGCCCCTAGTTCCTCAACATCTTTGTCAGGACACCAGGAAACCCCACAGAAGCCACAGGTGGAGAATAGCTACCTCTGCATGATAATCTGGGCCTCCACTTCCCTATTCTTTAAGAGGCTTCAAAAGAAGGGTTTGCCTGGGGCCCGGATCCAAGCTCTCAGAATATCCTTCCTTTTCTCCACCAGGCGGGCTCCTCACCTCCCTCAAGTTCCAGATGAAACACTGTCTTGCTCTGTCCCCCCCCCCCCACCGGAGTGAGTCCCCCGTCTCGTGTCTACGACACATTATTCTATCCAGTCCTCACCAGTCTCGCACCTGTTATTAACCTGTGCGCCTCCCCACTACCATCCACTCTTCAGAAGCTGGGGGCTTGCCCTTTTCTTCTTTGTACCTGCCCTGTGCCTGACACGCACCCTTCTAGTACATAGCAGGGGCCTGATGAATGTGGAATGAGGAAACAAACGAACGAGGACATCCTGACCCCTGCCTGAGCCTTCTCGAGTTCTCCAGCAGTTGGGCAAAGCTCCCGCAGGGCTCGCGGGAGAGGGCACCCAGATGCCAGTGGGACACTCCTCCCAACCCTGGCACCAGCCTCAGGGAAGCACAGACAGTCAGGCTCCCCTGTGCAAACTTGTTCCAGACTGGACAGTGGTTGGGCCACATGACTTTAAGGCTCCTGCAACAACTAACATGAACTTTCTTGGACCACCTTGGGCCCAGGTGAGATTTCCTCCCTGCTGTGGACTGTTCCACTTGGGGTTGGTGGTTGTTTACGGCAAAAGAAGGGGTAAATCGTAGCCCTTTGTCGTGCTGGACTCTGAACAAACCCTCTTTAAGCTCTTGATGGATGTTCCAGAAACAGACTGCAGGTAACAAAGAGCCGATTTCTTCTGGAAACCTTCTGCTAGTCAGACTTTAGGCTGAAGGGATGGGTCAGAGGGAAACCACACCAAGTCCTGTCTACCACCTGCATCTCTACGTAGCAGCAAAAGGCTGCTTGAGCAGGAAATCGCCCCTTTATGTGGCAGGAAGCTGCACAGAATTAAACAATGCTAACACCCTAAGTGTTCCACAAAGAATGACGGGGGCCCTTAGGGCACAGCCGAACACACCCTTCTGCACAAGTTGTGAAATTACCCAACATTAGCCACTGAACTGGCGTGCCCCGCCCCATACTGAGACCCAGGCATGCCCTGGAACACAGCCAAGAGGATCTACAAAGTATGAGTGTTTCATGACCACAGAAGGCAACAGTAAGTTAGGAACTGCTGACTGAATAGGAAGTTGCTGGTTGTATTTGCTTCCTAGGGCTGTTGTAACAAAGTAGCACAAACTGGGTGACTTAAAACAACCAAAATTTATTCTCTAACAGTTCCAAAACCTAGAATTCCAAAATCAAGATGCTGGCAGGGCCATGCTCCCTTAGAAGCCTCTAGAGAAAAAGACTTCCTTGCCTCTTAGTAGCTGATGGCTCCTGGCAATCCTTGGTGTTCCTTGGCTTGTGGCTGCATCACTCTAACCTCTGCCTCTGTTGTCACATGGCCTTCTCCACTGTGTGTCTGTGGGTTCTCACCTATTCTCATAAGGACACCGGTCATTGGATTTAGGGCCTGCCCTAATCTAGTATGACCTCATTTAACAGATTACATCTGCAAAGACCCTATTCCCAAAAAAGTTCACATTCTGAGTTTCTGTGTAGACAGAACTCCAGTGGCCATCTTTTGTATCTCTCCAGTTTGTTCTTTCTATGACTCCAGTCCACAGTGTGCAGTCCCACAGGCTGCCCCAATCTATGGACCACATCACATCCCCTGACCCCCACTTCATGTCCTTTTCTCCTAACCTGTTAGATTCTGGGATCTAACACTGCAATCGCTCCTCTAAGTGCCCCTCAATCCCTCCCTTCCCCTCACTTCATCGTACTCACCTGGTTCATTTGACTCTCCACTTACTACACTCATTCACAAAGGTAACTGAACTTGAACACACACCTTACTGACTAGTGTCACTTTAATTTCACGATCTCAAACCTTCAGTAGACTCACAGGATTGCCCAGCTATCCTACCAAGTTTCCAAAGTACCTATGTCCAAGTTCTCCTAAATCCTGGTTTGAAATGGCCATTGATTAGCCAACAAGGTCAAATCCCTTCACCTTTCTGAACTCCCACCTGTTTTGCACCTTGAAAGCTTCCAACATTCTATCCTTCTCACCATCAGCTAATGACCTTCCTTCTTATTTCACAGAGAAAATAGGCAATCAGGGTGGCCAGGACTACCCTAGCCAGCAGGCTTCTTTATCCAAACACTTCCCATGCCTCTCATCTTTTCCACCTAAGCACTAATTGGGCCACTATCCCACCTAATCCTCTTCCATTCCTTCCTTGATGGAGACTCCTTTCTTTATGCATATTTTTGCTTTTTTTTGTCAATATTTACTATTTCCCCACAGCAACCCTGTTTTTCCAGAGTCGTAGAATGCCAATCTCTGCCTATGATATTAATTTTGCTTCTCATGACGAGGTCTTGTTAAATGGTCGTACTGGTTAAGGCAGAATTTAATTACCTTAGGTCAAAGGTCATTGCAAAATCAGGAGAAGGCTGGTATGGTATCATCAGTGTAAGTTCAAAAGTACAAAGCAGAACATGAGAGAGTAAGTTTCTAAGCATGAAAACATTTTGGAGATAATATGCTGATTTAGCTGGAATGTTGAATAATAATTTTGCTGGGTTTCTAACATGCTAAAAATTATATAAATAAATATCTGCATTCAACCATAAGCAATTCATTACCTTTCACTCTGATTTTTGGGTAAATGGCACTATATGGGCCCTGAGAATCTTCTGGAACAGTTCCAATACATTGACCAAAGCAAAGGTACCATAAAAGTGCCTGTAACCAAACAGTGATGCAAACACAGGCTGGCAGGGCAATTCTGGCAGCATCTACCTTTGACTGAGGGAGGCTGTGAGCCAAGCTAGGAAATGCTGCCCAAAGAGCTCTGTCTGGATCAGGACAAGACAATGTTAACCAGGTAAAATGCTCAACTCCATGGCTTCTCAAAGTGAGCTCGATAATCAGCCTTCATCAGGATCTCCTGGAAGTTTCTGTTAACCATACAAGAAGATTGGGCAGTTCCCCTAGATCAGCTAAATTAGACCCTCTGGAGATAGGTGATGGCAATCTGCACATTTAAAGACTTCCCCCGATGATTTTTACTATGTCTCTAAAATTTAAGAACCACTTGTTTATTATCATCACTTTGACTTTCCTAAATATCCTGGGGGGTGGTGGGAAAATGGCCTAATACCATCAGTTTGCTGGACAAAGCCAATTAGAGACCTAATCGTGGAAACAGTGCCTGCAATGATGTTCTAACACATTGATCATGTTCCAGGGCAGCTCTGAACAAGACAGTCCCTTGTTCAGAAAACTTCCCATGGATCCTCAAGGTCTGTTCATCAAGGACAGATGTCCCAGTCTGGCACTCCCGGCCCTCAGGAACATGTTTCCTTTTATTACTCCTCTGAATGAATCAGTCACTTTGGCCTATACACTAGTGTTCACCAAAATGCCCCTAGTGAACAAAAATTTAAACCATATCTATTGCTCATCCATCATTCACTCATTCATTCGTTCATTCAATCAACCATGCATTTATTGGACATTGTGGTTTTCCAAGTGCTGTACTAGGTGGTAAGGATACACAGTTGAAATACACAGCTGAAAAAGCACTTTCTCTAAGAAATTGTTTCCCACATAATTAGCTTAGTCTTCCCTTGAGGAATTTATTAGATGCAGCTCTGACCTATAGTTATTCATGTTTATATCTTACCTTTCTACTGAAACACAAGCTCCTGGTGGCAAACAATACCTTTCTCACCTCTGTATGCTCTACAGACAGGTATCAGTAAATGTTTTCTGAACCAGAGTGAATTTAACTTCAAGCAAAGTGACTCTGGTGTTCATGGAATGAAATGAATTTGAAGTGTGGCCCACTCTGGCTATGAATGTTTCCTGTCTTTTTTTCTTTTTTTTTGCACTTCTAGCATTGAACAATGTATACTTTTAACAAATTGTTCTTCAAAAATAGATGTGAGACTTTAAAAGTAGTTTATTCTGGTCACCGGCATGTAGGCTCCAGTCAAGCTAAATGACATCTGGCAAATCAAGTCGGCAAAGTAACAGGTCTTCAGAAGGTCAAGCCAGTGGTCTGAGTCAGCCCACCCCTCTGTCATGGGAAAAGTCTCAGAGGCAGGCAATGAAAAGCAGACCTTCTGACACCACACACTTTCAGTTAAGCCACCTATACCCCAGGCTCTTCAACCTTTGTCATTTTGAAATAAGAGCTTCAGGAAAGCATTCCTTAAAAGGGAACCCCTTAGATACAAATCAAAGACCTGATCCATGAAAGCAATCATTGATAAGCTGGGCTTCATTAAAATTAAAAACTTCTGCTCTGTGAAATACAGTATCAAGAGAATTAGAAAACGAGCCAAGAAGTGGAGGAAACATTTGCAAAAGACACATGTGATAAAGGACTGTTATCCAAAGTATACAAACAACTCTTAATCTTGAAACTCAACAATAGGAACTTCCCTGGTGGTGCAGTGGTTAAGAATCCACCTGCCAATGCAGGGGATATGGGTTCGAGCCCTGGTCTGGGAAGATCCCACATGCCACAGAGCAACTAAGCCCATGTGCCACAACTACCGAGCCTGTACTCTAGAGCTCATGAACCACAACTACTAAGCCTGCGTACCACAACTACTGAAGCCCATGTGCCTAGAGCCCATGCTCTGCAACAAGAGAAGCCACCGCAAGTGAGAAGGCTGCACAACGCAATGAAGAGTAGCCCCCACTCACCACAGCTAGATAAAGCCTGCACGCAGCAACCAAGACCCAATGCAGCCAAAAAAGAAGTTAATTTTTAAAAAAATTAACAATAAGAAAACAAACAACTTGTAAAAAATGGGCCAAAGACCTTAACAGAAACCTCACCAAAGATATGCAGTTAGCAAATAAGCATATGAAAAGATGTTCCACATCATATGTCATCATGAAAATGCAAATTAAAACAATGAGATACCACTACACAGCTATTAGAACGGTCAACACCAAATGTTGGTGCAACAGGAACTCTCATCCATTGCTGGTGGGAATATAAACTGGTACAGCCACTTCAGGAGGCAGTTTGGTGGTTTCTTACAAACTACACATACTCTTACCCTATCACCCAGCAATCATGCTCCTTGGCATTTATCCAAAGGAGTTGAAAACTTAGGTCCACACAAAAACCTGCACACGGATAACCTGCACACGGAAACTTATAGCAGCTTTACTCATAGTTACCAAACTTGAAAGCCACCAAGATATCCTTCAGTGAATGGATAAATAAACTGCAGTACATCCAGACAATGGAGTATTATACAGCACTAAAAAAAGAGCTATCAAGTCATGAAAAGACATGGAGGAACCTTAAATGCACATTACTAAGTGAAAGAAGCCAATCTGAAAAGACTGCATACTGTATAATTCCAACTCTGTGATATTCTGGAAAAGGCAAAACTATGGAGACAATAAAAAGATCAGTGGTTACCAAGGGTTGGGGGTGTGTGTGGGAATAGACGAATATGCAGAGCACAAATGATTTTTAGGGCAGTTAAAATATTCTGTATGATGTGATGATGATAGATATAGACCATTATACATTTGTCCACACCGGTGGAACGTAAAATACCAAACGTGAACTCTAAGGTAAACGATGGACTTGGGGTGATTATGATGCATCGATGCAGGTTCATCCTTTGTAAAAAAAAAAAAAAAAAAAAAAAAAAAGCACCATTCTGGTGAGTGACATTGATAATGGGGAAGGCTATGCATACGTGGGGGCAGAGGGCATTCTGGAAATCTCTGTATATTCTTCTCAATTTTGTGGTAAACCTAAAACCTCTCTTAGAAAAGAGTCTTAAAAAAACAAAAAACAAAAACACACGAACCTCTGAGGTATTCAATTCCCATGGTCTATGGTCATAATTAGTTTCTTCAACTTGCAGAGGTGAATTTTCCTGATAATCTTCACTTTTGTGTTCTATCATTAACATTTCAAATTTCTTCTTTGCAGATCCCACTATGTGGATGGTAACCTTTAAAATCAATATCAGTAGTGGTGAATAGTGGTTATCATAGGTTGGGACTATGAGAGATTTGTATGTTCTTGTGTCTTATATTCCCTGTGATGTTTATATTTTTATAAGCAGATATGCTTTTGAACTCAAAAAACACCCCCAATGAGTTCATGTTTTAAAATCTGAAAAGATCTATTGATATTTAAATTAGAGGGAGTGGACTCGTTACTTTTACACAAAATGGTAAAGATTTTTAAAGAGTCAATTTAAGGAAAGTGAAAAAAAACAATTTCTTGGCCAGATGTTCTGTTTATGTTAAGGTCTGTGATGGCAGGAGGTGTAGCTGCCTTGCTGTTATTTCTGTCTCATGTTTATTGCTCTTATTTCCCCCAAGACTGTAAGGTGTTGGTTTTTTTTCCTTAGTGTCTTCCCTAACATGGAGTTGTACTAAGTACTCAAAGATATCTTTGCTTAGTTGAATTGTCACATTAAGACAAAAAAAGTTTTATCTTAAAACATCCAGATAGGGACTTCCCTGGTGGTCCAGTGGTTAAGAATCCGCCTTCCAATGCAGGGCACGCAGGTTAGATCCCTGGTCGGGGAACTAAGATCCCACATGCTGTGGGGCAACCAGAGAGCCACATGCCACAACTACTCAGCCCGTGAACTCTGGAGCCCACACACTGCAACGAAAGATCTCACATGCTGCAACTAAGACCCTATGCAGCCAAATAAAAAAAAAGTTTAAAAAAAATCCAGATAATCTAGGACATTAAAAGATTTTTTTAAGTTTCTTTTAGCCAGATCATGAAATCATTATTCACCACGCCACCAGCTGTGGTGAATGTTAATCTCATAGAACAAAGATGGCACTTCCAGATCAAAGAAACCTGTTCATTTTTCAAATAAATAAATTTCACTCTGTCATTTCACACTTAAACATAAAATTGCCCTGCGAACACAGCTCACTTGCAGGCCAGCACTTGCTAACGTTCTTTGAAATCCAAATAAAAGGAACCCAAGTTCTGGCTCATTTCCTATCTCCATCCAGCAGTATCAGGTATTAAAAAGAACTTCTGAGGCACACCTTGGCAAATCAGCTAGCTTCCTAAGAGGATGGGGGACTCAGTCCACAAGCACTGTTGGAGCTTGACTTGTGCTGCCAAGACAACCCACGAGGTGAGGAGAGTAGCCTTGGGCAAAGGGAGCCTGGATGGCAAGGGTTTTCTCCCCAGTGGGTTTAAAATTTCAAGAGTTGGTGCTTTTCTCATTTCTAAGGAAGCAGTCTTTGCTCCGGGGAAATGGCGTGTTTTCTGAGCTTGGGCTTACAAGGGTCCATCTCAGGAGATGGGACCTCCCCCTATACTCCCAACAGCTTGATAAATTGCTTATTCTCAAAGTCTTCCTGGTCCATTAGGACACAACCCACCCCCCTTTTTTAAGATATTTAACAAAAAAGCATTTAGTCATCTCAACATGACTCTGAGCCAAACCAGATCATTCTTTTCTAATAACTCAGCTTCTTAGAGGAAACAATTTGAATGCCCATACAGACTGTGGCACTCAACTGAGCTCATAACTACAGCTACCCAGAATTGTTTTTGTGATAATAATAATAATAAAGACCACACTAAGGTAGAACTTACTCTATGCCAGGCACTGGGCTAAGTGCTTTCTATGCATTATCTCATTTAATCCTTACAACCACTTCATGATGTGCTACTGTCCTCCCCCACCTTACAGTAGAGTAACTAAGATTCAGACAAGTTTAGTGACTTACCCAAGGTCACATAGCTAATTAACAATAGACACAGAATCTAACCTAGGCTAGTGTGACCCCAAAGCCCTTTCTCTTATCCATAATGTTACACCTTCAGAAAAAAAAAGTCTTGTCTCCAAACCTGGACTGAAAGTTCCTGGAGGGGAGGAGCTGTATTTTTTTTTTTTTTTTTTTTTGCGGTACACGGGCCCCTCACTATTGTGGCCTCTCCTGTTGCGGAGCACAGGCTCCGGACGCGCAGGCTCAGCGGCCATGGCTCACGGGCCTAGTTGCTCCGCGGCATGTGGGATCTTCCCAGACCAGGGCACGAACCCGTGTCCCCTGCATCGGCAGGCGGACTCTCAACCACTGCACCACCAGGGAAGCCCAAGGAGCTGTATTTTAAAGAATTACCACCCTCACTGCAGCACTGAGCAATGGGTGAGGAAACCCAGCAACCAATTTCTTTACTCCATAAATACTAAGAAGTTGTGTGATGCCAGTTCATGTAAACTATAAGTTTACTCTTTCTACTTGAGTGAACCTCAGTGCTATTTTTTTTCCTAAAGGCCTGGCTCGAGGGGTACCTCAAAAGGGCCCATTTAACATTTTGGCTCTTGAAATGGAATAAACATAATGAAACTGTCTTTTATCTCCCAGTATACAGGGCTGAATAGTGTCCTCCCAAAAGACTTGCCCATCTGTAACCTCAGAATGTGATCTTATTTGGAAATAGGGTCTTTGTAGATGTAATCAAGTTAACCTGAGAGGACACTGGATTAGGGTGGGCCGAATCCAATGACTGGTGTCCATATAAGACGTGAGAAATTTGGACATGGACACACAGAGAGAGCACCATGTGAAAACAGAGACACACAGGGAGAACACTGTGTGATGACAGAGGCAGGGACTGGAGACATGGGTCTACAAGCCAAGGGACACCAAGGATTGGCAGCAACCACCAGAAGCCAGGATACAGGCATGGAACAGGATTTCCCTTAGAGTCCTTGATTTCAGACATCTGGCATCCAGAACTGCGAGAGGATACATTCCTATAGTTTGAGCCACCCAGTTGGTGCTTTATTACAGCAGCCTTAGGAAACTAGTAAATAGGATCTGGCTTAGGAAAAATATCAGTGTGAGAAAAGGCACCCTGGTCCTCCCAATTCAGAGGCTACACCAGATAGCCCACCAGCTGGGGCTGCCTTTTTGGGCCCGTAAGTTCCTACTGTCCTTCCGAGGCTGAAGCAAACGCTGGTGACAGCGGACATCGGCGAAGGAGAAAGAAATTAGTCGGACCACTTGGTTCAGCCCCTGCTGGCGTGCTGCTCAGGACTGAGCTGTTTGCTCTGTGGTGTGTCTGTCATCACTGCTCTGGCAGCAAAGGGAGCCACAGATGTTCTCAAGCCACCACAGGGCCCTTGCAGGGCCAAGAGCGTCTGAGGACAGCGCAGCGTGCCCGTGGTGCCGGTGGGCAGGGGGGAAGGCAGAGCGCGTTGCTGATGTGCTGGTACCCTTATAAGAGGTAAGGGGCTATGTCAGTCCCAAATGTCCCCAAGGAAGAAGGGGCCAGGTGACCCATGCTGGACACACAACTACGTGGTCAATGAATGGGCCCAAACCTTAATATCGGGCCATCTGTGGGCTGGGCGAGCAGGGGCAATGGCTGGGTTGGGGCTGAGGCAGACAAGAAGTCACACAGGAAGGGGGCAGAGACATCACAGGGCAGGAAGGGAGGTGCTGCCACAGGTGCCAAGAAGACCCCTCAGGTGGCCAGAGAGCTGAGTTCAGAACCAAGAAAAACTCAGAGAAGCCAGGACTGGAAGAGCCAGGCCTGGCAGGAACCAGGGCCAGGGTGCCCTCCCAGGAAGAGGGATTTCAAGGCGAGGCGAGTGGGCCCTCCCTCCCTGGGGTGCACGCCAAGGCTGGGAAGACGGGGGCGTCTGGTGAGACCCCTCCGTTCAGAGGAAGCCACAGAGACACGTCTAGCATCCCGTCACCCTGGAAAGACGCTAAGGGGAGGTCGGACTCAGCTGCGTGAAAGGCCTGACTTGTAGACTGCCCTCCACCCGCGGCCCAAAACCCACCCCAAGTCCCACGCCCCAACCCCATCCAAAGCAGCACCTGATGGCCCTGAATGACCCACAACCCACGTCCGTGAACAAGGAGCACAAGGTGGGTTGTGCGGCAGGAAGCACTTGGTTAAAGGACCGAGGGGCTGTTTGGAGGCAGGAGGGGGTCAGTCAGGGCCAAGGGAGAGAGAGGCTCCAATCCAAGGGCTCCGACCACGAGACTGGCGGCTGAGAGCACAGCCTGGTGATGGCACATTTAGGAGGTGAAGACACGTGAAGAGAGTACAGGCCACTCCTGAGACTCACAACCAGGCAACAGTGTATGGGGTGCAAGCTACAAACCCAAAGCAAAGCCCTGCCTGGGGCCTTCTGCTGGATGGGCTCACGTGAGGCTGCTCAGTCATGTAACCAAGCAGGACCCTATGAGGCCTTCCCAGAACAGACCCCGCCCATGTCCTCTGCCTGCCTTTTGTCTGTAGAAAAACTTTAGTCACAGAATAAATTTAATCAGAGAAGTGAGAAAATGCAGAAAGAAAGAACAACAGTCAAGCAAGACAAAATAATAATACTTTAGCCGTTAAACAAAGTCAGGGACCTTTAGTTCTTCCTCAAGGACTACAGATACTATTCTGAGCCGTGTCATTTGAGCTGTTTTGCGGATACTGAAACCCCCCACCAGGTTGAAAAAGTTAACTGTAGGCTGTCCACAAGCACGCAGACCCCAGACCCGTTGGAAACAGCAGGTTGATGATGCTGACTCCCAATTACCTCACCACCAACCAATCAGAAGAATGCCCACGAGCTGATCACGCCCTGCTCCTTGAACATTATAAGATTCCTCACTACCCCCTCCAGGGTGGGACACACAATCTTGAGGTCATTAGCCCCCTGTGGCCCTGTTTACCTGGCAAACCAATAAAGCTATTTCTTTCTACTTCACCCAAAACTCTGTCTCCAAGATTTAATCTGGCACCGGTATTCTGTCACCGAATTTTGGCAACAGTAAAGGACTGTCTCGCTGTCCCCTCTCCTTTGAAGGGCATTTGATAAACTCTTGTAATGTCCAGTCAGGGCTGATCCACCTGCCTCATGGGGCCCTGTCTAGGTGGGCAGGGAGCTACAGAGAGCATAGTGACAAGGAGAGCTTTCTTGGAGAGTCCTTGTGTGCCATTAGTAGATCCCCCCTGGTGTAGGCTGGGCCTTCAGGAGGGTCAGCTTACCTCCCAAGCCTGCCACGCTGGTCCCACTGGGGTCATTCGGATGTGGAGTTGAAGGTGGATCATAGCCGATCACCAGGTCAATGGTGGCCTGGGTAGAAAAAATTCATTGCAGACAGAATCAGTGCAGGGCATCAGAATGCTATAGACTCAACACAAACCAATTCAGCAGGAGTAAAAGTTCTAGCAGGGCTGAGCAGGGGGATGGGAAAGTGAGAAGAGAAAGAGAGAAGGATGACACACCCTCCACTGTTTATAATCTTCCCACCGTGTGAGCCCAGGTGGAGTGGGCGCACCTGGGAAAGCAGTTACCTGGTACAGGTTGCCAAGTGTATCATTGCTAAGGGGCAGCCTCATAACTGGAGGAAAGTTCTGTGACAAGGAAACTTGTAACAAACCTCCTTCCTAGGCTGGAGATGGCCTCCAATCACAGAATTACAGTCACAGAGGATCATTCTAAGTATTTAAGTTTTTTGTTTGCTCATTGACGTCTTTGTTAATTGCTGAAATTTATTTTCACACTTCTCTCCAAAAAGAATTTTAAGCGACTAACAAAAAGTTATAAAACGATATGATTCATAAAATGGGGTTCAAAAAAAGGGAAACAAGTCTGATTAAAGAGAAAACAAAGATGCAAAACATGAAGTTGAAGATAAGTGCCATCCCTCTTGCATTAAATATGACCCCAAGTTGGCTAGAAGCCAAGGCAAGAAGGAGAACATAAAATGTTATACATAACCTTTCATTATCAGAAAGGAAGAAACATACCAACTCGTTATAGGAGATAAAATTATTCCCATTTTAAAAATCTGAGTTAAATTTCTCACGTGGGGCATTATTTTAGGGCAGAGTTTCCTATACTTTCATATTTTGTGAACCGATAAAATTTCAAAAAAGTTTGCGAGGGGGACTCAACATAGGGTCGCCAATTTTTATTTTGCCAAACACATGCCCTCAACTACCATCTACTACTATAATCATTTCATAAAGGACTTTTAACAGCAAAAGTGAGGAAGGATAAACCTCAAAATAAAAGAAGTCCTTTGAAAATAAGAATGGCACACACACACACACACCCAGGTTATCAGACAAAATACAGGATATAAAATTTGGAACGTATTTATACTACAAAACTGTTCATTGTTTATCTGAAATTCAAATTTAAATGGGCATCCCACACTTCCATTTGCTACTTTTGCTACACCTGGTAAACTCTAACACACACACACACACACACACACACATACACACACACAATTGCCCTGTCTGCTCATTAGTAAATACTCCCTCATGGATCAGCACATTCTTTGCCAACTTAAGAACTATGACCTGGGAGACACTGAACAGGATAATAAATGATGCCTCTGACAGCAGTTTCTTGGCAAATATAGAATCATAAGAGCAGCGTCTCATGGCTACAACCAGGCCACAATAGGAACACCGAATGCAATGAGGGGCTCAGTTGCCAAACTTGAAGAATCCACCTTTCACACCCTAGAAGAGTCCATGAATGGCTCAACCTCTGTATCAATGGCTTCCCAATAACTTCAGGATCCTCAGAGGTGCTCCAGGCCCTCTTACAGGGGTAAGGGGACACCAGGGGGCCAGGCCTGAGGCCCTCACTCTTCCTTACTCCATTCAATGCCTACAATTCTGCCATTTCAGCGTTCTACATATGCTTTCTCCTCTGCTTTAAAGAGGAAAAAACAGCCAGAAAAATCACTGACTTGTACCATCTTCCCTTAGTATCATTTCTCTCAGCCAGTTTGGGGTAGATAGACGACAGCTGACATTCTGAATTTACATTTTATGATTAGAATGCTAATTCACAGCAAACCTATATGTTTTGGAGACTAGACCAGCAAACCTGACATTCCTAATGGACATTAATGCATTCTTGCCTTCAGGGATGGCCTCTTTTAAATTTTCTCCCTTTGCCCAGGCTCCCAAGCAAAATATTGACAAATTGTTTGGAAAACGAAGGGGTCAGAGGTTAACAGGGCAAGCATATTAGCTTTATGAGTGCTTGTTAGCAATCTTAAGAAATCTGAAAGCTGTGATGCTAGAGTCAATTTTTTTTCAAGTGCACTGGAAAAAGAGTCTCTCTTCTGGTCTCATATCAGACAGTATCAGTGTGTACTTGTTTAGAGAGGCTGTGATCAGAAAACATTCAGCTGCCAATGGAATAATAAAGACCCTGGGGACCTCCTTGGTGGCTCAGTGGTTAAGAATCCTCCTGCCAATACAGGGAACACGGGTTCGAGCCCTGGTCCGGGAAGATCCCACATGCCGCGAAGCAGCTAAGCCCGTTCGCCACAACTACTGAGCCTGAGCTCTAAAGCCCATGAGCCACAACTACTGAGCCCACATGCTGCAACTACTGAAGCCCAGGAACCTAAAGCCTGTGCTCCGCAACAAGAGAAGCCACTGCAATGAGAAGCCCGTGCACCACAACAAAGAGTAGCCCCCGCTCTCCGCAACTAGAGAAGGCCCATGCACAGCAATGAAGACCCATCGCAGCCATAAATAAATTAATTAATTAATTAAATTTTTTTTTTTTTCTTTTTGCGGTATGCGGGCCTCTCACTGTTGTGGCCTCTCCCGTTGCGGAGCACAGGCTCCGGATGAGCAGGCCCAGCGGCCATGGCTCACGGGCCCAGCCGCTCCGCGGCATATGGGATCCTCCCAGACCGGGGCACGAACCCGTATCCCCTGCATCGGCAGGCAGACTCTCAACCACTGTGCCACCAGGGAGGCCCTAATTAAATTTTTTAAAAATCATGATATTAACATCTTGATATTCTGGTCTAATATTAATGAATTACCTTCTATAGAATGCTTCAAAGAGTATCTGATACACAGAGCTATACTCACCATACAAATGTTAACAACCAAGTGAATATGCCCAGAGCTGTACCAAGAGAGGGTCCCACTCACACTATAGCATTCTGCCATAGAAAATCAAGTTTATCTACTTTGTAGTTCTGTCAATATGAGTACAGGATGAGGCCATATCATTTGTAAATGCACCTATTTATCTCAAAACCAGTAGGGAGAGTGTGTGTGTGTGTGTGTGTAGTGAGCTACTTATAATTTCACACTCTTGTCTTAATGAACCTTTGCAAAACCATCTCACTTCAAAGCCATTCAACAAGAGGGAAATGCTCACCCCAGTCTCTTGCCCCCTTTCGTTTAGCAGGGAGATCAGTTTGTAGGGCAGCGATCGGCTCTGGTCACCGATCAGGTCTTTCAGGGCTACGGTGGCCGTGCCAATTAACCTGCAGGGGAAAGGAAAAAGCGCACAGTAACCCACATAAGAGGCATGTTTCCATTTCCACACTGGATCTTCCAATCCTCTTCCTATTCATCTGCGAGCATTAAAATCACTCATAATGAAGCATGGGCCATTTTGTGCTCTCCCTAGCAGGGTATTTTGGCAGTAACCATCACACAGCAGCCACCACGTCTCCATAACAAGCAGTCATTTCAAGAGTCAAACTATGGTGCCTGTGAAATTTCAAGTCACAAATGAGATCGATGGGTGAGAGACAAAGACTGAATATAACCTCGAAGAATACAGCAAGAGAGAAAAGTAGGACAAAGTTTAGGCATTCTTCTGTAATGGACATTTAAAAGGACTCATAAAACATTGTCCACTGTAATCTGTTAATATGTTGTGATACAAAACAAAAGGGAGTTTAAGGTAGCAGAGGGAATTAAGGTTGCTAATCAGCTGACCTTAATATGATTAGACTGGGCCTACCCAGATAATCCAGGATTGAAATTAGAAGAGGGAGACAAGAGTCAAGAGACTTGCAAGAAACACTCAACAAGCTGTCACTAGTTTGAAGGGACCACAAGCCAAGGAATGCAGGCGGCCTCTAGAAGCTGGAAAAGGCAAGAAATGGATTCTCCCCTAGAGACTCCAGAAGGAATACAGCCCAGCTGACACCTTCATTTTGAAGGTAAGCCCACTGGACTTCAGACCAGTAGAGCTGTAAGGTGGTAAATTGTGACGTTTTAAGCCACTAAGTTTGTAGTAATTTAAAGCAGCAACAGAAAATTAATACAGGCCTCATGCAGAAGTTTTTCTCACTTTCACCTTATTTCCTAAAATTTTTTGATTTTTGTTTGTTTGTTTGTTCTGTTTCCATCATCCTTCTTGTAGGTAGTAGCAGTAGTAAACTTCATCTCATGTAGGCCATGGTCTTCAGAGACTGGCTAATTGATTTAGTAATGGGCTGAGGAAACCACACAAGAGCATAGAAAATCTAAGCTTCCACCTGGGCCAGGTAACACATGGTTCAGAAGCTGCTTTGGTGTAACAGATACCTGACCAAGTGTGAAAGTCCGAGTCCAGGTTAATGGAAGAGCGTTAGGAATTCACTGACTCAGTCCTGGGCACTGATGCTGTTTGATGTGTACAGCCTCAACGTAGAAGAAATGACTTAAAAGTGCATAACTTGTAAATTTGTCGATTGATTTTCATTTGAATAGTATCATATAGTAAAAGTGGTATAGGAAATAATTTTAATGGAAATAGTTTTGTGAAATAAAGGCCACTTGGGAACATTTGATCAATAAAAAAAACCAACATTGTCCACTGTAAAAACATCCCCCCAAGTAAACCTTCTTGCAGTGTAAATAGGTTGCTAGTTTACTGACGGGGTAACTTGCTAACTCACATGCTGTGGAGCATCATTCAAAAGTTGGATGTGTGCACTTCTTTCTCTTCCTGGACCCCAAGGGATTATATTCAGCCTCTACCACTTACCCATCCACCTCTTATTTTTTTGTTGTTATATTCTTTCATTTGTTTTATTTTTTGGATTCCACAAATAAGTGATAACATATAGAATTTTCTTTCTCTGTCTTACTTCAGTCACTAAGCATAATACCCTCCAGGTCCATCCACGTTGTTGCAAACAAGAAAATTTCATTCTTTTTTATGGCTGAGTAATATTTCATTGCATATATGTGCCACATCTTTTTTATCCATTCATCTGTCGATGGACACTTAGCTTGCTTCCATATCTTGGCTATTGTAAATAATGCTGCTATGAACATTGAGGTGCAGACACCTTTTTGAAATCGTGTTTTCATTTTCTTTAAATATATACCCAAGTGGAATTGCTGGGTCCTATGGTAACTCTATTTTTAGTTTTTTGAGGAACCTCCATACTGTTTTGTATTGTTTTGTTTTTACAGTGGCTGCACCAATTTACATTCACACGAACAGTGTAAAATGGTTCCCTTTTCTCCACATCCTTGCCAACATTTGTTGCTTGTGGTCTTTGTGATGACAGCCATGCTGACAGGTGTGATGTGATATCTTATTGTGGTTTTGACCATCTACCTCTTAGTGCACATAGCATACTGGCACAGAAGTACACCTGTGTCCCTCCTTACTACAGTGAAGCTCCTGAAAGGCAGGGATTGTTTCCTGTTCTGTTCATTCCTCTAACCCCAGTGCTTGGAACATAGTTTGCTTATTAATAGATATTTACTGAATGAAGGAAAGAAACATTTTTGTAGTTAGGGCACATGATCAAAAAAATTTATAGAACACACATCCCCAGGGAGTTGGTCAATATAAAAGTGTAACCTGTGGAATATAGTCTGTAAATTGGGGTTAGAATGCACAACATGGTATGAGAGTGGGTGAATTTAAGGAGTTCCCTTTGTGAAATGCAATCAAAAAGCAAAGAGAGTCCAGGGTGTGCTCTCAGTATAGATACTGAAAAAGGAAAAGAGAAATAGTAAGAATTTTTAAATGCTATTTACTTATGTCTTGTCTATATTTGCAGCGACTTATACTAACAATAGCAGATATGATAGCCTGGATTATCGTTAGCATAAAGTTAGAAAACTAAATATCAAGTCCTCAAAATGATAGGAGAGATTCCTTATACCAAAAACCCCGTGGTGAAGAAACCGTAGTTGAGAATAAAAATAGCTCTGGGCTGTCAGGCAAAAACAATAATCAGGAAAGATTCCCCCTGTGGAGAAATATTCATTTTATTTTAAAATGTACATTTTGTTTTAAAATCAGGAAGTGAAAGTTGATGTCAACATAGACACATTATTTTTAAACTGACATGTATCTGTATTCTCATCCCCCACTCGGACCTCAGAAATAGGACCAGATTGTAGATTCAGGGTCTGTCATCCAACCACATACGTCCAGTGACTCAGAATAAGTGACTTCACTTTCTGTGAATAGGTATATTATATCACACAAGACCAGACATTGCTATGATACCCTGTTTCACACAACTAACCCCATGATGTGAACAACTGGCACAGGGCTTCTTGGAAGAGTGCACTGACTTGAAACGAACACACCCAAGATTTTCAACAACCATGATGGATTCTGCTCTCTTCTAATATCACAAGTAGAGTCAGAAAAGAAAAATTTTGCCTCCAGAGGACTGAGTGCACTTTTCAGCCCTTTTAGGTCAATACAGAAATTAGGTCTCTCTGTCAATGCTGAGAATTGATGGGACCTTTACAGAGTAATTTTTCATACCTGAGTATGTTCACTCCGTATGTTAGTATCTTGTTTGGTTTTGTTTTTTTAACATCAGTATGTTTTCTTCTCACTTGGGTTTTTATTCCCCTGATATATTGAGGACAAGAGACTACCCATGACTCCATCTCCACCTGATGAAACAGAGAAACCTCCCACACAAGGTGAGAACCCCTGGCAAAATCTCTTCCACATCTCTCTCAACTCCACAGGGTGTGAGCTTCTCTCTATGGACTTCTCTCCATGTTTTAAGACAGCAGGCCACAGGGTTGGTTAATTCGGTTTTTTTCAATAAGAACAAAACCTGGAAAGGTTTAAAAGTTATCTGGGGCTTCCCTGGTGGTGCAGTGGTTGAGAGTCTGCCTGCCGATGCAGCGGACGCGGGTTCGTGCCCCGGTCCAGGAAGATCCCACATGCCGCGGAGCGGCTGGGCCCGTGAGCCATGGCCACTGAGCCTGCGCGTCCGGAGCCTGTGCTCCGCAACGGGAGAGGCCACAACAGTGAGAGGCCCGCGTACCGCAAAAAAAAAAAAAAAAAAAAAAGTTATCTGACTCGTACTCACCTTGGAAAGACATGGAAACACACTGGATTTTACTCTTCACAGTTCCATGATTCATAACCTAACTTTATGATTAAAATCATAACATTGTACACTTGAACATGTACTGATTTGCTTTTGCTAAAGCCAAGATGACCTGAATCTCTATCAACAATAAATAATCCCTGGAACAAAACAAAAAACACAGCATGCAGGGATGATACTGAAGTGGAAAGAGGGCTAACCTGGGTTGGACCAGCATTTATCAACAGCAGCACTGCTGACACTTTGAACTGGAT
This sequence comes from Mesoplodon bidens, assembly GCF_964165515.1. Lineage (NCBI taxonomy): Eukaryota > Metazoa > Chordata > Mammalia > Artiodactyla > Ziphiidae > Mesoplodon > Mesoplodon bidens. The sequence goes on along the minus strand of NC_138176.1, from coordinate 34,862,028 downwards.
AATTATTTGTTTTAGGGGGCTGTCCTGTGCCTTGTCAGATGCTCAGCAGCTTCCCTGGCCTCTACCCACTAGAGCATCTCTACACATTGCCAGTTGTCCCCATAGGCAAAATCACCACAGGCTGAGAACCACTGGGTTAGACAATTCCTGTTCTACCCCTAACTCTGTGTCCCAACTGCCTTTGAGGACTTGGCTAAGTCACCCAAATCTCTGAGCCCCCTTCATTATCTGCAAATGAGTAGATTGAAAGAATTCCTCAGACCCTTTTTAGCCCTGAAAGTCTGCTACTGGCTTATATATGTGATGTTCCTATGTATGTCTATTCAGAAAACTCTCTCATGTTATACATTTCTTTTCTCTTAAAGCCTTTGTTTATTGATTTAGGGGGAAAAATATCCTAGAAAATGTCCATAATGAACAATCCAGAATACTAGGCAAGTTTTCTGCCTTCAAAGGTATTGGCCTATAACATCAGGAGTCAAACAAATTCCCACAGGGTGTCAGGAGGAAAGTTTAGGCCAATAACAGAAATGTGGAATACAGTGAATATTAGGTGAGACAATAGGGAGTGGTGGGACTTGTGGCTAACTGGGGAGAACAGCTTTGCCTAAAACACAAAACCCATCTGCTGGCCCTTTATGGCCCTGAATGGTTTTACAACCTCCATTCTGACTCATCCAGTATCCTCTGCTTTCCCCTCCCCATGAGAGGGTGTGAGAGGATGGTAACAAATAACAGACCAGGAATGGAGTGAAATAAAAGAAGCCAATCGTGAAGTCTGGTCTCAATTCCTTCTTTCAGAAACCTTTAGTCCCATTTCTTAAGATTTGCTTTTTCATCATAAAATTCTTATGCTTGTGGGGGTGGGGTGGGGGAGGGGAGGGAGACGTCAAAGAAAACTTAAATTTCTTTTTTCTGAAGACAGTGCTTGTTTAGATGAAAGCCTAGAAAGACTTTAATCCACAAAATATTTTTAACGGCTCAGTGAGTTGAAGAAAAATGTAAACAGTTACAACTTCTAAGATCTTTCACTGTAAGTTGAAGAAAACATCCCCTATGGGTGTCTGAACTCTATAGGGCTTTGAAGGCAAGCCTGGCCTGGCCTATTTTCTATGATGTTGCTTGGATACAAAACACAGTGAGAGACTGGGAAATGATGACTTGGCCTCCTTCACAGGGAATAAGAGTTCAGTCGGACCACAAGCCAATTTCCTTTAAAGAAGGTGATACTAAACCAAGACCCTTTTTCTTTCATATTACTAATGTTATAAATATGTTAAAATATTATGGTGTGAAAGTAATGGGGAAACTTTTGCCCTGTGTTTTCATGGAAAAATAAGAGTCTCCCCATGGGCTCCACCCAACACTAAAATGGATGGACCACACCTCAAAAAGAAACTTATGGTGCAAGAATAATAAACAGCAGATGTATTCTGAAATGAAGAAAGAGCCAGTCCTTCTCCTATTCCTTTCAGTCCACGAACGCCCATATAGTTTGTTGTTGGTTCTCTCTGTGACATCAAACTAATTCTAAGCAATGGAAGCAACTACTTGAAAATTAGATGTTAGGTTTGGGGGAACTAAAGAGTTTAACTGTAAACTAGTCAACTCGATCATGCAAGTGTTGGTTAAGAACTTTTGTTTCTTTCTTGTTAAAACAGAGTCTAGTGTGTTTAAAAGAGAAATGGAAAACGTTTTCCCCTTTGGCCTGGACGCAAATGTTAACAGTCGCATGCCACTGTGGTGAGTAAGGGCTTTGCTGGCTGAGTTCTTAATAAGGGAACTCACATCTAGCGAGTTGTTCTTCTGTGCAGCAGGGACCCAGCCCACATGGATTACTGGGGGAGAGTTTACTGGAAATTCCCTCATGGAGGAAAGGAAAAATAAGTTGGAGGCTGGAAAGTCACACATTGCTCTCTCAGCTCCCAAGGACTGCAGAACTACCAACTTCCCATCCTTCGAGGGGCAATAACAATCCCCAACGGGGCTGGGGAACAAATGCTTTTCTGAGTGGCTCCCAGGTCTCCTGCAGGACCATGACTCGCCTACCCTTTGAAGCACTGGGCTCTCAGCCAGCTGGGCCTTGTCGTCTGCGCCAGGCCCAGAAGGCCAGTGGGGATGCTCGGCTGGGTCCCATCCCCTCCGCAGACTTCTCCCTCCCCTAGGCCAGTATCAGTGGAGCTCCTCTCTTGGCTCTGAGCCAAAAGGAGGGAGCGCCAAACCCTGCACCTTGCTTTCTACCAGATGAGGGGAGAGGCAGGGGCAGCCATGGCAGTGAATCCTATCACAGGGAACCCCAGAAAGCACCTCCCCGGGTCTCCCATCCACCTCACCTGTGGGGAACCCTCCGAGTTTCCCAACCAGCCCACCCTTGCACTCTGGATTAGCTCCTAAAACTGCTTCTCAGAATGTGGTTCCCCAGACTTCCCTGCAGCAGAATCAGCAGGGCGGGTACAGATTCCCAGGACCCTGAGTCAGACTTTTTCTTTAGTTAATTCTTATACCCAGGAAGTTTGAGAAACAATGGTCTAGAACAGGTGGAGGGGTGGATGGAGGGCGGGGGTAGGGAAGGCAGCTGGCAAAGCCAGACCTGGGGAACAGGGAACACGTGCAGTTTTCTAAAAGTACCTTCAATGTGATAATACAGGTTCACGTTTGAGAAATGGACATAGCAATCAATTATTTAATAGAACAAAGGAGAAAGCAAAACTCCATCAAAGTCTACTCGGCAGGCCTAGTTACCTGCGCCCTCCCATAGCTTCCCATCCTTACTGCACACCAGGATTGTCAGAGGACCCTGAGGCCTTTGTCCTGTTCATCACAAGGGAGCAGGGGTTTTAGAAAACCTAGAAACTCCTAGTCCACACAGTGGTTCCCCAACCTAGCAGTGTACAAGCCCCCTGAGGTGGAGGTGTAACAAACTCCATGCCCAGATTTTGGAATCACTGAACTAGCCTGGAGGCTGTGGCAGTATCTGCAGGATTCAGGGCCAGCCTTTGCTGCAGATGGCATCACTTTCACAGGGGAAGGAGCTGAGTGGAAGCCCAGGTCTCTTCTCCAAAGCCCTCCTGGGCAGCGAGGCTACAAGGCCAGTGGTGGGTTAACTAGCCTAATGCCTGGCATATAGAAGATGTCTAAGAGTTAATTTCTTGAATAGATGACTGTAACCTGCTATTTTGCTATTTGCTCTTGACCAATTCTCCTGTTCATTCAGTCCTCAAAGTTCTGGCTCTATGCTTGCCCATTCTGGACAGTTCAACAGAACTCCCAGGCTCCGTCTCTGTCTAATGCCCTCATCCTTTAGACTCAAGGCAGTAGTATTCACTCATTCATTCATCAAGCACTTGGACCTTATAAAGTAAGGGGGACAGCATAACATAGTGACTAAGAACTTGGCGCTAGACAGAGCTGACTGATTCAGACTTATCCTTGTACCACAGATTTTGTAACTTCTCTGAGCCTCTGTGTCCTCATCTGCAAAGTGGGGATAATGACAGCTCCTACCTAACAGTATTGTTGTAAGGATTAAAAGGATAATCTGGTAAGTGCTTAACATCACTTTTCATTATTATTTCAGACACTATTCTGGAAAAAGGGATCCTAAAATATGGGGAGGGGGAAGGGTAAGCTGTGACAAAGCGAGAGAGAGGCATGGACATATATACACTACCAAACGTAAGGTAGATAGCTAGTGGGAAGCAGCCGCATAGCACAGGGAAATCAGCTCGGTGCTTTGTGACCGACTGGAGGGGTGGGATAGGGAGGGTGGGAGGGGGGGAGACGCAAGAGGGAAGGGATATGGGAACAGATGTATATGTATAACTGATTCACTTTGTTATAAAGCAGAAACTAATACACCATTATGAAGCAATTATACTCCAATAAAGCTGTAAAAAAAAAAAAAAAAGGGATCCTAAAAACAATATGACTCCAAGTCAGTACTTGCAGGGAAAGCTGGTCTGAACTCATGCACAGCCTAAATCACAGGAAGGCGGGTTTATCTATGCGGAGTGTGGGCAGGTGGGCATGAATGAACAGATAAGAACCCTTTGTAACTACCCACAGCCATTTCTATACAATCACTGTGCAGAGTTCTTAAAACCAATCCTTTCTCTTACGTACATCAAATAGCTCCCTCCCCACCGTCAATGCTATATATACACTGTGAATCTGTTTGGAAAACAATTTTTATTTTCAGGATTAGACCAGAAGTAAACTTCAGCTGTAGATGAATTCTCATAGAATCCAATTAGTCGAATCTGAATGCATTTTTAAAGCCATAGGTCTCATAAAACGTTTCATGATAAAAGAGACCCCAGAGCAAATCCTTATATGAAAAACCTTTCTAAACCAGCGCACGTGTACGTGCGTGCGCGCACACACACACACACACCCTGTACCCTTTTTCTCCCCTTTTCCCCTGCTTCATTCTTCTTCATCATATTTATCACCATCTGATAAACTATATGTGGATTTACTTGTTTATTGTCTGTTGCCTCCACTCAGATGTGAGCCCCATGAAAGGCATGGAGTACCCCCAGCGCCTAGAGCAGTGTCTGACACACAGAAGCCATAAGCAAATATTTGTTGAATGAATAAACTAACTGATACATCACTGAAGATAGTCCAATGACCTTGCAAATGATTTATAGGTTATGAAGCTTCCTCTCCTAAGAGATGTTCCTCCAAGTACAATCAGGAGATAATTACAGCTCTTATTATGAAATATCTTTCTCTTTCAGTCTCTTTGGGTGTTTCTCACCAGGGCTGTGATCTCCCCAAACAGCGGGGTTCAGCCTCTCCAGCACCCAGAGCCAGCCAGCCCAGACCAGCTTTGACCTTTGCATAGCTTTGCTGCTCTGTTGAAAAAGCGGAACTAAAAATAAATCAGAACTGGGAGTTTTGTTCCAAGTACCATCTGCCTCTGGCTTAGACTTTCGCACAGCCCGAGAAGCTACTCCAGGTAGAAAACCTGCCTCAACCCTTCTCACCAACCACACTGGGGAAAAGGAGAGGTCATGGGGACCGCCTCAATTAATCCCACTGCTATGTTTACACATGGCACTGGCAGAAGCGAGTCTCACCACTAGGGGAAATAAAAGTATTAAAAGCTTGAACACAAGGTCTTTTGTATACCAGTAAACAAAAATTTCTCATAAGCAATACCACACCGTCCCATCAAATTAATTTCATTCCAAACCACAGTCTTTCTGTTTTCTCTAAGCAAAAACAAAACAAAAACAAAAAACCCTTGCCCAGGGAGTTAGTATATTTCATAACCCAGACTTGTCCTTTTGCTTTTTCTAATTCTACAGCCCCCAGTACCATCCTGTGTGTAAGTGTGTGTGTTAGTTATGCTGTGCTCTCACTTTCACATCCTGGCACTCTGGCCCTCAACACACACACACACACACACACACACACACACACAGGAAATAAACATTGGAAGGTCTGAGGTTAAACTCTGGATTTACGAGGTTAAATCCACGTGCTTCCAATCAAAGAGCTGGGTGACTTTAAGCAATTTGGTGAACCTCTCTGAGCCACATTTTCCTCAACTCTAAGACGTCAGTAAGCCTGTCTGACTCAAAGTCATTATAAAGATGAAAACCGACTGCGTGTGGAGCAGTTTTAGCACAATTCCTGGCCCATGGTAAGCCCACAATAGATATTAGCTATTATGTTGCTCATCAGGAAATTTAAGTGATTTTCTTCCTTAATTATATTAAATTTGCCCTTATGTCTATCACTTACTGAGGAAGTATTCCAGCCACCATCATGAAGATGAAGAAACTTGCCAAAAGCCACCCAACCAGTAAGTAGCAGAGCCAAAATCCAAACTAATCTCATGATCATGCAGCTGACCACTTGCCCACATCACCTCTTATGCAAGAAGTCGGGTAAATTTCCTCCTAGGTATATTGTGAGGTCTTCGGTTATCTTCTTCTTACATTACAGCAAAGCAGACAATTTACCTTCAGAGGATGTCTCTAACTTTGCCGTGCATTTGTGTGGGGTATATGTGATGGTTTCAAATGCACAAGTACACACACCCATATGGAGGGGAAAAATAAGAGTACTAGGAAGGCAAACTTTTAGACAGTTACAGTCATTTTATATCAGACATTGTAATTCGCATTCCTACACGTTCAATTTGGATCTTTTTTTAATACCTTCCACGTCTCTACTTCACTTGCTCAAGCTTTCCTCTACCTTCCTTAACCTGTGGAATACGATTATAACACCTGTTTCATTGTCCATACCTACTCATAATATCATCTAATAGTGTATCTGTTTAATAATGATGTATCTATTTTTTTCTTCACAATACTGAGGTAAAATCCTTCTGAGTACTCTACCTTATGCTCATGAGTTTGAAGGTTTTCTCACTCTGGATGGTGGGAGCATTAACTATTCTCAGTCCACAGGTAGTTTCCTCACTGACCAGTCCTCACCCGAGGAATCAAGCGGAACCCTCTGCAAATCTCTGGAGCTCTCTGCGTGGGTGGTGTGTGTGTGTGTGTGTGTGTCCACGCACGCCTAGCTCTAGGCTCCCACCTGCACCTCCCCAACTCTGGGAGACAACCAGGATCTTCCTGTCCTACAATGCAGCCTGGAAATGCTCTCTAGGCATGAAGCTGGGCACTCAAAGGGCTCAGCTCATTTATCCCCCTCTCTTGGGGATCACTGTCCTGTGCTGCTAGTGTCCAGTATCTGAAACCACTGGGGCATGTATTTCATCTACTTTTTCGGTTGTGTCAGGTGAGAGGGTAAATCTGGTCCCTGTGACATCACCTTAGCATGAGCAGAACACACACACATACACAGACGCACAAACCTGAAAACTTGTAAAAATCTTTCATTCCTATATTTCCAGGTTCCTGAAGATGCTTCTTCTTTAGGAACTCAAGCAGAGTGACAGCAGGGCCAGTTTGCCAAGAGATCAGGGTCCCAGCCTCAACCCCTCTGAGCCTCAAGTCTCATCTCCACTTCTCGAGGTCATTGTGAAGATCACATGAGATGAGATATATTCTCTGAACTCATCTTGTTCATTGCAGGGAATGAGCTTAAGTGACTTATTACTCAATAGCATAAAATGCCTGCTTAAAACATTTACCTAAGAAGGAGGTACCAATACTCTGACAATGAGTGGGGGTGTTTTGTTTGTTTGTTTTTTGGCAAAATTAGAGAAAAAATTTTAAGCCAGGGAGTTCCCTGGTGGTCTAGTGGTTGGGATTCGGTGCTTTCACTGCAGTGGCCCGGGTTCAATCCCTGGTTGGAGAACTGAGATCCTCCCACAGGCAGTGCGGCATGGCAAAAAAAAAAAAAAATTAAGCTAAAAGATAATCATTCCACCTCCATTTTGGTCCCTATAGGTGGTCAGAGGTTTTCAGTGTAATGGAAAAGTCAAGAGCACAGGTCTGAATATAAATGCTGACTCTGATACATACCTGCTGTGTGACCCTAAGCAGATGACTAAACCTCTCTGAAAAAAAACTGGGTATCTGTGAGGATTAGGTGGGATAATGCATTCAAAGGGCTCATTAAGGGATGGCCACATTGCCTGTCTGGAAAGGGAACTCTCATTCTTCAGCCACTGGGAAAATCCTTCCACTCTGACATTTCAGCTAAAAATACCATTTCATGTTCATCATGTGACCAAGAGGCTCCTCTAGCTCTTCCCTCACCCTCTTTCAGTCCACACGGCTGGTTGGATGACTGTAAAATGAGGAAAAACAGAGTCTGCGCAGAACAGCCCCACCAGCTCGCAGCGCCTAGGGAGGGACGTTGCGGATGCACCAGCACTGTGCGTGCTCAGACTGCCCGGTCCAGTCCCTATGGGTGTGGGCACCATGCTCAGGCAAACCCAGGCAGCCTGGTGCTGTTTGCTTACATGCCCTGGGGCTGCAGACTCTGGAGTGAGGGCCCTATTTACACAGCCAGTCTCCATGGCAACAGCAAAGTTCACAGGCAAGACATTCCTTAAGCCTGTAGAAAAATTCTCTGCCCCCACCCTGTGCTTCCAGGTGAGGGAGACGTTCCCACACTGAGCAGTGAGCACAGCCTCAAGGCCAAATCTTTTTTTTTTTTTTTTTTTGCGGTACGCGGGCCTCTCACTGCTGTGGCCTCTCCCGTTGCGGAGCACAGGCTCCGGACGCGCAGGCTCAGCGGCCACGGCTCACGGCTCACGGGCCCAGCCGCTCCGCGGCATGGGGGATCTTCCCGGACCGGGGCACGAACCCGCGTCCCCTGCATCGGCAGGCGGACTCTCAACCACTGTGCCACCAGGGAAGCCCAAGGCCAAATCTTTAATAGAAAAGCCAAGAAGAAAATACGAGACCAAAATACACAAATATTTTGGACAAACATACCTAAAATATTGCCCTGCTGTCATCCAAGGGCCCCACTGTGTTTTCAACAGGTATAAAATAAATATATAATGTCCTCCCAGTAGTTTTCCCTGCTTCCTAACTGGTTCCTACATCCAAACTCCACACAGAAAGCCCAAGCGCTACATGAAAAATGTAAATAAGATCATACTCAGTACCCTTCAGCGAACTTCCATCCTACTAGGAATGAAATACAAAGCTTGCATCGTGGCTCACAAAGCCATGCATGTTGTGGCTTTGCTGATCTCATCTCCTTCCCCTACCCCAGCCCTCTGGCCTCTTCGATCTTTCTCCAACACCGAGGTATACTCCTGCTTCAGGGCCTTTGCACTTGCTGTTCTCTCTGCCAAGAATATTCTTTCCCCCCCCCCCCAGAAAACTGCATGGCTCATTCTTTCACTTTATTTAGGTCTCTGCTCAATTGTCACCTTATCATCACCTCCAACGTCTCCCCACCCTCAGTAACCATCCTCTTACTCTGCTTTAGTTTTCTTCATGGGTTATGACAGTTTCCTCCTTAGACTACAGCACTTCAGAGTACCTGATCTATTACATACTTCTTCATGTATTTGTTTGTTTTGACTCTCTCTCGAGGATGTAACATTCAAGAAAACAACAACTTTGTTTGAAACATAGATGAGAGCTCCCAGGCCAGCCTGCCAGGCTTTACTGCCATGTTCAAATAGATGAGGCACAAAGTGATGAGGCCTGAACCAGGCTGCTGGCTGTGGCCACAAGTAAGAAGCATGTGGCACAAACAGTGGAAAGAAAGAGAAGTAAGATTTGGCAACAGATTGGATAGGAGGTAAAAGGGAGACGATCCACAGAGACCTGAGGTTTTGAGCTCAGTGGTCTGGAGCTGTGCTCTCCATTGTGATGGCCACCCGCCACACGTGGTGAGGGAGCACTTGAAATATGGCTGGTCTAGACAGAGATGTGCTGTTAATGTGAAATACTAAGTCTTTGAAATCCGGTGTGTAAGAAAAAAATGCATGTAAAATGTCTCAGTGATTCTTAAAATATTGATTAACATAGTATAATATTATCATTTCTATGTGTAAATAAAACATATTATTAAAATTCATTTCATCTGTTTCTTTTTGTTTTATAACATGGCTACTAGAAAAATTTTAATTACATATGCAGCCTGCACTATATTTCTTTCGGAGAGGGCTGGTCTAGAATATAAACAGTGGTACCACTTGCAGAAAGAGGAGAGGAAAGAAGAGAAAGAACTATTATTAGTAGCAGATAGGAGGCTACAGTGAGGCTTAATCACCCGCTTCCCCAGAACTTTGAAATCTGGTAAATAAAACTGCCCTCTGGAAGTTGGGGTGGGGGATAGAAAATCATATAATTGCTTCAAAGCTGAGATGTACAGCATAACCTTAAAAAGCTAGAATGGTTTTTCGATCCAAGAGAGTAGGGCCAGAATCTACCAGAATGTACTTATATAGCTTAAGAAAAAAATGCATCGGTCACAAGGGGCATCAGTCAGCCATGAAACATGGAAGAAAGGATCTCATGAACAGTGACATGGGCAGTAGCTATCAAAGCCTGTGCAGGCTCTTGGTCTGACGCCATTAAGCAGAAGACCCCAATGACTAAGATGACCATCTAATTTACTGTCCAAATCAAGCCACTGTTGACAGCAAAAGTGACATCATAAATCATTGTGCTGGGACAACAAACCAGGGCTATCCAAAGCAAATCAGAGCATATGGCCACCTTATCTCAACTAATTCATTCTAATTTACTGCTCTCATTGCAGCCTTCTGATCATACCAAATGTACCTGAGACTAAGACATACATTTTAAAATAAATTCACATTACTAAAACCTGAGATGCTTCTTACAATTGATGTGGGCATTTAATATCAGGCTTCTTCCCCCCCGCCCACCACCCACCCAAACGTGTTACTAATTTAATAGTACATCTTACCGTCAATGATATCTTACAATCAAAGATAGAGAGTAATTTGGCTTCCCATGTGAAATGACATGAAGGAAAACAGACATTTCTCCAAAGAAGACATACAGATGGCCAAAAAGCACATGAAAAGATGTTCAACATCACTAATTATTAGAAAAATGCAAGTCAAAACTACAATGAGGTATCACCTCATACCAGTCTGAATGGCCATCATCAAAGAGTCGACAAACAATAAATGCTGGAGAGGGTACAGAGAAAAGGAAACCCTCCTACACTGTTGGTGGGAATGTACAATAAATTGGTGCAGCCGCTGTGGAAACCAGTATGGCGGTTCCTCAGAAAACTAAAAATAGAGCTACCGTATGATCTAGCAATCCCACTCTTGGGCATATAGCCAGAGAAAACCATAATTCGAAAAGATACATACACCCCAATGTTCATTGCAGCACTATTTACAAGAGCCAAGACATGGAAGTAACCTAAATGGCCATCGACAGAGGAGTAGATAAAGGAGATGTGGTACATATACACAATGGAATATTACTCAGCCATTAAAAAGAACAAAATAATGCCATTTGCAGCAACATGGATGCACCTAGAGATTATCATACTAAATGAAGTTAAGTCGGACAGAGAAAGACAAATATCATGATATCACTTCTATGTGGCATCTGAAAAAATAATACAAATGAACTTATTCACAAAACAGAAACCGACTCACAGACTTAATAGAAAACTTATGGTTACCAAAGGGGAAAGGTGGGGGGGAGGGATAAATTAGGAGGTTGGGATTAACATATACACACTACTATATAGAAAATAATCAACAAGGACCTACTGTATAGCACAGGGAACTCTACTCAGTACTGTAATAAACTATATGTGAAAAGAATCTGAAAAAGAATAGATACATGTATATGTATAACTAAATCACTTTGCTGTACACCTGAACCTAACACAATACTGTAAATCAACTATACTCCAATACAAAATAAAAAATTTTTTTAAATTCATTAAAAAAAATTCATGAATCAGAGAGTAGGAATGCCCTCCCCAACCAGGCAATTTATTTCCATTGGAAAATAACAAGTATTATGGTTTTAAGAATTGTTCTCTTGTGAGTTTAGTTAGTTTGAATTGATAACGTAAGACTGCGTTCCAAGTCTAAGGCCAAAGTCTAGATCAAGGACTGGGGTGAATTTACTGAGGTCATTCTGTCCCATGGGAACCTCAGCTTTACCAAGGGGACAACTCTGTGTGCCACCAGTGGGCACCACCGTGACTCTTCCCCATCTGAAACTGGCAGGGGCAGTAAGAGTAGGAATCTGGTTTGGATCTGTTGGGTCTAAAAAACCAGCGAGACGTTAAAATGGAAGCAGGGCTGGAAAGAGAAGCTGAATGAGACATACATGGGTTATACATAATCAGAAGAAGAAATGATTTTGTTTGTGTCCAATAAAGCTACAGTTTGGATAAATCATCAGTGCCTATACCTAGTTAACAAAGAAACTGCAGGAGCATAAAAAGATTTCACTGTTAAGTGCCAAATTGGTTAGACTAGTGGTGGCTTAGTGTTTGCAACCTCTTATGAATACAGCAGTCACTGGGAAAGAGCACTGTGGTTGATTAGCCACATCTGATATTGGCTCATAAGGGGTGGAGGAGGGCACAGAATTAAAGCACAATTATATTGGAAATATTATAATATGTTATTAAAGATATGGTCCTTCAACAAAATAAACAATAGTAAGACAATATGCAACATGAGAAAAACAATTGAAATCAACTTACTTATTTTGTCCAATTGTCTCAAAATCTTTCACAACAATCCCAAGGGACGATGAAAAGTCCAGTGGTATACCTCTCAAGTCGAACTCCAAAATCTGTACACAGGTAGATTATGAAAACAAAGAGGCTGTTAAAAGGATCCGGGAATATAATAAGATGCACCAATATTAAATATCAGGTCATCTCCACCAATGACAATTTTTTGAAGTACTCAGTTCTATAGTTAGACAAAAGTGATCAAATTCTGAACCTGGAGGCTGCTGAGGCTCGTGGGAAAGCAAACCAGACTCCTAGATTCCCGTTTTCTAGACTCTGTGGCTTTGGACAAGTCACCAAATCCGTCTCATAGGCAGAGAACTAGACTTAATGCCTACCACAACTGTAGCACAAATAGAATAAAATATGTATGTGAAAAGGCTTTCTTCAATGGTTATGTTTAAATTATTTGCTTTTCTTAATCATATTATTATCGAAGAAAGTGGTAAATAATCTAAGAAAACATTTTCTGAAATGCATCAGCCCCTTATTTTAAGTCCCACCATGGTCAGTGCTGTAGTCAGCTGAGTCTCTCATCTTAAGGCAGTAAATTGCTTTCTAGTGGCAAATGTTAAAAAAAAAAAATTAACTTAGTACCACTGATGTCTTTGATTATGTAATAAATTAATTAACTAAAGCAGTGCATGATGATGATCTAATGCTCCTTGTAATGGGTTTGGAATGGATGGAGGAGGAGTCTCACAGCTCATATTAGAACATACCCACCAATCCACATGGGTTTGGGTTGGCATTTCATTTAGGTTTGGTTTCAATTATAAAGCTGCAATTGGGAAGTTTACTTGATAAATACATATGCACTATGAGAAAAAAAATGCATTGGAAACAAAATGGGGTAAGATGGATGATGCCCTGGGGAAAACACGCCTACTCATGTGACCATATACCTCTCTGCCATCGGCCACATGGATTGAGCTCAAATATAAAGAAGCGTGTTGGGACTTCCCTGGTGACACAGCGGTTAAGAATCCACCTGCCAATGCAGGGGACACAGGTTCAAGCCCGGGTCTGGGAAGATCCCACATGCCGCGGAGCAGCTAAGCCCGTGCACCACAACTACTGAGCCTGCATTCTACAGCCCAAGAGCCACAACTACTGAGCCCACACGCCTACAGCCCGTGCTCCGCAACAAGAGAAGCCTGCGCACCGCAAGGACGAGTAGCGCCCCCTCGCCACAATTAGAGAAAGCCCACGTGCAGCAATGAAGACCCAACACGGCCAAGAATAAATAAATTAACTAATTAATTTAAAAAATAAAGAGGCATGTTATCACTAAATGCACACATACATGTACTTTTTATTTATTTTAGTCTTGGAGCTCTGTGTGAGGTGCTAGGAACCCACAGTTTCCACAGGGACCAACCAGACAGGCCTCTGGCTCTCATGGAGCTGGCAGTCCAGCTGGCTGTGCTCTGGGTTCCAGTGAAATTGCAGAGAAGTGGAATTCCCTCTCAACCTGCATGAAACCAGCAGGGCATTTCAGATAGGCATTAAGAAGCTTTTAATCTTGGCCTCATCCAGTGAGAACGAGTAGTCTTTATTTTACAGGGATACTGAAACTCATTGGGAGGGGAAGGGGAGAAGGGATTTGCAGTTGGTGGAAGGAAGCCGTCACAGCCTGGTGACTTAGCAAAGTAACAAAGACATTTATCACTGCACTTATCCAGAAAGGTTTGACCTGGCTTTTGGGAAAACAATGGGGCAGATGACCAACTTTTCAAAAATTAGTCAGCGTAGGAAAACCCTACTCAGTGGAAAGAATTAAAAATTTCACATAACTGTAAATCTATTAAACACTGAAACAATTTATAAAATAGATAGAAAGTCAGTAGTGGGGGGGATGTCTATAAATTATATCAATTCAATACAATATTACACAGTCAATAAAAATATTTTCTAATGGAATTATAGGGGTATATGTTCGGGATATAATAGTAGGAAAAAATAGGATAGGAAACTGTATTCACTGTATGACACTAACTGGCTAATTCTAAGACATCCTATTTTATTAAATGTGTTCATTCAATAAATATTTGTTGATACCTCCGAGATGTTAACAGTAGTTGCTTCTGGATAGGAGGACCAAAAGTAATTTTTTAAAGCTAATCTGAAGTTTTCAAAATTTCTACGTTAAGTATATATTACTCTTATCAACATAAAAAACAATAAATGACACTTCCAGACACACAAAGTATCATGTCATACCATCTTGATTAGTCACATGCAGATATGTTTTTAATTACAGAGCTTTCCCTCTGGGACTCCAGAGGTGATCTAATCCCACCCCTCGCTCTACAGATATGCCCCAATTTGCAGCATAACTAGACAAGGTCACACAGCAAGCTCACGGCTGCACCAGGCTAGAACCCCACCCTCCTTAACCCATCCAGGCTCCACTTGCCACACCACTACTGCACAGGAGATGTCACGTGCAGTAATGTCCTTAAGCTGCTTTGCTGTCTCTGTGGCCACAGAGGGAGGTGGAGCGGGGAGGGGTGAAATGCAGAGATTCTCCTTCCAAATGGAAGAGGTAACCTCTGACCAAAGATGGGACAATCAGAGGTAGCTTATCCAGTGAAACAAAATTGAAAAATAACGAACTCACCTCATTCCACACTGGGTTGAGTTCACTATCGACTTTCTTTGTTTTCTTTTTCTCATCTGCAAATTAAAAATAAGAGATATCAGTCAATTAGAATTATTTACAGAGCCTGTACCATTCATCTGTTCATTCAAAGAACATTTCCCTGAGGGCAAACGATGTGCCCACATTTTACCTTCATCTGACTAGGGTGAGGGCTACCTGAATCAGTTTTCCAGACTGAACGGCATTTTTGACCTAAAAACATTTTTCCCGTCCCCAGACCAACAAGGAGCTGAGGGATGGGAGACTCAAAATCACAGAAATGCTGTGACCCTCTGTCTCTCCCTCAGCAAATCCGGCAGACCAAAGTCACCCAGGGCCTGTGCATCTCCCCAGCTTGCTGCAGAAAGAAGCCAACGAAGGTAACCTTTGACCCACAGGTATCCCATTTTATAAATGAGGATACTGAGACTCAAAGGAGTTGAGGAATGTGTCTGACCTCATATGCAGCAGTGGTGCCCTGATATAAACCTGGAATTTCAGCTCTGAAGCCCATGCTGCCTTTGCATGTGATAAGACCCCAACACAGCTTAAAGGTTATGCTGGATTCCCTCTCACAGCCCTAATACAAGGTAATTCGTAGATGAACACTTTCTAGGACCAGCAGAGAACTGGGCATTTCCCTTACTCCTGGCTCACTGTTTCTGAAGACACAAGGTCTTCTTTCTCTGCATCTGAGACTGGACAGTACACTTACCCAGATGAGTAAATGTTTATCCAGCTAGTGCTTAAAGCTTCCTTGGAGCAAAGTCCAAAGAGCAGGGGCTTCTACTGAATCCCTGAGTCCCCAGACACTTAACAAAATAAAAGCTAAGTTTCAGTACAAAAGGCTTTGTAGGGCTTCCCTGGTGGCGCAGTGGTTGGGCGTCCGCCTGCCGATGCAGGGGACGTGGCTTCTTGCCCCGGTCCAGGAAAAGCTGGGCCAGTGGAGCAGCTGGGCCCGTGAGCCACGGCAGCTGGGCCTGCGCATCCGGAGCCTGTGCTCCGCGACGGGAGAGGCCACAGCAGTGAGAGGCCCATGTGCCGCAAGGGAAGGAGGAAAAAAAAAAAAAAAGGCTTTGTAAACCTTAGCTCACCTGTTTTCAGGGGGAAAAAAAGTTTTTCTTCCTGTGTGTCTCTTCTACTATCACACAGAACAGTCACAACACTCTGACACCAGATGTATTGGGCGGGGCATGTTCCCCCAACCGAGCAATTTTCTGCAACATCAGCTGGGTGTTCTACAATTTGACTCAATCCTGACACTGTCTACCTGGAGTGAGCATCAGATCCCAGGGGTTAAGTGCTCGGTCCCACAAGACTGCCCCCACCCCCAGACACCAACAGCAAGTCCAGGTTGTCACCTGGGCGTCTAACCAATTGGCGATAAATCTGAGGTTCCTATGACCCCATCCTTGGGTTCAATTAATTTGCTAGAGCAGCTCACAGAACTCAGGAAAACAGTTACTTACATTTACCAGTTTATTATAGGATTGATAAATGATACAGATGAACAGCCAGCTGAAGAGATACATGGGGTGAGGTCTGAGAGGGTCCCAAGCACAGGAGCTTCTGTCACCATGGAGTTCGGGGTGCATTGCCCTCCTGGTACATGGATGTGTTCACCCACCTGGAAGGTCTCTGAACCCCATACTTCTGGGATTTTTATGGAGGCTTCATCACATAGGCATGATTAATTATTAACTCCATTTCCAGCCCTTCTCCCCACTCTAGAGAAGTGGAGCTGGGGCTGAAAATCCCCAGCTTCTAATCATGGCTTCATCTTTCTGGTGACCAGCCCCCATCCAGGAGCCCACCCAGAGTGGCTTCATTGAACAAAAGATATTCCTAGTGCTCTTATCCCTTAGGAAGTTACAAGGGTTTTAGGAGCTCTGTGCCAGGAAAAATGAGCGAGGGCGTGGGGTTGGGGGGAAGACACAGACCAACATATATTTTTTCTATTATCTCACATCACCTAATCTCCTTCAAACCCTAGGAGGTATGTATAATTATTTTCATCCCCCTTTCACAGCTAAGGAAACCGAGAAGTCAAGTAACGAATTCAAAGTCACCGAGTTAGTAAGTGGGGCAGAACTAGGTTTTGGACCCAGGCAGTCTCATGTTGGTGACCAAGCTTCGAACCACTCCTCAGCTTCCCCTCTACTGCTGTGGCATGGAGAAGGTAGTGGGTCTCGTTCAGCTGAATGTCACGTTGCTAAGGCTCCCAGCACACGGCCAGCTGTGGGACTAGCCACCTCATTCTTCCATGACCTCAACATAGCAAAGCTATGAGTCATCACCCTCACTCTGCTAAGCATTAACTCCTCCACTTGAGTGGGCTCCCATCGCCCAACTGGCTTCCCTTTTTAAACTTCGGCAGGACTTGACTCATCAGCTCATGCCTGGACCTATCCTGACTCTGACTGTGGTCTTTCTATGCAGCCTCCAGAGTCCCTCACTGGATCAGATTCTGATGTCACCTAGAAGTGGTCCTGATTTCCCCTCTCACACTTCCATATTGACCCCACTCACTCTTCCCCTCGTCTGACAGAGACTTCTCAATCTTCCTTCTCTGGTACAGTACCAGAAAGTGTGGGAGAAAAAGAGAAGCCCTGCAAAGGATGTTGAAATCGATGGAACTGGTCAAAATGGCTTCTATCCACAATTTTAGCGGCTCCCTCTAAAAACGATCTACAGGTGCCACGCTGTGCATTCTACTGCGGTGACTCTAAATCCTTACAATAAACCTGCAAGGTAAACATTCTCATCCTCATTTTATAGACAAGGTGGTTAACTGAGAAAAGCTGGTTAACTTGTCCAAGGTCTCACAGCTAATAAAGAAACAGAGCCAGAATCTGTACCTACGACTCCCTGGCTCCAAAACCAGTGTGTGTTTGCTACCACACCAATGCCTCACTAGAAGCTGTCAGAAACGTTCAATAAAGAAGATGCATAGGGACTTCCCTGGTGGTGCAGTGGTTAAGAATCCACCTGCCAATGCATGGGACGGGGGTTCGAGCCCTGGTCTGGGAAGACCCCCAGATGCCGTGGAGCAACTAAGCCTGTGCACCACAACTACTGAGACCGTGTGCCACAACTACTGAAGCCCGCACGCCTAGAGCCCGTGCTCCCCAAGAGAAGCCACCACAATGAGAAGCCCGCGCACCGCAACAAAGAGTAACCCCTGCTCAACGCAACTAGAGAAAGCCCGTGTGCAGCAAGGAAGACCCAATGCAGCCGAAAATAAATTAATTTTTTAAAAATGTGCACACATTACATTTTATTGCCTTTTCTCACGTCAGCCAAAAAAGTACATAAATCCCTGTCTTATCAGCAGCCGCAATGTCACACATTTATTCAATTATTCCACATCTTTTTTTAAAAAAGGCCTCAGTTGCAGGCACTAAACATCAGATTAAATTACAGGAAACTCTTTCCCCTTCTCCACCTCCCCTACCTCCCCCTGTTCCCACTTCTGATGTTATGAAGAGAACTGTTTCTGTCTACGGTAAGGAATTAAATAGTTTCAACCCAGAACATAACAATTGATTCAAATGCAGAATACACTCTGGACCATGATTCAAGGCATTCTTTGGGACATTTCCTGTTTTTTGATTAGCTACACTTGCTTCCCTCTCAGTTCTGTGAAGGTCACCATTGCAGTAATTAACTCGCATGCCAACCTCCCAATAATATTTCCCAAGAACTGAACAAGCACTCTTTGCCAAGCCACCATGCCCTCTTGCACAGAACCATTTCCTTTGCTGTTCACCTACAGGGTGAACTCTTACTGAAACAGTGAGAGAGACACCATGACTCCTAAGACCGGATTGGTACATCTGTGCTGAGAGGACCAGGGTGATTGTGAATCCTATGTCAACCTGGCTAGCCTATGGTGCCAGTTGTTTGGTCCAACACTAGTCTAGATGTTGCTGCGAAGGTATTTTATAGATGTGATTAACATTTGCAATCAACCGTCTTTAAGTAAAGCAGATTACTCTCTATAAGGTGGGTGGGCCTCATCCAAAGAGCTGAAGGCCTTAAGAGGAAAAACTGAGGTTTCCTAGAGAAGAAAGAATTCTGCCTCAAGGCTGTATCAGAAGATCCTGCCCAAGTTTCCAGCCTGCTTGCCTGCCCTTTAGATTTCAGTCTCAAGACTACATAAACTCTTACCTGAATTTCCAGCCTACTTGCCTGCTGTTGGGCTGCACCCCACAGGCCTAGAAGGCCTGTGCTTGCCCAGCTTCAAAACCAAAGAAAGAGGGCTTCCCTGGTGGCGCAGTGGTTGAGAGTCCGCCTGCCGATGCAGGGGACACGGGTTCGTGCCCCGGTCCGGGAAGATCCCACATGCCGCGGAGTGGCTGGGCCCGTGAGCCACACGGCCGCTGAGCCTGCCCGGCCGGAGCCTGTGCTCCGCAACGGGAGAGGCCACAACAATGAGAGGCCTGCATACCGCAAAAAAAAGAAAAAAACAACAACGAAAGAGCCCAGAGTAAGCAGCAGAGACATCAATGGTTTAATGGAGTGGGGGAGCTTACACCTCTGAAGCAAGGTCCTGGAGCAACACCCCACCATGTTCTGCAGACGGCAGGCAGTAAGTGGTGGCAGTCTTTAGTCCCGGGAAGAAGGGGAGGTTACCACTTACAGGGGAATTGATGTCAGATGCGCTCATTAGTTACCAGGGAAACCAGCGGAGGGGCATGTCCTTCATGGCCCCTTTGATAAGAACAATCACCAGCTGGGGCCTGGGGCAAGTAAGTAGGAAGGTGAGTCAGGTGAGTAAGCTACAGGTAAAGCAGGCACTGGTTGGGCAGGGGATGTAGAGAGAGCAAGAGAAGAGCCAGCTTGAGTGGCCTGACCATATACCTGCCCCAGAAATTTCAGTCTTGCCAGCCCCTACAATTGCATGAGCCCTCTCCCCGTCTCTGTCTCTGTCTCTCTCCATTTATATGTACATATATACTATTGGTTTCAGAGAAACGGAACCAACTGGTAATACCAGGTGCCCATGGAAGTAATAACACCTACGATGGTAACACATTTTACAAACTTCCAATTACATACACACCATCTCACTGATCCTAACAATCCTGCAAGGAGAAGACAGGTATTGGTCCAGCTCTTCTCACTGGACTTTCAAATCAGGGAACTCTCCATTTCCCTGAGCTGTTACCTCAGGGAGACATAAGGCTCAACCACCAAGCTCAGAATCCCTCTGTGTGAACTGGTGAATTTAGACTAGATGATCTCTTAAGTTTTCCTCCAGGTCCAATATGAAGTGCCCCCAAGTCCTGACTGGTTAGACTACTGCATCTTACTGACATGGCCCCAGGAGAAGTGGGGGTGCTACTTACAAAGCTTTCTTAAGTAACTCAGCTCTTTGGTACGCAAGGTAGATCAGCCATGCATCTAAACTTGACCTCCCATTCAGAAATACTTCTGCATCTTCTCTGGGTCCTGGATTATGCCCCCTTTGTTTTGAGAAACATTCACAGACATACACAAAGGCATCCACTATTTGGCTTATAATTTCACAGAGCCTCCTGAAGCCCTTCCACACGGGGCTAACAGTTATGAAGTGCTCTGACCTAGTCACTGTTCCCAGCGCTTCCCATGACTGTCTCACTTAATCTTCACACCAACCCCAAGAGGTAAATTCTATTATGATCATCTCCAGTTACAGAGGAAGAAACCAAGACACAGAGAGGGTAAGCAACTTATCAGAAGTCACACAGCAAGTGAGTGGTAGAGCAAGGATTCAAACTCTAGAAGATACAGACACAGAGCAATTTCCAAAATTGGAGGATTAAGACCAGAGAGTGACTTCTTAAAGCCTGGGACTGCATTATTAACATTGTTATCCCCCACCACCAGAGTCATTTCTCCATGATTTGAATGAAATAGACTTGATAAGCTTATAAATATTATGACTAAAGTTGCTTTAATGATTAAGAAAATAAATACAAAGTGCTCAGCATAGGGCCCAGCATATCATAAGCACTAAACCAGCAGGAGCTAGTACATCAATATTATTTCTTCTTACGGCACCTGAGCAGCATCCAGTGTGGACTCCAGGAGGTTTCCCAGGCTGTGGAGGCCTCTCTGGAGGGCAGGGCCCCAGTGACTAAAGGAAGTGCCCAGGGGCCTAGGCACAGCCCTGGTGGAGCAATTCTGCCACGTGGCTCCATTCCAGGCCTCTGAGGCTCGCCAGAGGCAGCTGGCATGTGAGTAGTGCCTGTTCCTCCCTGGCAGTGAGCCTGGCAGCTACCAGCATCTGGAAGAACGTCCACAAGAACCAGGAAGCAGGGAAGGCTACAGGAAGGGCTAGCAGGAGACTGCTCCGCCCTCAGGTGTTAGAGGGACTCATGAGGACAGGTGGCCCATCCAGGTCAATCTGGCTGAAGGAGTATCTCTATTTGCTTCCCAACCGGCTGCACTAATGCTCCAGAAGATGTTGCTAAACCGGTTCTAGGAGAAAGGCATTTTGGACAAATGGCAACTGTGACACAAAGCGAGGCTGTTTTGTAAATTTCTGAAACAGTCACTGACATTGCTGATTCAAGGAACGCCCAGACAAAAGGCAGGCTGGGTTACCGCTCAGCTTTCTGTTCCCAGTTTCTCAGTGGCCTCTGGAGCCGCCCCTTCAGGCACACACACTCTTGAATCAAAACCAAATCCTCAGGGGAGCTGCGGTGAAGCCCAGTCAATCTGAACAACCCATACAGCATCTACTTCCTAAAAGCTGACCCTGGGGTGTGGTCACAGTCCAGCCCTGCCAACTGCCTGGGCTGCAGGTGGAGGGAGCCCAGGTGGGGCAGGCACCTGGATCGGCTCTCTCGGTGGAGAACTGAATACGAGCATCCATTCTGTGCCAGACACTTTAAACACATTCACGTCAAATCCTTATGCACGAGTGTTGGGCTGCACCCCGCAGGCCTATAAGCCTGCGCTTGCCCAGCTTCAAGACCAAAGAAAGAGCCCAGCGTCAGCAACAGAGACATCAATGATTTAATGGGAGGGGGGAGCTTACATGTCTGAAGCAAGGTCCTGGAGCAACACCCCACCATGTGCAGCGAACGATGGGCAGGACGCGGTGGCAGTCTTCAGTCCCGGGGAGGGGGCCCCGTGTGGTGGAGGAGAGATTACCAGTTATAGGGAATTGACAACAGGTGGGCTCATTAGTTACCAGGGAAACCGGCAGAAGGGCACGTCCCTCACGGCCCCTTTGATGAGAACAATCACCAGCTGTGGCCTGGGGCAAGTACCTAGGAAGGTGAGTCAGGTGAGTAAGATATAGGAGAAGCAGGCATTGGTCGGGCAGGGGATGTTCTGAGAGCGAGAGAACAGCCATCTTGAGTGGCCTGACCACACACTTGGGGGTGGCTCTGGGTTTGTGAAAACCAGGGGTGGCCTGTCTGTATTGTATCTGTGGTATCTGGTTGCAGTGCCCCTCTACATACCTGACCCCAGGGATATCTCGGAAGAGAGGCGGACCAAGATGGTAAGGGTTATACAGGGTATGTAGTGGTGAAGTATACGGTCAGGCCACTTAAGGCTGTTCTCTTGTTCTCTGTACATCCCCTGCCCGACCAGTGCCTGCTTCTCCTATATCTTACTCACCTGACTGACCTTCCTATGTACTTGCCCCAGGCCACAGCTGGTGATTGTTCTCATTAAAGGGGCCGTGAGGGGCGTGCCCCTCTGCTGGTTTGCCTGGTAACTAATGAGCCCACCTGACGTCAGTTCCCCTATAATTGGTAATCTCCACCCCCTGCCCCCCACCCCAGTGAAGACTGCCACCATGTCTTGCCCACCGTCCACCACACATGGTGGGGTGTTGCTCTAGGACCTTGCTTCAGACATGTAAGCTCCCCCGTCCATTAAACCATTGATGTCTCTGTTGCTGACTCTGGGCTCTTTGTTTGGTCTGGGCAAGCACAGTCCTTGTAGGCTTGCAGGGTGCAGCCCAACAGGGAGGTACTAATATCCCCATTTTGCAGATGAGGAAACTGAGGTTCAGGGGTGTTAACTGACTTGCCCAAGATCACAAAGCTACTCATTGGCAGAGCTGAGCTTCAGCCCCATGCCTGCCTCATTTCCAAACCTGTGCTCTTCACCAGCACCTCAGGCTGAGGGTGCCAGGCAACCTGCCACATTTTCACCACTTATCAGCTGGGTGACCTTAGGCACTGACTCCAGCTCTCCATACCTAGATTTCATCATTAATAAACACGGCAACCTAATGCCCAGGAGTAATAGGTACCAAATTTGGGGCTCATGCCAGGCACTCTTCAAAGGGCTTTGTATGTTATCTGTTGCTATTATTATCCTTATTTAAGTCCAATAGCACAATAAAATTAAGTAGTTTGTCCAGGCTCACCTGCTAGTAAGAAACAAAGCCAGGATCTCGATGCAGGTGTTCTGGCTCCTAAGACTCAACCTCTGGTGGCTCTGGCTAACACGTTTCTGAGACATAACCTGCTAGAGACTGAATTAGGCTGGTGGTCTGCAGATCCACTTCGGACCCTGCTTGAGGAGATGACTTCCTATTGTTTCAAGAGAGCCCCTCAAGGCCTCAGTGTTCTGGAAAAGGGGATGAAAAAGGTCACCTCGTAGGGTTGCATCAAGGATCAAAGAAGAGAGCGTGAAAGTGCCAGGACACAAGGGACATGCCTCTGTGTAGGATTCACATCAGAATCATAAACGGCCTCCATTAGACAACATGAAGAGGATCCAGTTCCTCTGCCCTCCCTGACTCCAAGAGATTATATCAAGAGAAAATAGTCACAGAAAAGAACTTTGAAAATAAGCACAAAGCACTGAGTCAAAAGCTTGATAACTCCATCCTAACCTTCCTAGGCAACAATCTTAGCTGAATTACTCAGCCTCAGATCCTGGTATCCCATAATTAATCATCTCTTTTAATGGGATTTTTGCCATTGCCAGCAGTTTTGACCTACTACACTCAGCCCTCCTTCCTATGCTGAGAAGAACTTTGGCCTTGGGGCTCTTGAGCAGAGCTGGGCTGGTCAGTTGCTGCAGGTATGAGGGAAAACTGGAGATCAGTAGTGTCTGTGGATGGCAGCTTGTTAGTGGGAGAGGATGGAGGGTAGACTTAATGAAAGAGAGATGCCAAGGACGGGGAAAGCCAGGCACGCACGACGCAGTGGGAAAGTGCATGAGACAAAGAGTCTTGGTCTGGGGCTCGAGTCCTTGCCTCTTCCTGGTCACCCAGCTTTGGCCACTCTTTTCCTCTCTAAGACTCAAGGTGCTCATTTGTGAAATGAGTATAAACAATACATGTCCTGGACACCTGCTAGAGTTGTTGTGAAGAACAAACATGATCAAGCCCAGGAAAGGGCTTTCTGCACTGTAAGTGCCCTGGGAAGAAGTTCCTTCCTCAGGCCATGTCACACATGGGAGGCCACCATAATGTGTCCAGCATACTGGGACAAACTGGAGGGCATTTGGAGCCCCAGACAAGACCCCTGAAGCCATGGCTCCAAGGCACCACAGCCCCAGGCCCTGGCACTGGTCTGATCAGATGCCTTCAGGGCTGAATTTGGCCAGGGAAACAGAGCCTGGATTGTCAGACTTGGGGAGCTAAACCCTGAGCCCAGGTGCACTAATTACCCCAGGGTGGGTCAAATGCAGCCTCACCACACAGGGGTGTGTGTTACAGCCTCAGGGTGGGCCTGTTTATCCCAGCTCCACCTGGAACTTAGTGTGGGGTCTTGAACAAAGCAACTCACTCTCCCCAAGACGTGGTCTCTTCAGCTGTAAAATGAGGGACTTCACTTTTTTGGTGAGAAATAAATGAATGCATATATGCGAAGCTTTAGTGCAATGCTTCATAGCTAGAAAGTGCTCGTCATCAATATAATCTGCAAAATTTTATGCCTCCTTTCCAGGAGTTTAAACTCATTGAACTCTGCATTCACTGAACTCTCTCTGGATCTACAGCTAGACTACAAGCTGCATGCAGGCAGCAGCCAAGTCTGGCTTGTTTCCCATCCAGCTTGCAGTGCTGAGCCCAAGGCCTGGCAAAGTACACTCTCGACCAAGATTTGTTAAATGAGTTTATGCCTGAGGGGAGCAGTAGGAAGAAACAGCAGCAAAAAAGAGGATGGAGAGAGACAGGGACTGCCCAGGCAGTGAATTCCAACAATGAGGAGAGATAAGCAAAAAGAATGTTTTTTTTTCTTTTTCCTGTCTTTTTTTAAATAATAAAAGAGGGATAAGGGAAGGGATTTTTTTTTTTAATTGATAAGTTATGCTATTGGGATGAAAAGATGATGAAAGTAATAAACCAGAAAACTAAGGTAAGGGGAAGTGGAAACTCACCCTGCCATTCAAATATTAGGATGTTAATACTTTACATGTAATAAGTAAAGAGTTGTAGTCTCCACTAATAAAATGGCTCCCACTTGACGCTCCAGGAACTGATTCACTGCTAAGCTATGTCAGCTCTGAGCTTCTGAGTCACAGCACGTCCTAAAGGCTTTCATACCCTGGGGAAACTCACCCCAGGAGGGCTGGGTTTTGTTTTTTCTTCTTCTTTTTTTAAAGTTCTTTTGTTCTTGGTACAGTCTTCCTCTTTCAGACTGGGTCCAGATGCCCCTAGCACACGGAACAATTCAATCCTTTCAGAGCGGGGAGGAAAGGATCATGATTTGATTTGGTTGTTTTAGGCACATTTTTTTTTTTTCTCTGTAATCATGATGACCTCCAGGAAGACATACGGAGGCTCTGGAATCAAGAGTGCAGAGATGAATCCTGACCTGTCTCTGTCTTCGTTTCCTCATGCGTAAAGCCAGACTTCAAGAGGTGAGGTGGGGGCTTCCCTGGTGGCACAATGGTTGAGAGTCTGCCTGCCGATGCAGGGGACACGGGTTCGTGCCCCGGTCTGGGAAGATCCCACATGCCGCGAAGAGGCTGGGCCCATGAGCCATGGCCACTGAGCCTGCGCATCCAGAGCCTGCGCTCCGCAGCGAGAGAGGCCACAACAGTGAGAGGCCCGTGTACCGCAAAAAAAGAGGTGAGGTGGGAATAAACATCTACTTTTAGTCCAGGTACCTTAAAGACATCATCTCATTTGACTTTTACAATCTTCATGGGTAGGCCTTATACCCACTTCACAGCTAGGAAAACTGAGATTCAGAGAGGTTTCTTGTCATTAATTAGACCAAAGCCCTAATGTCAAGGTCAGAGGTAGGCTAGGGCTCCCCTGCCTTCCATCTTCCTTTGAGATGCAGCTTAATGGATCCCAAAGAGCATGTGGAAACCCTGAAGTCCTAAATACTCAAGATCAGTTTTGTAGTTTGTGGTCACAGGGATCTGGTCTCATTTGGTCCTACGTGGTCCCCCTGGCCTCTGAGATCCTAAACTGAATGACTGAAGGGAGGAGCCAGAATCATTCATTCAACATTATTTATTGGTCATCTACTATTTGCCAGGCACTGAGCTAGGTGCTGGAGAAAGAGACATGGTCCCTGCCCTCATGAAGTTTCCAGTCTGATTGAGGAGGCACACAGGTATCAAATAAGCCAGCAGATACATAACTACATGTTCCAATAGGTGCCACAAAGGAGTATAGGATGTTAGGGGACAGAACTATGGGGCACCTGATCTAGGGCTACTCTGATCTCCCAGGATGTGCTGCTGGGAGAAGCAGGGTGACCTCTGGTTCCAGCCTTGGCCTGGGGAGCCCAGGCCAACCGGAAGACCTGGTACTGCAGGGAACCAAGGCTATTTCCCACTTGCCTTCTGCTCTGCTATGACTCTCAGCACAACCTTGGCTGCACAGACCTCACAAGGCCAGGGCCCCACTGGTCAAGAGGCCACCAGGCTCTCAAGCCTGCTGCTGGGCCCCTGAGAGGCAGGCTTCCGGTCACAGGAGGGCTGCTTCATTGCTGGCCACTGAGGCTGCAGAATCACTGCAGGGTGAGTTAATGAGGCAAATGTGAGCCGAAAATCCAAGTCAACAGAGAGTTGCTAAGAATCTACTGTTTATACCCCTTAGGATAACTATTATCCCCAAACAAACAAAAACCACAGAAAAAAACAAGTGGTGGTGAAGATGTGGAGAAATTGGAACCCTTTTGCACTGTTGGTGGGAATGTAAAATAGTGCAGTCACGATGGAAAACAGTATGGTGGTATCTCAAAAAATTAAACATAGACTTACCAAATGATCCAGCAATTCTACATCTAGGTATAAACCTCAAAAAAAGAACTGAAAGCTGGGACTCAAACGATATTTGTACGCCCACGTTCACAGCATGATTCACAGTAGCTAAAAGGTGGAAGCAACTCAGGTCCATCAGTGGACGAATGTATAAACAAAATGTGGTATAGACATACTATGGAATATTATTTAGCCTTAAAAAAGGAAGGGAATTCTGACACATGCCACAACATGGATAAAACTTGAAGACATTCTGTCAAGTGAAATAAGCCTGTCACAAAAGGACCAATATTGCGTGATTCCGCTTATACCAGGTACTTAAGAGTAATCAAACAGAGACAGAAAGTAGAACTGTATATTTTAAAATGATTTAAAAGGTAAATTTTATGCTATGTACATTAGAGCACCATTAAAAAAAAGAACCTGCTATATGCCTAGCTGAGAGGCTATCATGTGCTCTCACAGATGAATCAGACATGGGCTCTGCCTTCAAGCCGCCTGTGCACCACAGCTGAAGGGCATCCTATTTATTCATGTAAGCCTGGTCCACCCCTCAGATGTCCCCCAGGGTTCTGTATGTACCCCCAGCAGTGGGGAAGGAGTCAGGCATAAAAGAGGGAGGAAATGAGCATTTGCCATATGACTACTACGCACCAGGCACTGTGATAGTGTTTTATCACCGTTGATCCTTAGAGTACCCTTGTGAGGTACATGTAATTCTCCCCATTTTATAGGCAAGGAAAGAAAAGCTCAGAAACATAGTTGCCCCAGAGATTTAGCTCCTAGTGATAAAGTCAGAAGTGAAACTCTGCTCAGTCCAAAGTTCATCCCCTTTCACGTAATGTGTTGATTACAAAGAAAGGGGTCTCCTTAAAGGAGGGGTGGGGGGTGGGGTCAGATTACAGCTTAAAGATGGGAAGAAGCAGGTCTAATCCCCAAACTGGAGGGAGATAAACTGGATGGTTCATGTTCTCGGCCCTCAGAAGCTTACCTTGTGTAGGATCCACCTTGTCTGTCCAGAGATTCTGTATTCCTTGTCACAGCTCATTGGGCCAGGGGTGAGACCAAAACTGAACCAATTGGAGTCTTGGTCTCAAGCATCTCAACTAAGAGACACGGATGCTGTAGCAGATGTGGAGTCAGGACCAAGTCATCTCCGTGGTAACCCAGAGCCCCATGCAAGTTGCTAACTGCAAGGGAGCAGCGGTAAGAGTCCCCACTAAGGCAGCCAATGTGCAGAGAGGAGACGGATGCAGTGCAGGGAAGCGCGGAGGCCTGAGGCACACAGTCCCCTGGGGAGCAAGAGCAAAGGCTTCCCTGCCTGACAGGTGAGGCCCATGATTGTATTCTGGGAAATTTCTCTCTAACTTTAGGGGAAAAACTTGAGCAAACCTGAGTTCCTTGCAATTCAACAACTGCTGACATGACACTTTACCCCTCAGGTGGGACCACTGGGTTGGGAGAGAAGGACCTTATGTGAGTGAGACCACAGCTCAGCTTGGTTGAGGAAATGCTCCCCATTTCACTTTTGGGAGAATAGCAAAATGTGTCTTTGGTATCATTTTCTATTTCTGTGCCTCTCTTCTACCTCTTTGGGGGGCCTCCCTCTCCAGTCTCAGGTAGCTAATGCCCTCAGGCCGGCCTCTGGCAGAGACACCCCACCCAGCCCTGCAGGCATGCACAGGCTGAACACTCCCTAACCCTAACCCTCATGTCCTATTTTACAGAAGAGAGTGAGGAAGGATGGCCCAACTGGCCTGCCCAGCAAGGTTTTCTTATTCATTTAATTCGATTGGGCTGCTTCCTTAGTATCTTTCACATTAGCTCCTGCATTCTCATTCTAGCCCTGGAATGAGCTCCCTCTGCCCTGGAAAGCATTTGCCTCAACTAGTAAACCATCTAATTAGTCTACCTGACTAGAACTAATCTGTCCACAATGCAGCCTAGTGGCCCCCCAGTGAGTTATGAGTAAAGCACAATCCCAATCATACCAGATTACGCTGTCAACCTCACCCCACAGGCCCGTGGCTCCCTGGCCTTTTTTGGTGCTGTTCCAAACCTAGAATGTCTTTCTTTTCATTACTTCTGTCAAATTTCCACTCATCCTTTAAGACCAACTCAAGGACACCTTGTCCATGGAGCTTTTCACTCTTCCATCTGCCTTTGCATTATAATTTTTGCATGTCTATTCTGGTTTGTAACTCATTCTTGTGTTCCAACCAGTTGCTTCCCTAGAAGACCAAACCATGTTATACGTATTTTTCTAGACTTGATTTCGGATATATTGTCTGGCACATTTTAGGGCTCCATAAAAGTAAACGTTATCAAATAGGGAAGGAAGTTAGGAATTCCCATGTGCAGTTTCACATGTGTATTCATTTAATCCTCAAACACCCCTGCAAGGTAAGAGGTGTTATTAAGAACTCTGAAGCTGAAGGTTTTCATTCATTAGCTCATGAGCACTTAGGAAGTAAGAGGTAAGAATTGGGATCCTCATTCCTAGGGCTCCCTGGCTCCAAAGCCCAGGGCTTTGCCACCGTCATGCTCAATAGGCTTTGTATCCTAATGCCTAAGGCCAAGTTAGCTGATAAGGCTTAAGGTGTCAGATGTCTAAGCAGCTGTTTCTGAGTGAAAACTCTGCTCAGACCCACTCAAAGCACACCCCTATTCAACAGAACAGCTGTTCAATAGAAATTACAAAGTAGGTAAGGTCACCACTGCCATATCACAGCAGATGCATTATGCCTTACAGACCACTGAACGTTTCATGTATGAATTTTCAACATAAAACTGGCAGCTTCACATTTTTCTTGCCAGGATCAAGAAAGCAAAAAGTAGCATGACACCGGTTTGCCCCTGGGTAGCAGGTGTTAGGCACTCAGCGTTAGAAATGTGTGAAGTAGCCCTTTGCCAGGCCTCATCCACAAAGCACGTGAGAGAATATTAAACGTAATTCTTCCTGAAAGAAGGGAGAATGGCGGGACTTCTGATGGTCCCTTTCAGGACCAAGAATCAATGACTTTATTGCACTAAGATGTCTCAAATCTCTTGCCAGGGCATTGTTTCTAGGGTCAACCTTTAAAAGGTATATTCAACATCAGTGACATGTTAGATGTGGCGGAGGATATAAAAACCCCATGCCTTCTTGGCTGAGCCAGAGACTCACCAGTAAACTCAAACCAGACAAAGACCAGCGCCCCTGAACACGCCTTGAGGGCATGCAGTTAAGATCTGTGGTGGAGGAAGAAAACAAGTCACACTGATTCACTTTTAAAAGGCAACTGTGGGACTTCCCTGGTGGAGCAGTGGTTAAGAATCCGCCTACCAATGCAGGGGACACAGGTTCGAGAGATCCCACATGCCGCGGAGCTGCTAAGCCCATGTGCCACAACTACTGAGCCTGCGCTCTAGAGGCAGCGAGTCACAACTACTGAGCCCACGTGCCACAACTACTGAAGCCTGTGCACCTAGAGCCCGTGCTCCACAACAAGAGAAGCCACCGCAACGAGAAGCCCACGCACCACAACGAAGAGTAACCCCCCACACGCAGCAAAGAAGACCCAACGCAGCCAAAGATAAATAAATTAATTAATTAATCAAAACAAAACAAACAAAAAACAAAGTCTTCACGTTGAGAGAGGCCTCAGAAGTCTGTCTAATCTAATCTCAGCTAGATTCAGTCTCACAACCTGGCTGTCTGCGTGAAACTCAAGGGAAAATGGCCACCTCTGGCTGGCAGGTACTCTGACCTTAAGATTCAGAGCTGGCTCTTGGAACCTCGTGAACCCAAAGAACGTGAAAAATCAAGTGGGTTTTGTGGTTTCCATAATCTCCTTCTGCACTGCTAAGTATCAATGACATCCACACCACAGGGACTCCAGTAACCCCCAAATCCTCCTGGTTCATACTAGGTCCTAAGAAGTTCAGTCTCAGAAGGGGACTGTACACGAGAGACTGAGGTCAACTCTAAACCAGCTGGTTGTCAGTACAGCACATTCCCAACTACAGTCTCACAGGGGGCCTCACTGTCTATACAGGTACCACCATTAACACTCCCATCACTTGGCCATTCTTCCCACCATCCTACAGCTTGAGAAGTGTTGCTTACTGCCTGACCTTGCTGTTTTATGTACTCAAGAGGCAAAATTGTACACATTTCAGTAAACTCAGGGGCTTTCTTCGGTGCTGCCTTGATCCTCTGTTAGGGCTTTTTACATCCTACTCTCTCCACTCTCCCCCACGCCACCCCGTGAAGTGCATCCAGCTTTGCTCCATTCCCACTGATGGGTATGTGGTGGTATCAGTATCCTCAGTTCTGTCAGAACTTAAGGTTAGCGAATTCCCTGGTGGAGCAGTGGTTAAGAATCTGCCTGCCAATGCAGGGTACACGGGTTTGAGCTCTGGTCCGGGAAGATCCCACATGCCGTGGAGCAACTAAGCCCATGCACCACAACTACTGAGCCCGCGAGCCACAACTATGAAGCCAGCACGCCTAGAGCCCATGCTCTGCAACAAAGAGAAGCCACCGCAGTGAGAAGCCCACACAACGCAATGAAGAGTAGCCCCCACTCACCACAACTAGAGAAAAGCCCACATGCAGCAACAGACACAACGCAGCCAAAAATAAAAAAACAATAAAAGAAAAAAAAAATAACAATGTTACTTAATTTTAACCAGTGCTCAAAATTGGAAGGCACTCCTGGAAAGGGTTTGCCATCACCAGTGTTTTAAACCATTGGAATAGATTGAAAGCAAGAAAAATGCCATATTCATTACTATATCTGCTTTAGTGCCTAAGGCAATGCTTTCCATACCTCGCTGAAAGCAGTTA
This sequence comes from Mesoplodon bidens, assembly GCF_964165515.1. NCBI lineage: Eukaryota > Metazoa > Chordata > Mammalia > Artiodactyla > Ziphiidae > Mesoplodon > Mesoplodon bidens. The sequence continues at coordinate 34,830,223 of NC_138176.1, read as the reverse complement.
TTCAGTACATGGAACTGTAAAATTATAAAACCTTAAAGCTGGAAGAAATCTCAAGATCAGTTCCCATGATTCCACAGCTGAGAAATTTGAGACGTGGGTGATTAAATCTGGGTCATCGGCTACTTTGTCAATATTAGCCAGAGTCCAGATGTTCCTACTCTAAGTTGAGTTGTTTCTTCCATTGGGTTGCTTATCAGATGAATGAATGAATGCATGATTTTACTGCTCAACTGATACTATGAAAGGAGACTGGAAAACAGACTGAAGTTAAATAGCCTAGCAAAAGTAATGGTTTAGATAGCCTATATTTGCCCACCTTAACTGAAGTTTTTCACTTTCAGTTGGGTGTTTATGTCCATAGCTAAGGCAGACATACTTTTAGTCATTTAAAAGTTTGACCAATGCATATACACTCCAGACAAATAACAAGTCAGATTTCAATATAGTGTTAAATTTTAATTTCATTATAATCTATATGACTTGCCCCATGACATCACCAGATTGAACCCAACATATTTTTACGTGTCTTTACATGTCAATGGTGAAGGAAACAAACTTTTCATTTTATGTCTCTATTATGTAGCTGCTTCAAGAAAAAAAAATTATAAAACCACAGTGAGATATCACCTCACAACTGTCAGAATGGCTATTATCAAAAAGGCAAGAAATAACAAGTGTTGGTGAGGATGTAAAGAAAAGGGAACCCTCGTACATTGTTGGTGGGGATGTGAATAAATGCAGCCACTATGAAAAACAGTATAGAGATTCCTCAAAAATTAAGAATAGAACTACCATATGATTCAGCTATCCCACTTCCAGCATTTATCTAAAGAACACAAAAACACTAATTTGAAAATATATGTGCACCCCTATGTTCATTGCAGCATTATTTACAATAGCCAAGATATGGAAATAACCTAAGTGCCCATCAATGGATGAATGGATAAAGAAGATATGGTATATATATGCAATGGAAATACTACTCCGAAATTAAAAAAAGGTGAAATCTTGTCATTGCAACAACATGGATAGACCTTGAGGGTGTTATGCTAAATGAAATAAGTCAGATAGAGAAACACAAATGCCATATGATTTCTCTCATATGTGGAATATAAAGAACAAACAAACAAAAAACAAATGAACAAACCAAAACGAAACAAAAACAAACCTGTAGATACAGAGAACAGAGTAGTGGTAACCAGATGGGAAAGAATGGGGAGGAAGGCAAAATGTGTAAAGGGGATCTACTGTGTGGTGAAGAATGGAAACTAAATTTTTGGTGATTAGCATGTTGTAGTGTATACAGAAGTAGAAATATAATGTTGTACACATGCAACTTATAAAATGTTATAAACCAATGTTACTGCAATAAAAAGTAAATTTAAAAATAAAATTAAAAAGAGAAAAATATTTTTTAAAAGAATACATGCAAATGAACTCTGATATAACATGACTACATGATATTCACTAACAAGATTCTCAAACTACATTGTCCTTTAAGAATCCAACTTCTGTCCCCCAGATCTTTTTTTTTTTTAACTAAACAATCATTTGGCAGCTTTGGGTTTCATTTCTGGCATTTTCCTGCTCATCTCAGAGGGAGAGGTTTAAGGAAAGAAACAGAGATAAAATGGACAAAAGAAAAGAGAAAGGCACAGATTACTCAGAAACCGTAAGGGAGAAGTAGTCAGGTTCCTGGAGGAAGAGGTGTGGTCAGGAACCACATACCCATCAAGGCTCCCACTTTTTCTGCCCTCCCCTCTCACTCCCTCTCATTCCTCCTGCCAAGGAGTGAGCTGGCAATCTTACCAATGACCTTGGACAAACAGAAAATGTTAAAGCTTCTAAATTCAGCTTTAGCCACACCACTCCAGCCAAAACTAGAATCACCTACAATGGCTGGGAGTGTGTCATCACTCCAACCGCTCCTGTCCCCCTCCACTGCAATGAAATGTCAGGAAAAATAACCTGTTGGAATTACAATAAGCCTTGTAAAGATGGTCTAGTCTAAACCCCCCTCACCTGTTTTGCACAAAAGAAAACTGACATCCAGAGAAATGAGGTCACATGCCCAAGGTCATTGAGCAAGTCCAAACTAGATGCCCAAAACTACAGACTTGCATTGTTCCGAGTTCATTTAAAGCAATTTAAAAGCTACCAAACATGCAACGAACAAAGCACCCAACTTTGGAGAGATGAAGAACAACTACAAAAAGGCACAAATTGACATGAAAACAAACCAAAATAATAACTTTACTCCACCTCCCAGAAGCCCAGTGACAATAAAAGCAGCAGGGGTCCGTTTTACGGAGTAATGATACCTGGAACAACTTAATTGTGCTTTTTCCTCCTTTACCCATTTCTCACAGGCAGAGGAAATAAAAAGTGCATACAAGACTGCTGAAACTCTTAATCTGAACCAACACAGAACTTTTTGATACTTGAAATTTGGTACATCTTTCCCTCCAGGGGCTTATAGAAATCACATTATTAGAGTTAAAACATCAGGTCATTCAGTGGGTCTCAAAGCCCTGGGGAAAATGCCTTCCACAGAAATCCATCCTCTCCCCTGACCTGCACAGGTAACAAACTCCAGCTAAAGCCGCAGAGGATTTGATCATTCGCAGACTTTCACAGAATGGGACCCAAGAAACTAACATTCCAAAACAGGACTAGAGAAAAAGAAGAAAACTTGTCCTTACCCTTAAAAATAACAGAAACAATAGGATCCGGTTTCCCAAATTTCGTTTTAGGGATATTGCTGGCAGATTCAACAATCACTCGAAGCATGGCTCTCAATGGGCAGAAAGCAAATTTCAGCAACGAAGTTAAGAAGACACGGGCTCTGGAGCTCGCGGCCGCGCCGCCCGGGAGAGAAGGCGGGGGAAGACTTCTCCAGCGAAGAGGGAAGGAGGAGAGGCGATGGGTGGGTCCCTGACGGATTACTGTATTTACTGAAGGTTACGTGTAAACTGATACCCAAATGCCCGAGTCTCCGCAGCACCGCAGGCACCCACTTAAGAATTCGGGAAATGTGGGAGTGAAAACGACAAAACCTCAGCTAAAAATAATTACGGGCAACAAAGGAAACTGAAAAGGATTTGGAGCTAATAAATGTGGACAGGTCAAGAGACCACGAAGACGCTGCAACTAAGAGCAACAAATTCGTGAAGCCCAATTAATTGGATTTCTGTTACCCCTTCCATTCTTCGCTGAGCTTCGTGGAGTTTTAAAACTTTACTGCGTCATTAAAAAAATTTTTTTTTTACTTTTGCCATTTCTTCTCTCCTGCTGTTGAACTCACCCACGCAGCAACAAGTTAGAGAACAATTTGTTTTTAATCAGTTAAAGGGTGCCCCCTATTGTATGGCAGAGAAATAAATGAGTTTATTTCAAGCAAGCCCAATCCGGAGGTGGTAATCGCGGTTTACAAAATCAGTGTCCTGGGGGCTGATCCTTTTCAGTCACAAAAGGATTCGCCATAGGACTTCTTTAAAAATCCTTACGAGGTGAGAGCTGGTGACCGAAGTTTTCCTGGTCCATCAAAAGCTGCTAGCCGTCTTTAGTGAAAATAGAGTTCTCCACTCTTGCAGGATCTAAACCCCAGCAGTGTCTTCCTTTCCTTTGTTAAAGAAAAAGATATTCGATGACACCTGTTAAAGTGGGTAAGGAAGACTTTATTCAAGGGGAGGAATCTTTCAGTGTAGGAGGGAATTTGGACTCAGCTCTGAATAGGGCATGGACAAGGGGGAATTTATAGCCAGGGAGCAGGTTGGGGGTCAGTGAATGGAAATTACCAGAAGAAAATATCAGGGGGAAAAGGGGATTCTGGTTCAACCGACCTAACAGGATTCTTACTGAACATAGGTCAGGGTGATGAGACATTACCTGGGTGATGGTGGAGAACGAAGCACCCCAAAAGATACAGAGTGATCAGATATGGAGGGAGGGGAGTTCTGGTTAAACTGACTCAGCAAGGTTCTCACTAAAACTAAATTTTACAAGGAAATACACAGATGGGCCTAGGAGAAAGTTCAGGAGCTTAACTAAAGTTTGGCCAAGGAAAAGGTCTTTATGGCCTAGAGGGTGTGTTAGGTGGTGTAGCCTGGTGATTAAGACCACTAGAAGAGGCCTGGGGATAGTAGTCAGCCAGACCTGCGTGTGGGTCCCTGCTTCATCACTCTTGAGCTATGTCACCTTACAAGTTTGTAAATCCCTCTCTTCTGCAGTTATCTCATCTGTAAAATGAAGGTGAAGATTGTCATAAGATCAAGGTCTAAGTGTGGGGCCTGGCAAAAAGCACGTAGTAAATTCCACACATCCACAACCAGAAGTTCATCCTTATTCACGGCATTTCATAGCATTTCCGTTAATGCAAATTGCGTTTACATTAGGATCTCATTGTGTTTCAGAAGAAAAGGCTAAAACTAAGAATGAAAAAACGTAAGACTTCCTTTTGCTTCTGAACACACAACCGAGAAGACCCATCTGTAAGCAAACACTTCAAGTGCACTGAAAAAGTATGGTTCACCTGCAAGAATTCTTCTGTCTCAGTGAATTTCTCAATGGCTTATATAAATAACCAATAAACCCAATGTCATATACATTATTGTATTTAGTGGACATGTAGACTAAATACAGTATATATTTTAGTGGAATATAGACAACATTATGTTTGTTTGTATTTTGGAGCTGGTTTTTATTTCTCCCTTTCATTGTTAAATATATTTACAGAAAAATGCATACAACATAAATGTGACAGTTTAACGAGCAAACATCAAGGTCAAGACAGAGACCATTGCCAGCACTCCAGAAGTCCCTCACATGTCCTAACACAGCCACCTCCTTCCCCCCATAGGTAACCATTTTCCTGATTTTTATAGTAATAATTTCTGTGCTTTTCTTTATAGTTTTTAATCCCCCAAATAGTTTGATTTGCTTGATTATGATCATATGAATTATTTTATACATTATGAACATTATATACATATATTTGTACCTATGTGTATATACATACACATATTCACATAGTATGAATTCTTTGACATATTATGACCTTTATAGACATGGAATATAAGTGTGAATTCTTTTGTGTTTGACTTCTTTTTTTTTCAACATTGTGAGATTCATCCATATAACTCTACTTTGTTTACTGTCATTTCTCTATGGCATTCTGTTGTATGAGTGTACCACATTTTATTAATTATTTCACTGTTGATACACATTTGGATTACTCAGAGTTTGGGGCTATTACCAAAAGGGCTACTCTGAACATGCTTGTACATGTTCCCTGGTACAAATGTGCATGAGTGCATTTTGGGTCTAACCAGTGACTGGAATTGCTGGATCAAAGGGTGTATGCATATTTTCAAAATGACTAGGTAATTCAAAATTGTTTTCCACGGTGATTGTACTGTTTACACTCCCACCAACAATGTATGAGACTTCCCGTTCATACATTTGGCAATGTTAGATTTTAAAATTTTGCCCATATGGTGAGTATGTAATATTTCATTGGAGTTTTAATTTGCATTTTTCAGATTACAAATGAGGTTTCATACCTTTTCATATTTACATTTCCTAATTTATGACATGCCTATTCAAATATTTTGTGGATTTTTCTATTGGGTACTCGGTGTTTTTCTTACTCATTTGCAGGACCTGTTTATGTGCTCTGAATACTGGTGCTTTGTGGGTTGTAATTTTAATATTATTGAATTTATCAATATTTCCTTTATTGGACTTCCCTGGTGGCGCAGTGGTTAAGAATCCTCCTGCCAACGCAGGGGACATGGGTTCGAGCTCTGGTCCGGGAAGATTCCATATGCTGCGGAGCAACTAACCCCGTGCGCCACAGCTACTGAGCCTGCGCTCTAGAGCCCACGAGCCACAACTACTGAAGCCCACATGCCTAGAGCCTGTGCTCCGCAACAAGAGAAGCCACTGCAATGAGAAGCCCGCACATCGCAACGAAGAGTAGCCCCTGCCCACCGCAACTAGAGAAAGCCCGCGAGCAGCAACAAAGACCCAATGCAGCCAAAAATAAATAAATTAATTACTTAAAAAAATATTTCCTTTATGGTTAGTATATTTTTCTTTCTTTCTTTCTTTTTTGGCTGCACCACAAGGCTTGCAGGATCTTAGTTCCCCAACTAGGGATTGAACCAACCTTGGGCCATGGCAGTGAAAGCGCTGAGTCCTAATCACTGAACAACCAGGGAACTCCCAGTACATTTTTCACATTAAGAAATGCTTTCTACTCTGAGATTGTGAAGATACTCTTCAGTATTATCTTCCAGAAGCATTTTTTTTTCATCTTGCACACTAAGATTTATACTCCACCTGTAATTGATTATGTGTCATGTATGATTAGAGGTCACATTTCATTTTTTCCCACATGGATATTCAATTGACCCAGTACCATTTATTGAAAAGTTTGTCCTTTTCCCAAACCTAGGTCATGTATCAGATTTGTAGATGTGTGTGGGTGTTTCTGTGCTCTCTCTTCTGTTTCATTGTTCTATTTGCCAGTCTCTGCACCAAGACCACTGTGTCTTAATATAGCCTTATAAAAATTCATAATAAGCTTTTATCCTCCTTGTTCTTTTTCTTCAAGTGTCTTGGCTCTTCTTGCATTTTAATAGACATATTAGGATCAGGTTATCAAGTTTCAAATATTTTAAGAATCTGTTGGAATTCTGTCTTAAATTGCATTAAATTTATAGATCAATTTTTTGGGGAACTGTTGCCATTGTAAGTATTTAAATTCAAGAATAGACTATTATATCACTTAATCTACTTAGACTTTCTAAACATCTCTCAATAAAATTTTATAATTTATAAAGGCCTTGAACATTTTTTTTTTTAGATATGCTGGAACTTTTTTCTTTCAGCTTTCAAATATATAAAAAATGAAAAAAATAGCACAATTAACACCTCTATGCCCATTATCTAGATTTGACATGTTATCTATCTAGATTTTTTAAATAAAATTATTTTAAAGTAATTACAGACATCATGAAATTTCACCCTTAAGTGCTAAAGACTGCACCTTGTAAGAGTGACATTCGCCTACAATATTACAATCACATGACCACATCTGTGTGTATTCAGATTATCTAATTATGTTAATAACAAATTATACTAAATATCATTTTTCATTTTTGTATATTTTTAAATTAGTACCCAATCAAGATTCATGCATTGCCTTTGTGCATTTAGCTGGAGAAATCTGACCAATAAGGTAACTGACTTACAGTTCCCATGTTCTACAGGTTTTCAGAGGCCCGATAAAATATATAAAGCCAAAAATACAATAAATTGATACAAAATATAATGAAATTAATGCATTGAGAAGTGATACCATATCACTTCTATGGTATTCTTCCCAAACATCTATAACCCCAGTCTAAAACTGCGAAAACAGGGAATTCCCTGGTGGTCCAGTGGTTAGGACTCGGCGCTTTCAGTTCGGGGGCCTGGGTTCAATCCCTGGTTGAGGAACTAAGATCTCACAAGCCGTGAAGTGTGGCTAAAAAAAAAAAAATGAGAAAGTAGACAAAACCAGGTTGAGAGACATTCTACAAAATACCTGATAAGTACTCTTCAAAAGTGTCAAGGTCATAAAAATAAGGAAAGATTGAGAAACCGTCACAGATTGAAAGAGACAAAGGAGACATGGGAACTAAATGCAAGATTGTATCCTGGATCAGCTGCTGGAACAGAGAAAGGAAAAAGTAGAAAAATACCAAAGTCTGCACTTTAGTTAATAGTAGTGTGCCTATATTAATTTCTTAGTTTTGATAGATGTACCATGAGTATGTAAGATGTTAATATGAGGGGAACCTGAATGAAGGGCACAAGGGAACTCTGTATGCTTTGCAACTTTTCTGTAAATCTAAAATTATTTCAAAATAAAATGTTAAGAAATAAAATTAAATAAATTTGTAAATACTGGCTTAGAAGTGTAAAAAAGAAGCCTTCAAAATTGAAACAATAATTATTTCATTGAAAGTGTATGGACAGGGCTTCTCTGGTGGCGCAGTGGCTAAGAATCTGCCTGCCAATTCAGGGGACACGGGTTTGAACCCTGGTCCGGGAAAATCCCACATGCCTTAGAGCAACTAAGCCCATGTGCCACAACTACTGAGCCTGCGCTCTAGAGCCTGCGAGCCACAACTACTGAGCTTGCATGCTACAACTACTGAAGCCCGTGCACTGAGAGCCTGTGCTCCGCAACAAGAGAAGCCACCACAGTGAGAAGCCCGCTCACTGCAACAAAGAGTAGCCCCCACTCACCGCAAATAGAGAAAGCCTGAGCACAGCAACAAAGACCCAACGCGGCCAGAAATAAATAAAAAATTTAAGAAAAAAGTGTATGGGCAAAACAAAATTCCTGTTTCATTAATTGGTAAGTTTTTAGTATTCATAAAATTTTCATCTCAGTTGAAAAGGACTTGTAGTTAGATTTTCACACTATAAAAGAATTTCTGAGGATGCATAATAACCACCAAGAAATCACAATCTATCATAAGTTCGTTAATCATAACCCAAATTTTCAACAATGTAATTATTAGAAATCCTTTCAAGGTTTTTACAGATATATATATATATATTTTTTAATGCAGCATAAGGTACCTTTGATTATGTTTGATGTAATATATCCAAAAGCAGGATTCTGTTAAGTTGTTAAGTAAGCCCTGAAACAGATTAACTTTCCAATTCCTAGCATTTCCTGGAGTCTTCTATTTGGCACTGATTTATATAACTTTGAATAAACACAGGCAGGAGAGAATGAGCTAACCAGTAAAAGTAGAACCTAGTAAAAGGACCAGTCCTCCTCTTAACAAGCTTGCAATGGCTTTGCTGTGGAAGGAAACACTATTTTATTTATTTATTTATTTATTTGGCTGCGCCGAGTCTTAGTTGTGGCATGTGGGAACTTTTAGTCGCAGCATGCGGAATCTTTAGCTGTGGCATGCAGGGTCTTTTCTTAGTTGCGGCACGTGGGATCTTTAGTTGCGGCATGCGAACTCTTAGTTGGGACATGTGGGATCTAGTTCCCTGACCAGGGACCGAACCTGGGCCCCCTGCATTGGGAGCACGGAGCCTTAGCCTCTTGACCACCAGGGAAGCCCTGGAAGGAAACACTATTATCCTCATCCTCAGAAATAAATATTTGAGGAGAAGGAGGTTAGGATACTTGGAAAGTAGTAACTTAAAGTTAAGGGGTAGAGGGCTTCCCTGGTGGTGCAGTGGTTGAGAGTCCGCCTGCCGATGCAGGGGACACAGGTTCGTGCACCGGTCCGGGAAGATCCCACATGCCATGGAGCGGCTGGACCCGTGAGCCATGGCCGCTGAGCCTGCGCATCCGGAGCCTGTGCTCCACAACGGGAGAGGCCACAACAGTGAGAGGCCCGTGTACCACAAAAAAAAAAAAAAAAAAAGTTAAGGGGTAGAAAAGTTGGTGGCCAAGGGGTGTGGCCTAGCCTCAGAGCTTCTCTCCTGACATCAGGGAATGCTGCGGAGCAAGGTCATGAGCATTGAGGCTCAGATTCCAGGGAGAGCCAAGAGTTGTGTTTCACTGGGTAGTAAGAGGGAAGGAGGAGCTTTAAGACCTGAGCCCAGTGGGAGACAGTGGCAGAAGTTAAGGTGGGTGGTGTTTGGAGAAGGGAGGAGGTGCTCAGAGGCTGCCAGTCAGACTGACTTTACCTGTCTGTAGAGCGTGTGTGCGTGCACGTGTGTGTGTGTGTGTGTGTGTGTGTGTTGGGAGTTGGGTGGAGAAGATTCAGTGGTGGGAACATGAACTTGTTCTTCAGAGACTGCAGAGCTGCACACAAAGGCAATGCATGTATGCTCACACACCATCACAACCGGCACCTGCACCATCCAGCCTTACCCTCTTCCTGCCACCTCTGGTGCAACAACAGAGCCCTGGAGCCCAGTTCAGCAGGCTGCTCCTGTCTCAAGGGCTTTATTTTTATCACCTGCATTGGTCCTAACAACAACCCTATGATGTAGGCTCTATAATAACCTCCACTTTATGAGCGTAGGAAACTGAGACATAAAAAGATTAGGTAACTTGTTCAGGTTATAGCTAATAAACGGAAGAGCTGGGATCCAAACCAGGTAGTTTGGTTGTGAATTTTCCTGCTACACTGTATTGGAATGTATCCCTTACAACATGCTTTGCAGCCTCCACACACCCTGGAGACAAATACACCAGCCTGAGTGCATCATAACCAGAGCCCTGGTTACTATCTGTCTCAAGGACTTTGTCCTCTGAGCTCTCCAGCTTCCTGTGCCAAGAATGTAACAGTGTCAGTCTCTGGTGGCTACTGGAGTCATCTCTATACCCTGTGAGCCTGGGAAGGGGCTAACCCCTCAGTTCCTCCATCCCAGTGGCCTCTGTTTCTTTTTCTTTTTCTTTTTTCTTTTTTTGGCTGCACCGGCGCAGCATGCAGGGTCTTAGTTCCCCGACAAGGGATCAAACCCGTGCCCCCTGCAGTGGAAGAGTGGGGTCTTAACCACTGGACCTCCCGTGAAGTCCCTGGTGGCCTCTCTTTGGACAGTCCTTATTTTTTTCTTGGATACACACTCACTAGTGTTATAGTTGAAGACAGGGAAGGAGAAGAAAAGGATGGGAGATCTCCCTTCAGCTTTGTTCAAATATGAAAAAGCTAACAGGGCCTGTTTTCCTCATACAATCAGTTTTTAGATATAAATGTGTAAGATTCCAATCAACACTGTAAGAAAAACACTTAAAGGAAAAATATTTCCTCCTGGAAAAATCAAGGAAGAGTAAGAGTTAGAGTTAAGAGTAAATTCACACAGAATGATCAAACATTTATTCATTAATAATATGTTCATTTGTTCCACAAATATTTGAGAGTCTACAAGTACCATGTGTCAGCTGCTGGGGCTTCAGCCAAGAATAAGCCAAAGTTCAGACCTGATGGAGCTCCCAGCTAGTGGAGACTACATGCCGGGTCTCACGTGTCTATTGTCCACTGATTTCCACAACTCTGGGAGCTAGGACTCCTGGGCTCATTTTACAGCTGACGAAATTGAGGCTCAGAAGAGTTAAAAACTTGAGCCAAGATTCAAACCCAATGTCTTCTGATCTCTACTCCTTTTCTAACTGGCCCTAAGATGAGAGCATGTATTCTGCTCTTGCATTATCCTCACCTTTTTCATCAAGTAAACTCATGCATTGATCAAGGTGAGTGGCCTTGCGCCTACACTGAGGCAAAAGAGATAGAGAAAGAGGAATATTTAAGGGAGAGGAGAGACTTAGCAAAAAATCTAGACACGAGGAACAAAGTCAGAGGGGTGGCCAAGAGGATTTAGTGGAAGAGAAATGAAGACAGATTCATAATTTCTAATTCCAGTTTCACAGAATCCTAGATATTACCTAACAGCAATTTTCAAATTGGCACACACAGAGAGTCCATTGTTAAGATCTTTTTGCTGAAACGCTTCTTTAAGAATTATTTCAGTTGATAACTAAAGTGCTTTTTAGAGCTAAAATACTATTTTTTAGTAGTTTAGTTATAGGGCTCTGCATAATGGCGGACGCTATTTTAAAATAACTTGATAATAGTATATTTAAATTTCATTCTTTTAAAGTACCTGACAGTGACTAAGTCTACAGGGGTGGAGGGGGGGATAAAATATTTCATAACATTTGGCATTATTATATTATCATTATTCAAGGCCATTGGAGGAGCTAAATATAAGACAGGAATGAATCTGACCTTCTCCAAGTAAGTGTTAACTTACTTGAGCATATTTTCTAAAATAAACCTAGAAAAAATGGAATGGAGAAAAGTGGCATCCTCTTAAGCCTTGTATTCACTTTTATGGAAACAACAATTCCTATCAAAATGTTTGATAAACAAATGTTTCCCAGTCATTCTTCTGTAAGAATCTTGATTCATTCAGGCACATGTGCGTTTATTCAGCAAACACTTACTGAAAGTCTACTTGGTGCCAGGTATGATGCTAACTACTGTGAGGGTAAACAGTCAAGCAGTGAGTCTAGGCAGGCAGGCAGGCCCCAGCTCAGAGAGCCTCATCTGCTCTGTTAATAACAACTAACATCTACCACGTGCTTACTACACACCAGATGCTATTCTAAGCATTTTATTTTGTCTCATTTAATCCTTCCACTGCCCTGTCCTATGAAGTAAGCACTATTTCACCATCCCCATTTTACAGATGAGGAAACTGAGGCCTAATTTGGTTAAGTAGTTTGCCCAGTTCTCACAGCAAGCGGAGCTGGGATCTGAACACAGGTAGTCTTCCTCTAGAGTCCATGCTTTTTTTTTTTTTTATGGCCAGGCCTCACAGCTTGTGGGATCTTAGTTTCCCGACCAGGGATCAAACTCATCTCTCCCTGCAGTGCAAGTGTGGAGTCCTAAACACTGGACCACTGCCAGGGAAGTCCCTAGAACCTCTGCTCTTAACTCCTTAAGCCAGGCCTCACTGGCAGTGGGGACTTACTAGAGATGCATTTTCCAGCAGGGGAGCAAAATGACTGAATTGCATACCAATTCTCTGAATACAAATGAAACATTTTAATAACCCCATAGACTTAAAATTTTAAAAGAAGCTAAAACAGGCAGAGCAGTCAATGTCTGGAGAGCTGCCCTTTCCAAATAGGATACACCCTGAATTGAGAACCAAGTCAGGAAGCACCACTGACTGGCTAATGAGAATTCTCCTATATGACATTAGCCAGTCAGAGAAAATCTGCTCAACCTGCCCCTGAAATGGCTTTCAAATATGTCACTAATAGGGCTGCTATAATCTCAGCTAGATATTGAGGGCGTCTCCCTACTTACCGATTTAAAATGCAGCCCTTCCTGGTTGGAGAGGAACTCTAACCCAGGAAAGAGCAGTGGGTCTACCCCGAGAAGGGGCTGGGCTGTAAACCGATGCTTTTGGTGCCTGTTAAGGAATATCCATAACAGAAAGGAGGAGAGTAAACAAATCGTTTCTCCACAGTAGTCTAGGGCAGAAGAGACCCCCATCAATTCATTCATTCATTGAACAAATATTTATTTATCATTTTAAGAATTATTAATTTTTTAGCCACACTGCGTGGCTTGCAGGATCTTAGTTCCCCCACCAGGGATTGAACCCGTGCCCCCTGCAGTGAAAGCGCTGAGTTCCAACCACTGGGCCACCAGGGACTTCCCTGAACAAATATTTATTAATTACCTAATTTGTTCAAGCACTGTGATGGTAGGTACTGTGGATATGGGGGTGAGCAAAATCAGACAGACTCCTCAAGGAATTTACAGTGGAATGAGGGAAAGGGACACCAATCAAAGAATCACTCATGATTCAATGTGCAATTATAGCTGGAATGAAGCCTTTGAAGAAATCCGTGGTAAAGAGAGGAAATCCTTTACTCAGGAGGCAGGGAAGCCTTCCCTTAGGCAGGGAGGATGGAGCTGAGATCTGGGAGATAGGAAAGGAGGCAACCGCTAGAGCATTCCAGACAGGGGGAACCTCCTGTGAAAAGGCCCTGAGGCAGGAAGGAACCTGCCTGGTCAAGGAATGAAGGGTGTCTAATGTGGGGCTTTGACACCAGGTTGGGGAGGTCAGTCTAGGCCTGCTAGGCCTGAGAGGACACAATGGGGATTTGGTTAGATGATCAGATCTGCATTATTTCAAAAAATCCCTGCGGAGTGGATTGGAAGGAGGCAAGAGTTTACCAGGTTCTTCTCATCCTGCATTTAGAGAACATTTATTGTGTTCATACCAGTGCTGTTCAATAAAAACATAACAGCAGCCGCATTTATATTTTGAATTTTCTAACAGTCACAGTAAAGAAAGTAAAAAACAATAGTAAGATTGATTTTAATATATTTTATTTTACTTAATATATCTAAAATATTATTGTCTCAACATGTAATAATAATTAAAAAGCTTAGTCATTGAAATCTGCTGTGTATTTCACGCATCTCAATTGGGACACAAAACGTTCATCAGAAATACTTCATCTGTATTTAGCTTTCATAAAATTTACAGTTGATAAAATAGGCTTGCACCCGACGTTCACTGCAGCACTGTTTACAGTAGCCAAGACATGGAAGCAACCTAAATGTCCATCAACAGATGAATGGATAAAGAAGATGTGGTATACATATACAATGGAATATTACTTAGCCATAAAAAAGAATGAAATTATGCCATTTGTAGCAACATGGATGGACCTAGAGATTATCATACTAAGTGAAGTAAGTCAGACAAAGAAAGATAAATATCATATGATATCACTTATATGTGGAATCTAAAAAAGTGATGCAGGTGAACTTGTTTACAGAACAGAAACAGACTCACAGACTTGGAGGGCAGGCTTGTGGTTGCCAGGGGGGAAAGGAGGAGGGGAGGGATGAATTGGGAGGTTGGGATTGTTATATGTACACTACTATATGTAAAGTGGATAATCACCAGGGATGTACTATGTAGCACAGGGAACTATGCTCGATACTCCGTAATAACCTGTATAGGAAAAGAATCTGAAAGGAAATGGATGTATTAATATGTATGGCTAAATCACTTTGTTGTACACCTGAAACTAGCACAACATTGTGAATCAATTATACTCCAATATAAAACAAAAAATTAAAAAAACCCAAAATTTCAAAAAGAAGAAAAAAAATAGGCTTACATACCTAAGTTGTTCCAAACATAAAAGTTTTTTTGATAACTGAATCAACCATCAGTTTTTAAATTTAAATTAAGTAAAATTAAAAATTCAGTTCCTCAATCACTGTAGCCACATTTCAAGCACTCAACAACCATATGTGGCCAGTGCTACCATAATGGATTGAGTAGAAAGAACCTTTCCATGACTGCAGGAAGTTGTATAAGAAAGCACAGATGGGGGGCTTCCCTGGTGGCGCAGTGGTTGAGAGTCCGCCTGCCGATGCAGGGGACATGGGTTTGTGCCGTGGTCCGGGAAGATCCCACATGCCGCAGAGCGGCCGGGCCCGTGAGCCGTGGCCACTGAGCCTGCGCGTCCGGAGCCTGTGCTCCGCAACGGGAGAGGCCACAACAGTGCGAGGCCCGCGTACCAGAAAAAAAAAAAAAAAAAAGAAAGCACAGATGTATCTGCTGGAGAAGCCCTGGGTAGTCATTAGCTTTCCTTTGGAAGACATAACCTTTCAAAGGTGAAGAGTGCATTCATCTACAACAGCCTCACTATTTCTTTTTATAAAGCCTAAATCCATTCAGCCTCGTTTTGGTGCTGTTTTGGTTTCCCAAGATTCTCCTACTGGGAAGAAAATCACCTCATATTTATTGAGATGAGTATCCAGTCCACTTGGCCGTTACACTTCTCTTTGTTAATGAATACAGATGAATTTTGGATCCCTGTCCTCCCGGTGAACTGTCAGCATCAACTTCCTATCACCTCTTCAGGCCTTTTGCAAACTACTAGCTTCTCACACTTCACGCCTAGCCCCACCTACCTGCGAAGAGCGAACATCGACAATTACAAAATTAAATGAGCCACCAGGCCAGTGAGCCTCCTGCGTACTCCTTTTCCTCAGGGGTCCCCAGTCACAGGGGGAGCTCCTGCCAGAAGAGAGGGACCTGGGGAGCAGATGTGTAATTGGGCAGTCTGGCCCAGCAGGCCTAGGTACCAGGTCCTCTGTCTATCAGGTGCCATCCCTCTTCACACTGTTCCTCCCACTTCCTGTCTTTTCTCTCCCCACTTGGCTCAAAGCTGAGCAGGGAAATCTCTCTTTCTCTCTCTCATCCAAGAACCTCTGTAGATTTCTATGGAGACTAATTTTGCCCTTGCTCTCAACTCTGGGCAATGAATAGCATTCACACCTTCACTAATCTTTTGCCTTGACGTCCTCCCACCCTAATCCCATCTGATAGGTTAATACAACAGATGGGAAAGAACCCAGTTCTCCTCACTTTTCCATCAGATATGTGAGTTCCTTGGCAGCAAGGACCAAACGTTATCTTCTTGCCTTTTCTTTTATTCTTTAAAATTCTCTACATGGTTTCTCATCCATTCTATTCAGAAACATAGGGTTTTTGTGGCTTTTTATGTAATAAGGGCTAACATCAGTTGAGCATTTACTAAACACTATGCACTTTACATGGGTTCTCTCATTTAATGCTCATAATCACCCTATGAGGTAGATATTATTACTTGTATCATTTTACAGATCAGGAAATTGAGGCTCAGAGAGGTTAAATAACTTATTCAAGAACACACAGCTAGTAAGAGGCAGTCAGGAGCTAAAGTCATTCCTAATCCAGAGTTTAACCCTTGTGTGACGCCGCTTTCCTAGGATGTTTTGCTACTGTATCTTTTTTATTGTGTTAAGTCTCTGGTGAGTCTATGCTCTGCCTGAGAAGGGCAGGCCCTGCCAAACGCTTTCTGTGCTTCTCGGTTTTAGCAAGAGAAAGTCCTCAAAGCGGGTAACCAGGACCCGTATTTAACCAATAGACACCGAGCCGGAGGGCAATCTGGAGCAAACGCCTGCCTAGCTTGCTTCATCTAGGGCTCATAATCTCAGCGTTCAGTCTGGGCGTGCCTATCAATCCTCCCACAGGCTACACTCCCCATTGCTCCACCCTGATTTTTGGGAGGAGGAAGGCTCACCCCAAGAGGAAAACAGGGAGGCTGTGCCCCCTTGTGGAATCCACTTCTCCCATTTTATAAAGGGCGAAACTGGTACTCAGAAGGGCGAATCATGCTCAAGGACGCGGATCTGGTTAGTCCCCGCTCGCAGTCACTGGGGTTATCTCGCTTCAGCCCCAAAGCAGATAAACACAAATCAGTTCCTTACAAAGAAACACCGAGCTTGAGGTCTAAAACCTCAGAAAAGCGTTGAGAAAGTCCCAGAACTCGGTAGCGGGTCCGACGAAAGCCTTCCCGTCTTCGGGGCCGCCTCTCGGCCTCAGCCCCACCCTTCGACCCCGGCTCTGCGGGTCTCCAGCCCGCACTCCTTCGGCCCTCGGGTTCCAGGCCCCGCCCCTCGGAGGCCGCAGCCAATCGGAGAGCCGCGATCCCGTCGCGCGTGCCTCACCCCCGCCGGCAGTGACGTGCCCCACCCCACAGCCGCGGGATTCAAACTCCCGGAAGCGGCTCCCGCGCCGGCGGTTGACACTGGGCCGAAGTGAGGCGCCGTGCTTCTCCTCAGGTGCCTGCTGGCTGCTGGCGGGGGCGACCGCGGAGTGTGGCGGGGGCGGCCAGGGCCCGCAGCCCGGGGGTCGGGCGAGACCGCGAGGGAGGCGTGGTCAGTGGGAGATAGCGTGAGCTGGGGCTCAATCTCTGCCCTCCCGGGTGCCCGTCGCGTTTCCCTGGCTCTCACTTGGTTCCTGGCCCTGGCTGGGTGCCTCACGGCCGTCGCCGATTCGATCCCTCCTTTCAGCCCTGCGGCGGGTATTATCCTCCTCTTTCAGACAAGCGCAGGGAGTTCGAGTGACTTGGCCAAGGTCTTTCGTTAGTACAGCTTTTTGCGGATTATCAGGCACTTTCATGTCTGTTCTACAAACATCTTCAAAGTGGGGGTGAGAAAAAAGGTGCCCGTTTTTGCAGTTTTTCTTTGCCTGTCTTCCCACTTGAGATCTTCTGTGAGGGTTTTCGTAAGATTTGCCTCCACTTGCAGACGACGTGACCTGTAATAGAGGCGTCGTGCCCTTTCACCTTAGAATGGGCAAAACTCCAGGGCTATCCTTGTGATAGATGGTCTCTTCAACTCAGTTTACCCACTTCTGGTATTTTCAGGCTCTCTGAGTCCACACAGGATGACCCTTAAGGTCCCTTCCGTAGAAAAACCTTCTCCACCGAGGTGTCTAAATAGGTCTCCTCTACTGTTACTGGTATCATTTATCATTGTACTTTTCATTTCCTGGATAACATTTATTTTACAACTTGAGAATCTATATTTGTTTGTTATTGCCTGCCGCGTCTGCTAGATCGAAAGTTCCGTTATGTAAGGGACATGTCTCTCTTTCATTTCTTTCTTTCTTTTTTCTGTCAGTGTATACCCAGTACCTAATATGCTGTCTGGTAAATTAAATTCTCCAATATTTTTTGAATGCATGAATAGTATCATATTCCTCTCGATTCCCTAGTCACATTACCATTATTTTATCTTGGGATCCATAGGTGGAAAAATGCTTTTTAACCTCCCTAATTAAAACTACTTTTATTATATAATAAATATATTTATTATTATAAAATAATAATTTTATTATTATTTTTTGCTATGTATTTTGCTCCTAGAGTTTATATTATACCCTTGCTTGTTAAATGTCATCTAATACTATTAGCAAATATGCTAAACTTCTCCTTACTCCTTATTCTTAATTCCTGTCATTCCTGAATTCTGTGAATATTGTTTCTTTTTCCTATAAATGCCTCATATTGGTTTCTTCTCACTTCTGCCCACGGTGCTCTCTCAGCTGACTATTATTATTAAGGTAGATCTGAACTAGGCCTAGCTTATAAAACAGAGGACGCACCATTATGTCAGGTAATGACGTTTCAATGTCTAGATATTCAGAATTACATTATTTATCATTAGCTTTTTATTCTTGGGTAAAATTTTTTTTTTTTTTTTTTTTTTGTGGTATACGGGCCTCTCACTGCTGCGGCCTCTCCTGTTGCGGAGCACAGGCTCCGGAGGCGCAGGCTCAGCGGCCATGGCTCACGGGCCCAGCCGCTCTGCTGCATGTGGGATCTTCCCAGACCGGGGCACGAACCCGTGTCCCCTGAATCGGCAGGTGGACTCTCAACCACTGCGCCACCAGGGAAGCCCTTGGTTAAAATTTGTCTTTGATTGTGATCTACTTCTTTCAGGCTTCATTTAATGGTTTAATCATTGGTTGTCTCTCCATTTTTTTTAAGTGAAACTTTTCTACTGAAGTATGACACACATACAGAATCCTGCACAAACACAAGAGTACAAGTTGACGTATTGAATACTCCCCATTGTATCTACCACCCAGACTTTAAAAATATATAGTGTTACTAGCACGCTAGAAGCCTTCCCCAGTCCCTGTTCCATACCCTACTGGTTTGGCTATATCACTTCTATTTAGATAGAAAGTTTCTTCTGTTTAGCAAATTAGTTATTAGACTTTTCAAACCTGAGATTTGACCTTGTAAACTCAGACTTATAACTGTATTTTTATTTTTACAGACATTTTCAGAGATGTCTTCCAGAAGTCCCAAAGATTCAATTAAAAGTAAATGGGGACCAAAGCCTAGTAACTCCAAATCAGAAGCTGCATTAGAAAAATGTAGGGGAGAAATTGCAGCCTTAAAAACATCGGTGGATGAAATTGCAAGCGGAAAAGGAAAGCTGACTGATAAAGACAGACACAGACTTTTGGAGGTAAGACCCTTTAAACTGTAGTAAGCTTTGATGTAGGAGATGAGAAAGTATAATGATATAATGTAGTTTTTATGTTCACTAAATGTAAAAAACAAATCTAATGTCAACTTTGGGATTTAGCTTTTAATGTGAATGTTTAAAAACCCATTTAATCATGTATATTGGCTGCTTTACAAGTAATCTTTGTTTTCAGTTTTTTTAAGGTAAAATCATAGATATTAGCATTTTGTCTTCTGTTAAATATATTTCCCTAATTTACAATTTGGTATGATATAGTCTGTAAAGCAGTTAGGAATTTGCTAGAACTGGAAGGATTTAAAATTTAATCGTTAATTTGATTGTAATTTATTTTGCAAAAGTACTTTTATTCATAGAAAACAAATGATCTGTACTAAATAATATCATTGGATTTCTTTACATTTTACTTTATAGGCACATCATAAAACCAAATGATTTATTATTTTTTAACACATATTTATTATTTTTTAAAAATACATAATATGTTTTAACATATTTTAACACATTTTTTTTAACACATATCACCAATTCTTAGACATAAAGATTATTTTGTAATCTGGTGAAGGAATCTAATAGCTTTCCTGAGAGATCTCTTTCCAGTTCATTCCACTTCTGACAAGCACTGGCTATCAAAACCCCTTTATAATCAATTTGAAATTAACTTCCTGTAACTTCTACCCGTTTGTTCTAGTTATGTCAATTAAAGCTACACAGAACAAGTCTATTTTTTTTTTTATCCAACTGACAACTTTTCAGATATCCAAGGAAATCTTGCTTCCTCTTACTTTTCTGTAGACCAACCCCATATTCTTCAGCTTTACTGGCTTTTTCTCCTCCTGGTCACTTTCCTGAACACTCTGTGGTGTGTTCATGTCCCTCTTGAATTATGTACCTAGTATTGCGTACAGTGGCAAACACAGGTTGAAGCAGTACTATTATTTCCTGTAATCTGGATGATATACTCTATGAAAGCTTAAAATTGAATTTGGATTTTTGGTAACTGTATCATACTACTCTCTTGTCTTAAGCTTGTAGGCAACTGAAAATTCCCTCATCATTTTCATGCAACTGTCCAACTCAATTTCCGCATCTTTTTTTTTTTTTTTTTTTTTTTTTGCGGTACGCAGGCCTCTCACTGTTGTGGCCTCTCCCGTTGTGGAGCACAGGCTCCGGACGTGCAGGCTCAGCAGCCATGGCTCACGGGCCTAGCCGCTCCGCGGCATGTGGGATCTTTCCGGACTGGGGCACGAACCCGTGTCCCCTCCATCGGCAGGCGAACTCTCAACCACTGCAACACCAGGGAAGCCCAATTTCCCCATCTTTATTTGAACAACTGTTTGTCTCCCCCACCCTCAAATGCAAGTTTTTAGTTTTATGTTGTCTTTCCTTTGTTAGCATGTAAAGCCATTCTGCTAACTTTTTCTGTCATCTCTCTATTGATGCGTTCTCCCTTATGCCAGCAGGAGTTTAACAAACATGTCTTCTTTATCTCTCAAATCCTTGAAAATGTTGAACACTCCTTTGAAGATCACCTTCTAGATTTTTTTTTTAACATTTTTAGAGGATTTTTTTTTTAAAGAAGATGTTGGGGGTAGGAGTTTATTAATTTTATTTATTTATTTTTGCTGTGTTGGGTCTTCGTTTCTGTGCGTTTCTCTAGTTGTGGCAAGCAGGGACCACTCTTTATCGCGGTGCGCAGGCCTCTCACTATCATGGCCTCTCTTGTTGCGGAGCATAGGCTCCAGACGCACAGGCTCAGTAGTTGTGGCTCACGGGCCTAGTTGCTCTGCGGCATGTGGAATCCTCCCAGACCAGGGCTTGAACCCGTGTCCCCTGCATTAGCAGGCAGATTCTCAACCACTGCACCACCAGGGAAGCCCCCACCTTCTAGATTTGACACCAAATCATTTATTAACAAAAAGCAAGTTTATGAATGCACTTTTATCCGGGTAGAACATTTTGTTATTTTTAAATTCTGTTGCTTCAAGTTCATCAGTGAGCATGTATCTCTTTGTGTGACTCACTTTTAGCCTTTAAGATGATTAGAACTGGCATGATGGGGGAATGATTAGCAGATACTCAGGTGAGAGCCAGCTTTTCTTCAGCTTTCTCTAACCACTGTTGACAGAGTTGATCTCTCCTTTCTGTGTCCATGTCCCATTCATTTTCTATATATCTTAACCACAGCACTTACCATATTGCATTAATATATTGGTTTACCTCTCTGATTTCTCTGAGCCTAAGCCCTTGGCTTCATCTTTTTTTTTTTACTTTTTATTTTATGTTGGAGTATAGCTGATTAACAAGGCTGTGATAGTTTCAGGTGCACAGCAAAGCGACTCGGCCATGCATATACATGTATCCATTCTCTCCCAGACTCCCCTCCCAGGCTTCATCTTTTTTGCCCTGGTATCTGGTATAATGCTGACTTGATACATAATAAACACTTCATAAATGCTTGTTGTAATGTACTGTTTATTTTCGTGTTTGACCTGGCCTTGTTCTAAGATTCTTGGTTTATATCTAGAAAATTCGAGTCCTTGAAGCTGAGAGAGAGAAGAATGCTTATCGCCTCACAGAGAAGGACAAAGAAATACAGCGACTCAGAGACGAGCTGAAAGCCAGACACAGCACTACTGCATTGCTTGAACAGCTGGAAGAGAAAACAAAGGAAGGTGAAAGGAAGGAACAGCTGTTGAAATCCTTGTCTGAAGAGACAGATGTATTGAAAAAACAGTTGTCTGCTACAACTGCAAGACTTGCTGAATTTGAAGGCAAAGCTGATACACTTTGTTTATTACAGGTACTAATTTCTTTAAACCCAGATTTTTTAAATCTTTTCTGATACAGTTTGTAATTCTTATGGAGAATGAGTTTGTTAAAACATGCTTGGCAAATGGTGAAACAGTATAGTATACTAACAGGTTCCTTTTTTTTTTTTATAGCCTGGTACTTCTCCATAAGCAAAAATAGGTAATATGGCTCCCTCCACTCCCCACACCATTGTTTTATGCAAGGGAGTATTCAGAATACAGAATCTGCTGTGTATCTACAACAGCCAGGAAGATTTTGTTCAATTCTTTTTTCTATAGTTTGTATTGTGAAAACAATAGGCTTCATTTTTTGGTTGTTTTTCTTATTTGAGATACCCAGTTAAAATATCAAGTATGCTTTTTTCCTAACTGTACATACTTTTTCTCTCTCTCTATTGTTTTAGCGTCACTAGTGTAGCGAAAAGAGCAAGGATTTGTGGGTAGGCAGATCTGAGTTCAGATCTTTGTTCTTCTACTTGCTAGCTGTGTGACTCTGAACAAATTCCTTAACCTCTCTAGCCTTGGACACAATGCTAGAATTCACCAGACCCCTCTCCTAAACCTCAATTTCCACATCAGTAAAATCAGGGTAAGAATACTGGAGATTAAATGTTACAATATGTGTAAATAGCCTAGCAGAGTGCCTGGCATGTAGTAAGTGCTAAATAAATGGTTTCTTATTGATCAGACCTTTGATCCTTTTGGAAATTTGGACATTTGAATAATACTAATACTACAACTATTAATAGCACTTACAGAAGAAAATCTACGGCTTTCAGATACAATATGTCAATGATGTTAAGGGTCTTTCTACTTTATCTCCCCTTTAGAGTACCTATAATTTATGTGTACTCTCATAGATGGGCAATTGAGTGTTTCTACAGATGAGTTCAAAGAGGTTAAGCTTTTCTAGAGAATTTTCATAGAACTGAAGCTCATGAAACATTATAGTCAGATCCTACGTGGTTGACTAAACCTTTACTTAAAGCTCAAGAATTAGTTTCTTTACTTTTGAAGGTGGAAATGTAAATCTTGGTAGAAATGATAATTTAAAAAATGTGTTCTTATAATAATTGTGGAATACCCACTACTCATTTCTGTATTAGTCAGCATGTCTAATTGCCTAACAACCGACCTGCAAATCTCAGAGTCTTATATGACAAATGATTATTTTTCCCTCATGTCACAGCCTAGTGCAGGTTGGAGTGGAGGAGGCTTTGCTCCACATAGGCATTCAGAGATCCCCGTTCCTTCCTTCTAGTGGCTCCCCCATCCCTCAGGGTGCAGTCCTCCACCAGATCCGCTATACACAGCTGTGGGCTAGAGAGCATGTGGAGAATTGGGGGGAGCGTGTGAGGTCTAGGCCTGGGAATGGCATATCTCACTTTTGCTCACGTTCCATTGGACAGAATTCAGTCTCATGACCTCACTAACCACAGGGAAGTCTGGGGAATGTAGTCCACAATGTGCCCAGGGAGAAAGGAAAGGGATTTGATGAACTATCTCTGTCATAGTTTCTACCTGAAGGACTAAATAGAGAGGGAGAAAGGGCAACATACTAGGGTGGCTAGAACATCTTTGGAGAAAAAAATATTTTGAGCTTCTTTGCCATCCTTCACATACATCTCTTTCCTTATAGCTGTTAAAAGACTGAAATACAGCTTTTTATGAGTTTTGTTGACTAGCCTGGGTACCTTACCACCTACTTCCCCTCTTTTTTTTCCTCTATGAGAAAATGAAGAAAAAAGAGGGAACAAATTATGTTTTGAGTTCTATATGAATGAATACTAATTAATACTATTGCTAATACAAATATAATTCTAGAAAACAACTTTTGTCTTTTATTTGCCAATTTAATATTTTCCAGATTTAATTTAAATAGCCCAGCTGTTTTGTCTCCTTCTGGTGAAAATCAGTGGGCTGTTCATATACATTGAGGGCTATACTGGGGTCCAGGTGATCTCAGACATCAAATTAGATATGAAATCTCAGGGTTTCCAATCCGCTTAGAAAGCTTCCAGGACATCTTAATTCTGCTCTGCTACCCATCACCTGGCATATACCAGATCTGGATTTTGGGATGCCCCTGTGAAGTATACTGTATTGTTATGAAACTAAATATAATGAGGAAACTTCTGTTGTTAAATTTATGATGTTAACTAATATTGATTTACTTGTAGACTGTGGCTACAAGTTGCTTCAATTCACCAATGAGTAATATTCATGAAATGGAAATACAGCTGAAAGATGTAAGTTCTTTTTTCTTTTATTAAGTTATGGCTAAAGAGGACTACTTCATTTACTATTAAATTTCATGGAAATTGACAGCAGTAGTGCTGTGGCTTGAAAAAAATCTTTTGAGGAGATGGAGAAATGAATGGTTTGAGATCATCTCTCTAGGTTACTACCTTTAAGTCTCTTTCCAGGCATTCAAGAGGGCCAGTTCGGGCTTCCCTCGTGGCGCAGTAGTTGAGAGTCCGCCTGCAGATGCAGGGGACATGGGTTCGTGCCCCGGTCCGGGAGGATCCCACATGCCGTGGAGCGGCTGGGCCCGTGAGCCATGGCCGCTGAGCCTGTGCGTCCGGAGCCTGTGCTCCGCAACGGGAGAGGCCACAACAGTGAGAGGCCTGCGTACAGGAAAAAAAAAATAAATAAATAAAATAAAAAAGAGGGCCAGTTCCTCTAAGTATGGACTCTTTAGGATAGAAAGCCCTAGAAATCACCCATTTTTACCAAATACCTCAACAGTATACCTTCTTCACCTAAATCTAATTTACTCAACTATTTTATTATTATAATGTAATTTAACTTGTAGTGTTTTTTTTCTTTTTGTTTATCCATGCAAGATGTACTCTTTAGTTTGAAATTATTCCCTTGGAACCAGGGTTTGTTTTCATAGTTTGAAAAGGAAACACATTCTTTGTGTATTCAATGTTTTTTTTTCTAGAATTTGATATGAGGTTATTTTAGATATATGGTAAAGCTGTATTCAAACTTATGTCTTAAATGGATTGGTGAATTTCATTGGAAATTAAATAAATTGGGGACACAGGACTACTATTCACATTGTACTTTTTCAAGTTTTAAGATTAGATATACAAAGTATGAAATTCTTGATTTAATTATTGGGTCAGTAGGTAGATATTGTGATTCTAGAAATATTACTGGCATGTCTACCCTGATCTAGGTATGCTCTTAAGATTCCTGTTTTATCTTATCTAGCAGGTGTACCTTGAGGTCTATTTGATCTTCAAAAGAAGAATTTAAATCTGTTGAGTGTCTGTATAACTGGGTACGATGGTACCACATACCCTTATCAAAGTAATTTACCTAGAGGTAACAAATACGGAAGAAACATAATTCTTAAAATACTATCAAAATAAGTTTTTTGTATGTCATATACTATCCCCAGCATCTACAAAATTGGAAAGAATGACTAAATGGAATCTTGCAAAGTTTCTTGAATTTCACTAGTGTCTCTTTTAGCAAAGTACCTGAAAATAGATGCTGTTTTCTTAAACTCGGGTAATTTTTAGGCTTCTCAGTGCTAACTGCTTCAAAGAGCAACTAAAGTTATTTTTATGTAATGACGATTGGTCTGGGGTAGAACCTGAGATTCTCCATTTCCAGTAAGCTTCAGGTGGTGCTGCTACTGTTAGTGGTCTGACGACCACCCTTTAAGAACCATTAATTACATTTGGGGAGCAAGAGGTGGTTTAGCTCTGGTTACCCCTTTGGAGTCTCAACAGATCTTTTAGATCAGGAGGAGAATTATAGTTGGAGGGTTTAGGAGCAGGGACAGAGAAATCTCACTCTTCAGAGTCTGCAGTGTCACAGTATTGGCTTTGGGGAGCTCAGCAATGCTAATCCTACACCCTCTGCAAAGCTCCCACAAAACTTCCTGTAGAAGTTTGCCCACCTATTTTAACAATCAGTATTTGTTATGCTAAAATAATCTTAAGGCCGAGCTGTATCATTCCTCAGCTACCATTTAGGTCTGGCTGATATTTTGAAATAATTACACAGAGTTAATGCTGTAAACATTCTCCAGTGTCAGTAACTTTGAAACCGAATAGCTAAAAGTCAGTTTTAATAGGCATTTCTTGCTCTTGATTTTAAAAATCTGATTTTTAGGGAATTACCTGGTGGTCCAGTGGTTAGGACTGTCAGCTACCACTGCAGGGGACACAGGTTCAATCCCTGGTCGGAGAGCTAAGATCCCAAAAGCTATGCAGTGAGACCAAAAAAAAAAAAGGAAAATCTGATTTTTTTTTTTTTTTTTTTGGGGCAGTACGCGGGCCTCTCACTGTTGCAGAGCACAGGCTCTGGACGCGCAGGCTAAGCGGCCATGGCTCACAGGCCCAGCCACTCCACGGCATGTGGGATCTTCCCAGACCGGGGCATGAACCCGTGTCCCTGTATCGGCAG
Source organism: Mesoplodon bidens (assembly GCF_964165515.1). Classification (NCBI taxonomy): domain Eukaryota; kingdom Metazoa; phylum Chordata; class Mammalia; order Artiodactyla; family Ziphiidae; genus Mesoplodon; species Mesoplodon bidens. Next base: position 34,803,582 of record NC_138176.1, on the reverse strand, counting down.
GCGGACTCTGAACCACTGTGCCACCAGGGAAGCCCCGGAAAATCTGTTTTTTAAACATAGAATTATGGAAGATAAATAATAATTATTTTACATTTTTTATTTGGAAAAAATTCAAATTTACAGAAAAGTTACAAGAATGGAAAATGGTACATAGAACCCCACATACTCTTTACCAAAATTGAACTATTTTTGGGACTCCTCTCGTGGCTAACTGGTTAAGAATCCACCTGCTAATGCAGGGGACATGGTTCAATCCCTGGTCTGGGAAGATCCCACATGCGGCGGAGCAGCTAAGCCCGTGTGCCACAGCTACTGAGCCTGCTCTCTGGAGCCCGCGAGCCACAACTACTGAGCCCATGCACGACAACTACTGAAGCCCACGCGCCTAGAGCCCGTGCTCGGCAACAAGAGAAGCCACTACAATGAGAGGCCCGCACACTGCAGCAAAGAGTAGCCCCCGCTCGCCGCAACTGGAGAAAGCCCGTGCGCAGCAACGTAGACCCAATGCAGCCCAAAATAAATACATAAATTAAAAAAATATTGAACTATTGTTAACATTTTACCCCATTTGATACTCTTTCTCTTTCAATCCCCACCCCCATCCACACACACACACAGATATAATTTTTTTTTTTTTAATTTTGGCTGCACTGGGTCCTCGTTGCTACGCGTGGGCTTTTCTCTAGTTGCGGAGAGCGGGGGCTACTCTTTGTTGTGGTGCACGATTTATCACTGCGGTGGCTTCTCCTGCTGTGGAGCATGGGCTCTAGACTCATGGGCTTCAGTAGTTGTGGCACGTGGGCTCAGTAGTTGTGGCTCGAGGGCTCTAGAGCGCAGGCTCAGTAGTTGTGGCACATGGGCTTAGTTGCTCCATGGCATGTGGAATCTTCCTGGACCGGAGCTTGAACCCGTGTCCCCTGCATTGGCAGGCGGATTCTTAACCACTGTGCCACCAGGGAAGTCCAGTATTTTTTTCTGAACCATAAAATAGTTGCATGTATCTACAGCCCTTTAAGCCTATATACTTCAATGTATTTTCCTAAGAATGAGGATACTTTTTTTTTTTTTGAGGATACTCTCTTACATGACTCCAGTATAGATAGCAACTTTAATAAATTTAACATGGACACAATACTTGTATGTATTCTACCATCCATATTCCGGTTTTGTCAATTGATGCACACTTTTTCTTCCTCCAGTATAGGCTAACATTTCAATGTACATTAGAGTTTTTGCCCAAGGAATATTTAATGGATCCCTGCCAAAGCAGGAGGAAGAGCTTTAGTAGCATTCCATACGGCTTCACTTTTGCCCACTCCTGTTCTGTATTTTTACTGATAACTTGGATGGAAATGGTAAATGCATGTCTAACAAATGTGTAGATGACACAAAGCTGGAGGAGATAACTAATGCGAGGAGGACTCTAAGGATACAAAACTCATAATGTCAGCATTCACTGATAGCTATCAAATTCATTTATTATTGATTCTATAAAGAAATGAAAGAGTAGATGCAAAGAGTCAGTGAGGTCAGGAGTAAAGAAGTGTTTACTACTTTACTGAGGTAACATCGCCATCACGTGGCCCTTTAGAATATTGTCTCTCTCGTGCTCCCTTTGGCAGCATGTATACTAAAATTGGAACGATACAGAGAAGATTAGCACGGCCCCTGTGCAAGGATGACATGCAAATTCGTGAAGCAGTCCATATTTAAAAAGAAAAAATATTGTCTCTCATATCTTAAACCAGTATAGTTTTGTTTCTCCTACTTAAGTAATGTATAGACAGATTCATTTAAAAGAAGAAAATTTTCATGACCATCCAGAGTTGACTTAAATTATTTATATTAAAATATTGCTTAAATACAGACATTTTAAATTCGGTATAAAGTTAGGTATCTTTAGCATCTAACAATGATTTATAAGTATTAGGATATATGTATGCTTTTTGAGTCGTACAGTGCTACATCTCTTTTCAGTTAAATTTGAGTGTATAAAACAGAGTGGCTCTACGGTATCTCCGCTTGATAAATGAACTCTTCAGCCATATGAGGAAAACTAATGTTATAACTGCCTGACAGGTGCAGAGAGAAGAGTGGCTGTGGGGAGGGGCCTGGACTAAGTCATTGATTCCGGAGGCTGCCTCTGTCTTCCTAATCCATTTCCTAGTTTTATAGAGAACAGACATTGAAAATCCTTTAAGCCCCATACCTGGAAGCTTTGCTCATGAGTTTGTAGGATACTTGTGGAAGCAGCCTAGCAAAGGTTGGAGGAACTCTCTAGACTTAGAGTTTCCCTATATAGAGATCTTTTTGGACATAGAGCTCAACTGCCTGTATCTTTTAAAAATTATTATTATTTATTTATTTACTTCTGGCTGCGTTGGGTCTTCACTGCTGCACGCGGGCTTTCTCTAGTTGTGGTGAGTGGGGGCTACTTTTCATTGCGGTGGCTTCTCTTGTTGTGGAGCACGGGCTCTAGGTGTGCGGGCTTCAGTAGTTGTGGCTCGCGGGCTCTAGAGCGCAGGCTCAGTAGTTGTGGCGTACAGGCTTAGTTGCTCTGCGGCATGTGGGATCTTCCTGGTCCAGGGCTCGAACCCGTGTCCCTGCATTGGCAGGTGGATTTTTTAATATGTGATTACTTCTTGGGGTGTAATCTTTTTTTTATTATTTTTTTTATTTTTTGGCTGTGTTGGGTCTTCGTTGCTGCACGCGGGCTCTCTCTAGTTGTGGCGAGCGGGGACTACTCTTCGTTGCGGTGTGTGGGCTTCTCATTGTGGTGCCTTCTCTTTGTTGCAGAGCACGGACTCTAGGTGCACAGGCCTCAGTAGTTGTGGCTCGTGGACTCTAGAGTGCAGGCTCGGTAGTTGTGACACATAGTTGCTCTGCAGCATGTGGGATCTTCCCAGACCAGGGATCGAACCTGCATCCCCTGCATTGGCAGGCGGATTCTTAACCACTGCACCACCATGGAAGTCCCTGCCTGTATCTTTTTTTTTTTTTCTGCGGTACGCGGGCCTCACTGTTGCGGCCTCTCCCATTGTGGAGCACAGGCTCCGGATGCGCCGGCTCATCGGCCATGGTTCACGGGCCTAGCCGCTCCGCGGCATGTGGGATCTTCCCGGACCGGGGCACGAACCCTTGTCCCCTGCATCGGCAGGCGGACTCTCAACCACTGGGCCACCAGGGAAGCCCCCTGCCTGTATCTTTAAAGGATGAAAATTCCTACCTGAAAGAAGATGCCCTGACCAAAAACTTCCAGTATATTCTTACCACTTATCCCATCTCACCCTTATAGAGTGAGATTGCGGGGCGGGGGGCGGGAGCCCCTCCTTTTACAGTGTACCTACAACAAATGCAGGATGATTCATAAAGAATTGAACACTTCTGAAAATGTATTCCAGTATGTATATGTTACTTCAGTAGAGTTACGCCATGCAACTTTTTTGTTAAAAACTTTGTGTTTTTGCCATCTCTTTCTGGCAGCCCTGAAGGTTAAGAAGTTACACATCCTGGCTGCCACACTTTCATCATTGATAATAGTAAATTCTAACAGGTCTGGGATGAAGTATGACACAAAGGATACATATTATACACTTGTAAGATTATAGAAATGGTTGTGATAGTTCCATTATGCATTACTTAGTTAATGAGTAATCGATTTTTGAAAATGTTTTATTCTTTTTGAATCACTCTAAATGTATTGTTCTACTGTGCGTAAGGAACTGCTAGATTCTTTCCTGCCCTCTCCTCTTCCCTGAACACTCACAAACTCTGGTTTGGGGCTACAAGGCTTGCTGGTTCTTGTAGCCATTGTTTCCCCACCCCATGTTGTCAACATCATTCACAAACATTTATCAGGCAGCCACTGGCTACGGAAACAATGAACACAAGCAAGGAACTGTGAAAGAAAGTATCTAAACAAGCCTGTGCTCAGCTGTCCAGAGGGCTCAGGATGTAGTTACAATAAGAAGTATCATCAAGAAGCAATCAAGGTCATGAGTATAAGATGCCAAATAGATTGAGTGGACATGAAAATCACTATTGGCTTAGGAAGGAGAGGAAGCTTAATGAGGACAGTTATGGTGAGAAGCCTTGAAAGACAAGCCTGGATTCATCAGAACTTGATGAAAATGTGGTATTTAAGTGGGCAGGTAACATAGGAAGGGGTTCTAGGGCACTCTGTACAGAGGGAAGAGGCACAGAGGGTGTGCACAGTTGTGTAGACAACAAGGCAGCAGTGGAGGAGAGGAAAGGCCAGGCTGCGACCTGAAGAGATGGGAGGCGGCAGATGGTGGACAATTTTAATGTCAGCCTAAGGGAACATAGCTACAGTTAAGCAAGTGGTGTTCTGAAGCTTTAAAATATTCTCAGTTATTTAATACAATTAGAACAATTTAGCACTTTGGGGGACCGAGGAAGAGATTGAACTGAACTCATTAGCAGTCACTATTTTAACTCAAAATACTGAGTTATCGTTGTATTAACTGACTTAAAGCTTTTGGTCATGGCTGCATCTTCTCTTGCTCTTCTCAATGGGGAAATCACCCTCCAAATGAGGATTCCTAAATCCCCAAATGATCAGGGTTTACCAAGACCCAACAGTGAATCATTGCACAAGCAGGTATTCCTGTGGGGATAGACAGGTGATAGCATGGGCGGCAGGCACAGAGGGCTCAGTACCAATGAGCTTGGCCATTGTGAAGGGGTGTTAGCATCACTGTGTACGCCTCCTCCTGGGGCCCTTCATCCATAACATTTTATGCATGTGACATCAGATTTAGCTGTGCATGCTCTCTTTACACAAATAGTAATTGAGACTTATTTCCCCAGCCTCCCGGTAACATAGAACGAAAGGGGGGCGGCGGTCCCATCCTCTTGGACTGAAGACCTAGATTGGAAAGGAGAGAGGAGTTATAATCTCATTGCATGTTGGTGCTACAATGTAAGAATTTCAAGACTTTTTTCCCTCTAGTACCCACAGGTGAATTGTCTTCTTTGCTAGCTTTCAACCTGAGTCTACGCCCTGCTTTCAATAGCAACAATGAAAGCTGTTGCTGGCAAAACAGGAGGTATGGATGAGGGGGAGGAGGTACGTACAGTTGCTGGGGATGCCCCGGCAGGCTCCTTTGGCTTTGCCTTTGACTGAATTTGCAAGGATCCAGTAGTTAAGAGAAGTGAGAGTTAGAATCAGAAGATATATGAATTTGTCCTAGTTAATAATCAAAATATCAATAGAATTTTTCATTAAGAAATTTCATAAATCTATACACCTCTGTCCATATCTTCTACCTTGTTGTATCCACTAAAGTTAATGTAGTTTCTTTTTTTTTAGATATGAAACTTCATTCAATTTTATTTTATTTTATTTTATTTTATTTATTTATTTTTACGCTACGTGGACCTCTCACTGTTGTGGCCTCTCCCGTTGTGGAGCACAGGCTCCGGACGCGCAGGCTCAGCGGCCATGGCTCACGGGCCTAGCCGCCTCGTGGCATGTGTGATCTTCCCAGACCGGGGCACGAACCTGCGTCCCCTGCATCGGCAGGCGGACTCTCAACCACGCCACCAGGGAAGCCCTATGTATTTATTTATTTATGCATGCTGCGTTGGGTCTTCGTTGCTGCGTGTGGGCTTTCTTTAGTTGCAGCGAGTGGAGGCTACTCTCCCTTGTGGTGCGAGGGCTTCTCATTGCCGTGGCTTCTCTTGTTGCGGAGCACAAGCTCTAGGCGTGCGGGCTTCGGTAGTTGTGGCATGCGGGCTCAGTGGTTGTGGCTCGCAGGCTCTAGAGCGCAGGCTCAGTAGTTGTGGCACACGGGCTTAGTTGCTCCACGGCACGTGGGATCTTCCTGGACCAGGGCTCCAACCTGTGTCCCCTGCATTGGCAGGCGGGTTCTTAACCACTGCGCCACCAGGGAAGCCCTTAATGTAGCTTCTTATGTGAATATTTTGCTAATGTCTTGCCACAGATCAGGTGGTATGATCCACAGAAAATGTAGATGTGATTTTATAAAATTTTCCAGCTTGTGCTCGGTGGCTGGTAAGGCATCATCTAGTTTCTTGTTGGAAAGATGTAACTGAAATGAAAAAATAATATTAGCAGTAACAGTAAAGTGAATCACTTTCCCTCTTACCAGCTAACTTAAACAGACACTGCTTATTTTATTAATATTATCCCATCATTCAAATAATTTCTTGACTACACATTGTATGCAAAAGCTGGGAATCCTCTTGGAAAAGCATGGTCTGCCACTTCAAGGAGCTTACTATCTATTTGAGAGAAACAGCAAACACAGAAAAAAGGTGAAGATGGTTGGTAAAATAATTTTTTAAAATATGTAGACATATGTATATATAACAACTGAGTTCATAAGCCCCTATACAAACCAGATGAATAGTCCCAATTTGGGATTTTTGAGTTCTGAAAGATGTAGAAGATGAAAATTGGTGATAAGGAGAAAGGGTGGTATTTAAGTTTGAGATGGAGTTAGCAGTGCAAACAGTTTATTGGGGAGTGACATCTGTGACAGGAACAGGAAGGCAGCAGGACTGGGCAGGGGCACCGTCAGGCCAGGATGCAAACCTGAGAGAGCCTCTGTCCACCTTGTGGAGAGCTCCCAGGCAGAGCCCTATGTTGGGTGGAAACAGCTCTTTTTTATTTTATTTTTTAAATTTAATTTATTTATTTTTGGCTGTGTTGGGTCTTTGTTGCTGCACGCAGGCTTTCTCTAGTTGTGGCGAGGGGGGGCTACTCTTTGTTGCGGTGCCCAGGCTTCTCATTGCAGTGGCTTCTCTTGCTGCAGAACATGAACTCTAGGCACGTGGGCTCAGTAGTTGTGGCTCACGGGCTTAGTTGCTCCGCAGCATGTGGGATCTTCCCGGACCAGGGCTCGAACCCATGTCCCCTGCATTGGCAGGCAGATTCTTAACCACTGCGCCAAAGGGAAGCCCCAAGAAACAGCTCTTTCTTAAAAGAGTATCTGAGCAGTGCATCTCCACCTCTACCACAAAGACATTCTGTTTACAGAGAATGACATAGACACAGACACTAAGCAAATTGTGTATAGGAAATAGCAGACAAATGAACTTAACCCCATGTAGATGTGATTTTGCCATGTTATTAGGTATTCTGAAGGTGTGTGGCCTTAGAATGTGTCTCTGTGTCAGGAGCTTTACAGTGGTTGCCTAGAATCATTCTATGATGTGAGCTGTAGAGTTTTTGTGTGCTGGAAAAGACTGCATCCCTTGGGCTCCCTTGTCCATTTTAAGAGTTTGGGTTTTTATTACTGATTTGCTTTCATTTTCACTTTGAGGCTCTGGAGAAAAATCAGCAATGGCTTGTGTATGATGAACAGCGAGAGGTCTACGTAAAAGGACTTTTAGCGAAGATCTTTGAGTTGGAACAGAAATTGGAAACAGCTGTTCATGTACTCCCACAGGAGACAAAAAAGACTGAATCAGAAGGTACTGGTATAAAAATGCTCTTTAGGGTTGGCCTGCCTGACATTTTTCAAAAGGAGAGATTCATCAAATTTAGATTCTTATAGACATGTGTTATAAAGTAAAGTAAGAGCAGGTCTGCTAGCCCTGAAGTAAGAAATACCATTTTAGCCAGTCTGTTTCATTTCCCATTGTTTTCTGATACCAAAGGGCATAAGTCACAGGGTAAAGGGATCTTGCAGCCCTGAAGGCACATTAAGTTTTCTCCACCTTACATATCCTTCCCCTCCTTCAAAGTCCTTCTCCAACTTTATTTCCCCCAGTGCTGACCTTATCTTTTTACTCAGCTTCCCTTTAGCAGTTATTCATATCAATCCCAGGAGAAAGATTACATTTTTATACATTATTCTTCAATCATTTGAATCTCACCCTAGAATTGAGGTGAAGTTTCTTCTGATTGATGCTGTCTTTTTTGCCAAGTGGTCTGCAGCTTCTCTGACACTGATTTCCATTGCGTTTCACAAGAAGCCTATGAGGTGGGGCAGGAAGGATCGTTATTCTCATTTTACAAATAGATTCAGCAGTTCCAGGTGATGAGCCAGGAAAAGAAAACCCCCTGTGCGGAGCACTCATTTAGAATGACTGACAGCCTTCGTGGGACTGGAGCCTTAAATTATAGAGAGAGAAGGCTAATGAAAGGCCAGCAAGACTCATAATCTTAGAGCTTCACATGTGAATATTGAAAAGGAAACTAATGCTAAAAAAGTATAAAAGAAATGTCTCTAGAGATAATTGAAAGCTTTTTATTCCTAAGGGGACAAAGTTACTACTGTAATGCCTTTATAAGTTTACTACACATAAAAGTAGGATTTTAATTATGTCTTTTTCTCGGGTAATATAGTTTTCCTTTTCTCTCTCCCTCTCTCTCTCTCTGTGTTTTATCAAAGCAATATAAGCACTTGTTAAAATAATTTAATAGTAGTACAGAAGACCCTGTTCTACCTTTCCCATCCCATCCTAATGCCTATTTCTTCCTCCCATCAGGGCTGCTTTTAAACATTTCTGTTTTTGGTTTTGGTAATTGCCTCCATATCTATAAATAATGAGTTAATGGTCCTATTTGTTGATTTGTTTTCTTTAGACATTAGGGACTTTCCCTCCCTCAAAATAATTATATTACTGTTTCTAGTTCTTCTGTTTATTAATTTTGTGACTTCAAGTAGTATACCTGAACTTCTGTTTCTTGTTCTGTCAAATATCAGCCATGTTCCCTATCTCTTGACTCTTCGTTTTTGAAGGTGAGGAAATAAATGTGATCTTGTTTATAGAAACATATTTACATTTATTTCTTCAGGAAAATTCTCTCTTTTATAAACTGAGTTGTGCCCTGATGTGTTTGTCATAGGTTACCTTCAAGAAGAAAAGCAAAAATATTACAACCATCTCTTGGCAAATGCAAAGAACGATCTTGAGGTGGAACGACAAACAACAACTCAGTTGAATTTTGAACTTAGTGAACTTAGAAGAAAATTTGAAGAAACCCAAAAAGAAGTGCAAGATTTAAATCAGCTGTTGTGTTCACAAAGAAAGGCAGATGTACAACATCTGGAAGACGATAGGCATGAAACAGAGAAAATACAAAGGCTCAAGGAAGAGAATCATCTTGCCAGGGAAAAACTTGAAGAAGAGAAGAAGAGATCTGAAGAGCTCTTATCTCAGGTGAGTCTAACCAGCAAGGTTTTCCATGGTTTATAATTCAGAATTTTCATGGTACTTACTAAGTGTCAGGGACTATTTTAACTACTTGGGAACCAGCAAGGAGCAATGCAAGTTCCTGCCCCCTCCTAGGAGTTCGTACTTAGAAGGGAGACAGACCATAAACAAATACCTAAATAAACAAGTAAACTAAAGAAAATAAAACAGGGTAATACGACCAAGAGAAATCGGGGGCCAGTGGAAGCATCACTGAGGAGATGGTATTTGGACAAAGCTGATGGTGAGAAGGAACCAGCGAGGTGGGTGACTGTAGGAATTCCCTCCTAGTGGGAGGAAATCACAGACACAAAAGCTGAGTGAGGAGGAGTTAGGTATGTGTGAGAAGCTGAAAGAGGGTAAGTTAAGGGGGGATCAAGGCTGATTCCTAGGCTGGCACTGAGATTGTGATGACAGTGGCTCACGTTAATTACCAGATGCCCTCCATGTTCTCACTATGCTCACAGCTGGATCCAGGATGTCCGTCTCAGTAACGTTAGCATTACTGAGGATTATTAGAATTAAATACTACTTCAACAGAAACTTATTAATTTAAATTTTGCCTGGCAGCATGAAATAATGGAAAAAACATAATTTGAGGTCCATACCAGGTCTCTAATTGTGTGGCCTGAGGAAAGTCAGCTAACTTCTCTGACTTGCAGGTTATTTGTGTCAAATTAATAATAGTAAATATAACAACCTCTTCTCACCTCATAGGACTTTTATGAAGTTCAACTGAGAGAATGTAAAAGTGCTTTGTAAATTAAAGGGCTAGGTAAATGTTAGTTATTGCTACTATTAGAATAGTAATTTTGGGGAATTCCATGGTGGCACAGTGGTTAAGAATCCGTCTGCCAATGCAGGGGACACGGGTTCAAGCCCTGGTCTGGGAAGATCCCACATGCCATGGAGCAACTGAACTTGTGAGCCACAACTACTGAGCCTGTGCTCTAGAGCCCACGAGCCACAACTACTGAAGCCCGCGCGCCTAGAGCCTGTGCTCTGCAATAAGAGAAGCCACTGCAATGAGAAGCCTGTGCACCGCAATGAAGAGCAGCCCCCGCTCACCGCAATTAGAAAAAGCCCATATGCAGCAATGAAGATCCAACGCAGTCAAAAATTAAATAAATTAATTTAAGAAAAAAAATAGTAATTTTTAAAATCCTCTAAAAGTTGAGAGAGAGGGAAAAAAATTGTCTGTAATATTTGCCTTCTTAGTCTTTACCACCCTTACTTCTGCCTGCAGGTGCAAGCAGTGATATTTATGAAAGATTATGCAGAAGTGACTGAGAAGTTTGCTCCTACTCTGGCTGAGGTGGCCAGGCTCTGCCAGCTGTTGCCCTACTCAGAAATATTAGTGGATGTCAGGACCTAAAGGAAAGTGGGTGTGTCCACTGTGGTTTAGTGCTTTTTATCAACATTCAGTCTGTGCTGCAGGGAACTCTTGGCCTGGGCAGTACTGCTCAGCTGCTTATATAGATAGGTTGCCCAACCACAGCTGGAAGGACTCGCCCAGAAGAGCAGGTGTTGCCCTGGTTAGAAATGTGAGCCTGTCATGCATCTCAGGTCAAGGTCAAACCATAAAATGTTAATGTGACAGTGTTGGTTCTATTTACATCCTACAGGTCCAGTTTCTTTACACGACTCTGTTGAAGCAGCAAGAGGAACAGACAAAGGTAACTGTGTTGGAACAACAGGTATTTATTGGGGTTGCTTCTAAATTCAATTTAACCCTTTAGAAAATGGAATTTTTCCTCATGTTTACACTATTCTGTGAAGAAACATTTGCAAGTTGTAGAAAATGTTTTTTAAAAACTTTAACAAAATATTTAAAGTGACTATCTGTGCCAGCCATATGTTCCCATTACTATCTTTAGGCTAAACCAGATTCTCTAAGGTGACATGGCAATTTTCTTGACAGGTAGATGTTTGTCTTAGCAAACTTTATTCTTCCCTAAATGGCTGCTAGTCTGACCGGATGTCCCTAATAGGGCTGCTTGGTAACTTCAAGTGGAACTCAAAGAGACACCAGTTATTCTCAGAATAGACACCAGAGATTTTTAGTCTATTCCAAACCAGGGAACAGCCATCTCTTTCCCTTCCCCACAAAAAGGAGGATGGGGAGGACAAATTCTAACCAGCAACTTCTTAACCTGCTCCTCACTCACTTATACCTCAAGCTTTGGTTTTGCTCCTTGGACAAAGCTTTTTCATTTATCAACATCTCATTGTGCTCAGAGGAATTCTTGCTCTAATGGTACATGTTTGCTTCTTGTGCTAATAAAAAAAAAATGCAAGCATCCAGTCAGGAAAACTAGACAGTATATACTAGCTGTCATTGTCCTGTCTTGGGCATTTTTTCTAGATGCAAGCACGTACTTTAGACTTTGAAAATGAAAAACTTGACCGTCAAAATATGCAGCATCAATTGCATGTAATTCTTAAGGAGCTCCGAAAAGCAAGAAATCAAATAACACAGTTGGAATCCTTGGTGAGTTCGGAATGGTTAAACTAAAACTTAATTTCATCTTTCTCTTTCTGCCATCTTTCTATTTATATGTAAAACCATTTCCTGAAGTAGGAGGATACAGCTTAAAGAATGGCTGTTTCTCAAATCAATCAGATCAAATCCCCTGCCTCTTTTGAAGCAACTGCCCTTTGAGCATCAGTTCAGAGGACTAGACAGGGACATTATGGGCCTCTTGGTAATGATAACATTACCGGTGCCTGGGATCATTCCCCACCCACCCTGGGCTCTGTGATTCTAAAGGCACTAAATAGTGCCTGGCCTGGGGGATACAGGAGACAAGGCAGGGCAGTTGTAGATCCTGAATTGAAACTATTCTTTTCTATTTAAAAAGAAAGAAAGAAAAAAATGCTGGTTTTAGGGCTAATGGACTATTACTGTTAATACTCTCTTTTAGGCATATTGAGTTGAGTACTTTCTGTGGGTTACCCTGAACACATAATCTTTTAAACATTAACCTTTTAAATAACATGCTTCTGTGAGGAAATGGTTTTTGATTTACCTATTTTCATCCTGTTAATAAGCTTTGGACCAAATCTATTAGGGTCTGTGTTGTGTTATGTCCCATTAGCACACATTTCGTATATCATCCTAGTACTGCAGAATATTTGCAGATGGTGAAATGTTACAAACAGAATTCCTCAGTTTTCAAAAGAGAAAATAGCAGTTGTTAAAATCATTTGTAATTTCTTTATGAATAAAAGACAGAAAATAAATTTTTGGCTCTATTTATGTCATTGATATTGACCATTTATAATATTTGAAATTGAAATTTATAATTCATTCCTGTTGATGACTGTTTTTCAAAGTATAGGAAGCCAAAGGGTATACAAAAGAATCCATAATTTTCCTGTATTTTTCTTTGTGTTACTACCATCCATTATCTTCATATTATGTTGTAAAGTACTCATTTTTAAGCTTTACTGACTATTCTAAATTCCTCAGGGAAAAAATCATGAAATAGGGAAGTCACAAAGGAGTTATACAGCATCTTAGTCATTTCTGTGTATAACCTGTTTGACCTGCTAAAATTCTTTGCTACTCTTAATTCCATGTAGTTCTTTATTATTGAAGTTACCCCTCTTTTACAAACCTAGCAAACTTTGTCAGCACTGCCCACCCGCCCACCTTTACATTTGGCTCTAATCATTTTAATAAAACCTATCTAAGTAAACACCCAACCCTAGTACTTCCTGGGTAATTTGGGTGATTTATAACCACCTTGTATGTTACCACCATAATACCAGTGACCAGAGAGATTGAGAAGAAAATCTGTCTACAGGGCTGAAGCAACTGGAGTACCTGTGGAGCAGTTACTGGATGGTAGGCCATCTATACAAACCGTATTCGTTTGACATTTATTTTTCAGAAGCAGCATCGTGAGTTTGCCTTCACAGAGCCATTAGTCACCTTCCAAGGAGAGACTGAAAACAGAGGAAAAGTTGCCTCACCAAAAAGTCCTACTGCTGCACTAAATGAAAGCCTGGTGGAATGTCCCAAGTGCAATATCCAGTATCCAGCCACCGAACATCGAGATCTACTTGTCCATGTTGAATACTGTTCTAAGTAACAATATACTTATTCTTTGTTTTTGTGTCAAAAGATTCAGTACTGTATTTTACGTTAGCTTATGGACGTTTTGAATTACTTATTTCACCTCAGATCAGAATGTGCCTATATACTTTTGAGACTCTGGCATAGGAGTGAATCATTGTATTATTATTATTTTTTGCCTGATTTTCATTTCCTTGGCAGTGATACCTCCCTGCAATGGTTCATCTTGAGGCTTTAGTGACAGAATGTGGAGAGCATTGAATGCTGAGATGACTAACATTTTGCACTGTTAAAGTACTTGATGGAGAAAAGGTAGTTCAGGTTATTGCTTGTGGGTCAAATTGGTTACACCAACAAGCAACTATTTTATGTTTTGTGGATTTTTAAAAATCAAAAGTAATTAACCAGGGATCTTATTGTGTTAGTATTTTTTAATCCAAGCACTTATTAAGCCTACAGTTCTGATTTTGATGTCCATTGTGAAAAGATGGTGATACTTTTTTCCTTTTTTTTTCCTTTCTATGATAAAGCGGTTATTAGAAAAGTTGGGGATTTTCCTGATCTTTATTGCTGCTTACTGTTGAAACTGTATTGTAAACTTACCTGTGTTCTAAGCACAAAGCAGATTCTGTTTAAGGAATACTCCTTAGTAGCCACACTCAATACTTTCTGTAATGTTAACTGGCTATAACTTTAACTTGAATTTCATTAGCACATGTTAGTTAGCTAAGATTGTTAAAATGAATTTTGACAAAACCACCTAGCCCTCTCTTTTGATTTGCAGGTGTTTTATTTATTTATTTTTGGCACTCTTAATAGCTGGGCGATGTAATGAGCAGATATTTGCTTATCTGAATATATATTTTTATACATGCATGTGTAAACCAAGAAATTTTTTATTTCTTCAGGTTTTCTAAAATGCTTAACACTGGGCTACTGTTAGTAATGTAGAGGAGAAAAGAATAAAATTATATAATAAGTTTTGCTCTGAGGAGTGTATATGTATATAGACAGGTATTGTAAGATTTCTGCCCTGAGAGGGGTGCCAGTGAGTTACAGATAAACATACAGTGTAAGATGATAAGGTGGTTAAGGACACCTTGGAACCAAAAACTGCATGAAGCTCAGAAAGTTTAAGCAAAATGCCCATAATCATAAAAAAAAGACATTCTTGGATTTCAGACTCCAGGTCGACTCCAAAGCCCGTCTTCTGTCCACAGAAAACCCTTATGAATTCTCCAAACTCAGTATCCTTAAGTGATATAACTGGAGTAATGGGATGTTCCTTGAGTTACAGAAATGGCAGAACACACCTAGTCTCTTTCATCCCTCTGGTCTGGGAAGTTCTACCTTATCAAACCCCTCCACCTGTTCCATGGATCCATGCTGTGCCAATTCGGCAAACATCTTTACGTTCATTCTCCAAACGTTTATTAAATGCCAACTACACGCAAGGCTCTGGGCTAGATGTTAGTGACACAGTGATAGTAAAATGCAGCTCCATCTTCACAGTCTGGTAGACGAGACCAACAGCGAAACATATAAGTATAATATGTTGTAGGAAGTGCTATAAACAAGGTATATGTTGAGTAGAGGAATTCATTTATTTAAACCCTCCTTTATTCTAATAAAGATTGGAGGTCTGACTCTTCAAAGATATGTCTTATACTAAGATAAAATTTAAAAGAAGTAGGAAAAAGCAATAGTAAAACAAGACTTAAGAAGTGAAATGGAGCCACTCACAAGGGTAGCCCCAAGGCAGGCCATGGAGCGCTTCTGAGAGGTGAGCCCTGCGTTTGAGCACAGAGAAGCAATCCTGTACCCCATTCACAGCTGATCTTCAAGAGAAACACCACTGTAGTGATCCTGGTACTGAGATTATAAAGAGATGCCTCCAGTGTGCCTTTGCAGAGAAGAAAACATATAACTAGAGGTCCATGGCCTCAACAACAACCTCACCTTAAACAGCAGTGAATTCCACTCCGCTGATTTCTTAATGATAGGGGTGAAAAACGTCGTGTCCAGAGGCAATTCCGTAACCGTCAGCGGCAGGCAGTACTATCCTCTCCCAGTGTGTAGCTCTCTGCTGCTCTGGCTTATCTCAGAGTAAATTTTAGTCAGAGGAGCCAACTCAAAAGCCCCTCTGACGGGCCAGATGGGAACTCCAATGAGCCAGCCTGCCAGCCGGACCATGGAGGCTGGACAATGCCTGTCTTCACTCAAAGGGGGCACAGCTGCCCAGCTCCAGCCAACGTCGTATGTGAATGCAAGCCCAGTGTGGCTGATCTTTTAGATTTTCCTAGAGAAATCTCGTATTTTTTTTTTAAATAAATTTATTTTTTTTATTTGTTTATTGTTGGCTGCATTGGGTCTTCGTTGCTACGCGTGGGCTTTCTCTAGTTGCTGTGAGCTGGGTCTTCTCTTTGTTGCGGTGCACAGGCTTTTCATTGCGGTGGCTTCTCTTGCTGCGGAGCACGGGCGCTAGGTGCTCGGGCTTCAGTAGTTGCGGCACGTGGCCTCAGTAGTTGTGGCTCGCGGGCTCTAGAGTGCAGGCTCAGTAGCTGTGGCGCATGGGCTTAGTTGCTCTGTGGCATGTGGGAACTTCACGGAACAGGGCTCGAACCCGTGTCCCCTGCATTGGCAGGCGGATTCTTAACCACTGTGCCACCAGGGAAGTACCGAAATCTTGTATTTTTAAGTGTGAAATCTTCCGATTTTTAAAGGTTGGAAAAATTTTTTTTTAATTTAGCACCGGGCCAGACATATTTTCAGTATGTAACATTTGTTTAGAGCATCTGAATGGGGCAAAAGGAAGAGTGACTAGCTCAGCCTGAGATGGGTAGGAAGCTAAGGGAGGCTCTCAGTTTTGCCTCCTGTGTGAGGACTGAGGTCTCCCCAAGTCCAGTTCAACCAAAGAGGCCCTGAGGGGCACAGTGAACATGGCCCTCCCTGACCAGTCCCTTCCACCTGCGATGTGATATTCTTTTGTGGCTACATTTCCCAAACAGAACTTTTTGGCTGCCAACATTTTCTCACTACCCCCTGGTCCCCAAATCTGACAATTGAGGGAATGTCAGGGCTGGAAGGGAACTATGAGGTCACCTACTTCAGTGTTTTTGGTCCAGGAAATCACCTCAGCCTTGGAGTGTGTTGAAAATGTTGATTCCTTGGCCTTCCCCAGATCTCCTAAATCAGGGTGTCTAGGGGTGGGAAGCGTGGAATATGCATTATTAATGAGTTCTCTAGGGCATTCTGGTGTATCACTGAAGACAGAACGACTGAGCTAGTCAAAACTTGACTCCCTGATGAAACAGTACCAAAGGCAGGCGTGACCTATCCCAGGTCACTTAGCAAGTTTGCAGGAAAATGAGGGAGGCCCAGACTCCCATGGCAGTAGTTATTAGAGCCCCTACCATTTTGACTGGTGTGACATGATTCCTGCAAAATTACTCTTTCCAAGATCCCCAGTGCACTGTCGTCTAAGGCAAATCCAGTGTTTGCTGGTCTGGTTCTCTTTATTTTTCCTTATCGTCTGTGCTGTGCTCTCTGCTTTGAATCTAATGATATTTTTAGCTTTGGATGGTTGAGTGGGAAACACGAGGAAGATACCGAAGAGTCCAATCTGGTAGTGACACCCAAGCAAAGGCGAAAGGCAGGATCAAGCTAGGGTTTTGCCCAGAATCTGGAGAGATAATGGAGAAAGGGGCAGAGAAGGCTGATCCTTGGGGCGCATCTTGTGGTCCACGAGGAGAGAGGAGAACTCAGAATCAGATTAAAGTTGTGTCCCCAAACCAAGCAACCAAAGAAAGAAGGAATGGCATGCACCCGTGGGAGAATGAGTTAGCATCTGATAATAACCTTCACCTTCTTGCCTGCCAGACTCACTCTGTTGATTTAACCCCAGGACCAGCACATCTTCTACTACAATGGTGGAACAAGTATTACAGGTAAGTCTCCAGAAGGAATCTCACCCATTTTAGGGGATGCACCGAGCACTGATCTCCTCACTTGATTAAGCAAATATTTAACCCATCTGCAGCGGGCAAGGTGCGGTACAAGGCACTAGTGGTGGAGAGGAGGGTACAGCAGAGACCACCTTTAGCAGAGCCAAGGCAAGGTGGACATCAAGGCAGACCAATGACAACACAGTGACGTTAAGTGCCTCATTAGAGGTCACCCCATGGAGAGGCTTTACAAAGGAGGTGATGACTAAGCCAAGTTTAAGGAAACAAATAATATTCAAGTTTTAACAGTGTTTGTTCCTGGACTTATGTTGCAAGTGAATCATTCAACATTGCTTAAAGAAAAATATGGCCTGTGTTATATCAGTTACTATCTGATGACAAAGGATGTGGGTGTAGAGGAAGGGCAGAAGTGTAGATCCAGGTTGTGGTACAAGTCATATCCTATTAACTTGATGTTGAGATGCATGTTGCCACCAAGACACAGAAAGTAAACTGTTTTGAATGTTAAATATCAGACTGGATAATAAAGGTTTTGATGAAGGAGGAAAAAAAAGTTAGAAAAAGGTCAGCTTTGCTGTTTGATTTACAGATTTTGTAGAATGGCACCTATGCCACCTTGCATAGATTAGGAAGACGTGTATTTTCACTCCATTTTTATAAGGTGGAAGTAAGAGGTGGTGGTGATGGGATGGAACTGATACTAGAGGATTAAGAAAAACTTCCAGAGTATATTATTTTCAGTACAAATTTAACAATCTCTCACATTTGCACACGTGCTACAGTAATAATTGCCTTCTAAAGGAAATGATTCTATTTATTGGAGATCAAAAAGGAAGCATCTCAGAATTTAAATTTTATTTTGTATTGCTTCTTTGGCAATTTCAAGGAAGCATATTACTGTGGAAAGAGCCTTGAAATGGGAACCACTGGACCTGGGATGAAAATCTGTTTCTGACCTTGAGCAAGTCACCTCAACTCCCTAAGCAGCAGCTTCCTCCACTCTAAAATAGGAATGTTCATGCCTGCCCTAGCGATTTTCCCAGACTGTCAGGAAAATCAAAATCCAACTTATTTTAGGGAATACTGTATATTAAGTGTTTTTAGTGTCCTGCACAATATGGGTAAAAACTCCCTATGTGTCATGTCATTTTATCCTCACAGTGATGCTAATGGGAGTTTCTATAACTGTTCCATTATATAGATGAGGAAACTATGGTTTAGAAGGTTTAAGTCACTTGTCCAAGGTCACACAGCAAAGAGAGTGACAGAGCTAGTGTTTGAAACTGAGTGTGTCTGCCGCTAGCGACAGAGCTGATACCTCCTACATTATGCCACCACTTGCCTATCACCTTAGAGCCAGAAAATATACGTGAAAGCACACTGCAGATGGGAAAATACTGCCCAGGGTTATTTTTATTTTTCAGCAATGATTATAGTGTGGATGAGGATGAAGACAACAGATGACAATGACATCACCTCCCCCAAAGAACAGCTGTTCATTTTACTCATCTATTATAACCACACTCCTCATTCTCTTTGCAGCTAGTATCAGTGCAGGTGCATTCAGATGCAATGAATAGAAAAGGCTGACACCATCAGGGCATTTATTGTTTGTTACAAAAGAAGTTTGGAATCGGGGGGGAGGGGCTTTCCTGGTGGCGCAGTGGTTAGGAATCTGCCTGCCAATGAGGGGGGTCACGGTTCAACCCCTGGTCCGGGAAGATCCCACATGCCGTGGAGCAACTAAGCCCATGTACCGCAACTACTGAGCCTGTGCTCTAGAGCCCGTTTGCCGCAACTACTGAAGCCCATGTGCCTAGAGCCGGTGCTCTGCAACAAAAGAAGCCCGTGCAGCGCAAAGAAGAGTAGCTGCTCCTGTGCTCACCACAACTAGAGAAAGCCTGTGTGCAGCAACGAAGACCCAACACAGCCAAAAAATAAATAAATAAATAAATTTTTTAAAAAGTCTGGAATCAAACAATCCTAGCTTAGATCAGCAATTTCACAATGTTAAGGCTCTGGGCTATTGTCATCTCTATAATTCTCTTGGTCCCTACTCCTGCTCACAGAATGGCTGCTGCGGTTCCCAGCATCATAGTCTAAGGAGACTTTTTTTTTCAAAACCAAGAAGCCGACTGCTAGCCAGGGTAATGAATGAGCACTACTTATATGTCTCTCTCCTTGTATCCAATAGAAGGAAATTTATTGGAGGTGGAAGTATCCATCCAGAAACTCCACAGTATACTTGCCTTGGATTTCATTGACTAGAACTGGATTACAGTGCATTAGAATGAGCCAGGCTAGGCTCCGGTACCAAGTAGCCCTGAAATCTCAGTGGCTTAACACAATATTGGTTTCTTTCTTGCTCATCTCACAATTTTGGGGATCTGGGGGCCCTCCTTTTTTTTTTTGGCCATGCCACATGTGGGATCTTAATTCCCCAACCAGGGATTGAACCCGAGCCACGGCAGTGAAAGCACCAAGTCCTAACCACTGGACCGCCAGGGAACTCCCACTCCTTCATTTTATAGTTACACCACCTATAACACGAGGCCTCCAAGGTCAAGGCAGCAGGGCAAGAGCGAAAGTGGTGGCACCATCTAATAACTTCCCAGATCGGAAGTGATGTATTCTGTTCACATTCCTATTGGTCAGATCTTGGTTCTGTTGCCGCACTTCCTGCAAGGTGGCTGGGAAGGACAGTCGTCCCAGCAAAACCAACAGTGTGAAGAACGCTTAGAATTGTGTGCCATTCATGGTGAAACCGCACACCTCACATGCGACCTGAGCCCACAATCTTCTAACCGAAACTGCACAACTCGTCTCAGGACTTACCAAAGCTCAGATTCTTTATGTCTTGGCGCAGAAGGAATTCAGCTGAGGCAAACTGATAGGTAAGAAGTAGATTTATTAATATCCTCTGTGAAGAGGTTTCAGGAAAATGGGGCGCGAGAGGATGGTCATGTCTCAGGTCTCGGGTGAGTTCCAGGGACGGGCGCTGAGTGAGGGTCCTTTGCTTGGCGCAGGAAAGAATTAACGAGTGAGCCATAGCAAAGGGAAAGCAGGATTATTGAGAGAGATACGCATTCCCACAGGCAGAATGCAGTCTGTCTCAGGAGGGGACAGTGGCCCTGGGAGGAACACACTCCACAGAGAGAGTGTGGACTATCTCGGTAGGTGAGAGCAGCCAGGGGTGGTTCGTTTTTATGGGCTGGGTAATTTCACAGGCTAACAAGAAGCAGGATTATTCCAACTATCTTGGAGAAGGGGTGGGAATTTCCAGGAACTGGGCCACTGCCCACTTTTTGGCCTTTTCTGGTTGGCGTCGGACCCGTAGAGGCACCTGTGGGTGTGTCATTTAGTATTGAGCGTATAATGAGGCTCAAGGGCTACTGGAAGTCTAATCTTCCACCCTCTTGGGTCTAATCAGTTCTAACCAGTTTATGTCGTGTCCTCATTGGCTGTGTCATTTTTTTTTAAGGTTGTGCCCTGCCCCTTTCCCTCCTGTCTCAATGGCCACCCCTAGATGTCGGAGAAGAAGGGGCTTGGGAATGGCTCCTGGGCGGGAGTCTACCACTCCCATCTGCTCCCTCACCGGGCCAGGAAGCCTGGTTAAAGATACGGCAGGGAATGTTCTTCTGTGAGATTCCATGACGTCTTACACCTCCCTCTTCCACAGCCTTTTTCTCTCTGTAGGATAATAATTTTTCCCTTGCCTGTCACTCTCTCCCCCAATCCACGCCACCCCCAACAGACTGTAAGATTCTGAAGGCCAAATGTTGTCTTCCCTTTCCATCTCTCATGCCTAGCCAGGGTCTGTCACATAGTAGGTGCTCAATAGATGTTTTTAGAGCAAGTGAATGAAGGTCTGTTAGAAACAATGATTTCAACCATATAACTGTCTTAAGAAATACCTGGCTCTTATCTTCAGAATTTTTAGTATAGAGACATTGAGGAATAAGAAGTATGATTCAACCTTCAAATAAACATGGGTGCAAAAGAGACCACACAGAAAACTTCAAGAATGTGGCCATAAATCAAGTAATATTTGATCAGTGACATCAACGTATGTAAAACATTTTTTTTTTTGTAAAACATTTCTTTAAGGAAACTCACTTTTGGAAACCCACTTAGAATATCTTAAGTCTGGCCTTGGAATTTTAACCAGTACTACATCTCCAAGGCTGGAAGTGTTGAGAGTCCCTTGAATGCCCAGAGGAGGTGTCACAGTGATGGTGGCCGAAGAAGGGGGTAAAAAATTTAGGCTAGCTTGATATACACTTTTTAAGAAATTTAATTAAAGGAGCCAAATAAATGAGGCACTTTATCAGCAGGGATTATCACCACCATTATAGTTGAAATGTATTGAGGACTACATGCTAAGGGCTTTATGTGCATTGTCTAATTTGATCCTGTCAGCAGTGCTATGAGGCAGGTACTATTATCATGCCCATTTTACCGACTGGTATATCAGAGAGTTTAATTATTTACCTAATATCACAGAGGGTGGTGGCAAAAAATTGTATGGTTCCCAAGATGACAACTTTTAACCATTAAGCTTTATTTTTTTAATTTAATTTTTAAAAATTAATTTATTTTTTGGCTGTGTTGGGTCTTCGTTGCTTTCTCCAGTTGCGGCGAGTGGGGGCTACTCTTTGTTGCAGTGCACATGCTTCTCATTGCGGTGGCTTCTCTTGTTGTGGAGCACGGACTCTAGGCACACGGGCTTCAGTAGTTGCAGCACGCGAGCTCAGTAGTTGTGGCTCGTGGGCCCTAGAGCGCAGGCTCAGTAGTTGTGGCACACGGGCTTAGTTGCTCCATGGCGTGTGGGATCTTCCCGGACCAGAGATCAAACCCATGTCCCCTGCATTGGCAGACGGACTCTCAACCACTGCGCCACCAGGGAAGTTCTAACCATTAAGCTTCAGACCTGCTCCCGGATTCAGGGTACTAGAAGAAAATTTGGCAGGTGTTTGCTCATCCATTACAGTGTAACAATACAGCCCCAAACCTAGTGCCTTAAAACAAAAACATATTACTACCTATCATGGTTTTGTGGATTGATGGGACCAGTAAGATTGTTCTCTGTTGGAGTCTCTCCTACAGCTTCAGTCAGATGGCCCAGCTTTGGAAGTCACACAGTGTCACTTCCTTTACATTTGCTAGTTAAAAATGGGACAGAGGACCAGCATCTATTCGAGGAGAGGGGACTGCCTGCAAGGGAGTGAATACCAGGAAGCATCCTTCCTTGGGGCCAGGGGGCTGCATGCAAGGGAATGAATACCAGGAAGCATCCTTCCTTGGGGCCAGGGGACTGCATGCAAGGGAATGAATACCAGGAAGCATCCTTCCTTGGGGCCATTTGGGAGACCGATTATCAGGGTGGACAAAGCTAAGTGAGCAAATGCAAAGCGTCCCTGACATGTATGTGGGTGCTCATCTCTTAGAAAGGATTTTCACATCCACCTCTCATGTGCTTTTTCGCAGCCTGGCAGGCAGGCAGACCGGAGCAGGACTAGATCTCTATTTAACAGACATGGACACTGTCACTCAGTGAAATTAAGTGACTTACCAAAAGTCACACAGCTTCTAAATGTGGGCGTGGAGTGTGGACTTTGGTCTTCTGACTCCTAGCCTTGCACACTTTATAGATTTTTCCTAAACGGCTGATGCTCAGAACTCTTTGGCACTTCGAGGCAGGAAAGAGAAGACAGCGGCTCCACCAGCAGAAAGTAATCAGGAGGAAAGAATCATGGGTCTAAATTTAAAAGGAAAAAGGATATCAAAGTTGTTAGAGTTTTTTTTTTTTTTTGGTCTTTTAATTAATTAATTTATTTATTTATTTTTGGCTGTGTTGGGTCTTTGTTGCTGCACGCGGGCTTTCTCTAGTTGTGGCGAGTGGGGGCTACTCTTTGTTGCGGTGCGTGGGCTTCTTAGTGCGATGGCTTCTCTTGTTGCGGAGCACAGCGGGCTCTAGGCACGTGGGCTCAGTAGTTGCGGCATGCAGGCTCAGTAGTTGTGGCTTGTGGGCTCTAGAGTGCAGGCTCAGTAGTTGTGGAACTGGGGCTTAGTTGCTGTGCAACATGTGGGATCTTCCCAGACCAGGGCTCAAACCCGTGTCCCCTGCATTGGCAGGCGGCTTCTTAACCACTGCACCACCAGGAAAGTCCCTGTTAGAGTTTTAAAAACACCAACTAAAATACCTGATGCAAGAATGGGCATGTATCTACCGCTTATGGGAGTATAATTTGGTGCAAAATTTCTGGGTATGCAATAGATGCCGAAAGCTTTAGAGTTTTTTGTTTGTTTGTTTGTTTGTTTTTGAGGTACGCGGGCCTCTCACTGTTGTGGCCTCTCCTGTTGCAGAACACAGGCTCTGGACACGCAGGCTCAGCGACCATGGCTCATGGCCCTAGCTGCTCCGCGGCATGTGGGATCTTCCCGGACTGGGGCACGAACCCGTGTCCCCTGCATCGGCAGGCAGACTCTCAACCACTGCGCCACCAGGGAAGCCCTAGAGTTTTGCAAAGTATTTGACCCAGAAATTCCATATCTAGAAAATTTCCTAAGGACATAGTCATGAATGTGGGGAAATAGTTATTAGGATGTGTCCTGTAGTGTTTTTGCTAACAGGGAAAGATTAGAGACAATCCAAATGTCTAGCAAGAGGTGTTTGTTAAACAATGAAAGACCATTCTGCCATTAAATTGATGTTATAGAAAACTATTTAATGTCATGTAAAATGTTCACAACATGATTTATAGGAAAAAGCAGATTTTAAAACTGTATTATATATGCCATCTATATTACAAAAAACCATACATGTATCCATACACACAGAAAAAGAGACAAGAAAGGAATAATACCAAAATGTTAATAATAGTTATTTAGGGATGGGGGGGATTATAGGTTATTTTTCCTTTATTTTATTTTTTTCTTCCTTATATTTTAAAGTAGTTTATAGTATGTATTACTTTTGTAATGAATTTTTAAAAAGGAAAATCAGAAAGGGAATTAGGAAAATACAGAGGATTTTAAGCTAGTTTCAACAAACCAAATGGAAGGTATACATAGGAATAATATAATACCTTATATTTGACTCTTCAAAGTGCTTTTTAATTCAAGGTCTAATTTGATTTCTACAACAATTCAATGAAGGAGATTGGACAGGAATTATTATTTCTGTTTTGTAAAAGAGAAAATGAGGGTCTAAGTGATAAGTCTGCAAGGTCAACACAGCTAGTTAGTGATGAAACCAGCACTAGAGCCCAGATCTCCTGGGCCATTCGTGGACCTCAGATAAGGTCACAGCAGATGCTGAAGTCACACCTGGCTTTGAACTGGCACATTCACTTTTCATGTTGTGGACCCCCAACCCCTGTGGCTTTAGCCTACCCAGAATCCCTTCTCCATCTCTGGTCTCAGCATTTTGACTTTTCTCTGCAGAACCTGCCCTTTCCCAGACTTGGTCCAGATCCAGGGATGGGCATGTAACCCCAACCCAGCCAATGAGAGCCATCGTTGGGAATTCTGCCAAAAGTGTTCGAAAAGAGTTTTCTGAGTTTGTAGGAAGTGGGCAAGAGCTACTGTGGCCTCTGTGCTCCCACTAGGGGATGAGCTGCCTGAAACAGAGCCAGTTGAGAGAAGAGAGTCAGGAGGCTGACAGAAGCTCAAACAAGTTGTTTGTGTTCCTGGATCCTGTGTGTCTAAAGCCAGATCCACCTACTGGCCTTTCTGCTTACCTGAGCCAGAACATGACTTTTCCCCTTTCTTTTCCCCCTTCCTCTTCTCCTCCTCTTGCTCCTTCTTCTTTTTTGTTTAATTTTTTTTAAAGAGTATGCAGACAGTTTTTAAAAATATTTATTTAATTTGTTTATTTTTTGGCTGCATCAGATCTTAGTTGCAGCACGTCGGATCTTTCGTTGCGGCATGGAGGCTTCTCTCTAGTTGTGGTGCGTGGGGTCCAGAGCGCGTGGGCTCTGTAGTTGGCGGCATGCAGCCTCTCTTGTTGAGGCACGTGAGCTCGGTAGTTGTGGCGCAGGGGCTTAGTTGCCCCACGGCATGTGGGATCTTAGTTTCCCGACCAGGGATCAAACCCGCGTCCCCTGCGTTGTAAGGAGGATCCTTTACCACTGGACCACCAGGGGAGTCCCAGTTTGTTTAATTTTGAGTGGGGTTCCCAACCAAGATTTCTGATAATATACTCTTGGGTCTCAGTTTTCTTAGCTGTAAGATGGGGACATTAATAGTAAAGGGCTGCTCACCTCCCACACAGGGTTTTCTGAGATTTACAGTCAATCACGTCAAGTGCTTGTCCTGTAGGAGGGCAGTAAATGCCACCTATTATTTTTAACAAGTTAGGAAAGACTGAATTCAGAAAAATCTCATCCCCCCCAGTCCCCCTCCCCTGCAAAAGAAAGAAGAAGACTGCTCCGTGCATACAAATATAGAGAATAGATTCCTAAGTTATGAGAAGAGAGAAAGCGCTGTCAGCCACTTCAACCTGGAGTTGCTCTTTCTTTTTTTTTTTTTTTTTTTTTTTTTTGCGGTACGCGGGCCTCTCACTGCCGTGGCCCCTCCCATTGCGGAGCACAGGCTCCGGACGCGCAGGCCCAGCGGCCATGGCTCACGGGCCCAGTCGCTCCGCGGCATGTGGGATCCTCCCAGACCGGGGCACGAACCCGTGTCCCCTGCATCTGCAGGCGGACTCTCAACCACTGCGCCACCAGGGAAGCCCTGGAGTTGCTCTTTCTTACTTTACGGTCCGACAGAGGCTTCGGCAGCAGGTCTCGCCCCCCCTCCCTTCTCACACCCTCACACGTTCCCTCACACCCACAGCGTCCCCACTCAGTGCCAGGTGATGCCGGGCCCTGGAAAAACGTTCAGTTGGCAAATTGTTAGAAACAGCAGGAGCTTCGAGAGAGGAGGAGAAAGGGGAGGTGAAGTGGCTGGCAAGACAGAAGTGGCTGATTTTGCAATGCAGCTTGGAGAGAGGGAAAGTAAACTAGGAGAAAGTTAGCCAGGACTCACAGCCTTGTTCCTGCAGTGGTTAGAGAAAGGAAGGACCTGGTGCCTGCCTTCAAACAATGCTCAGTTAAGGCTGCTGTTTTTCCAGGGAGTTGGGACTCTGATGATGCCAGGTCAGAGGGCTCTGAGGTTAAGAAAAATATTAGCACAGGAGGAGCAAAATTCACATAAAAACCCGCTCTGCTGCATTAAACAGAAAAGGCGTTATGTAACTTGCAGGATCTCTGAGGTGGAGGGTAGGAGGGCAGAGAATTGGTTTTGGAGACTTCCCAGTCTGGGGGCTGGACCTCAGGGCACAGACTTCGTGCTCTGCTCACATGGTTGGTGCTGGCCACCGGGTGCCGGAAACCCCTCCCCCCAAATGGATTCTGTGCAGCGCCAGCTCCCTCATGTCCTCTCCTGGAGGCCAAGTCTGTCATGGGGTGTCTGATTGGCTAAGCCTAGTATACATGCCCTGCTGCAACGGAGCTGAGAAAGCCAGCATCAGCCTGTGACCTTGACCTTGGGGAGGCAGGACCCACAATGTGGGAAATCTTCCAGTTACGGGATGGGGTTCAAAAGGGCATCCATAAAGTATGTATACATCCCCCAGCAGTATTTTGTATTGTGTGTGTGTGCATGCATGTGTGTGAAATAGACGTGTGATCTATGTCTCAAGGTCTCTTTTTTTACTTTTTTTCTTTTTTTTTTTTTTTGCGGTACGCGGGCCCCTCACTGTTGTGGCCTCTCCCGTTGTGGAGCACAGGCTCCGGAGGCGCAGGCTCAGCGGCCATGGCTCACGGGCCCAGCCACTCCGCGGCATGTGGGATCTTCCCAGACCGGGACACGAACCCGTGTCCCCTGCATCGGCAGGCGGACTCTCCACCACTGTGCCACCAGGGAAGCCCTCAAGGTCTCTTTTCCACCGTGTCCTCATCCTTAAAAATCCAAAGACCCATCATGCAAGCCCCCACCGGCAGCAGGAGCCCAGCCTCCTCCTTTGGCTGCGCTCAGCCCACAGCTCCGAGCACCGCCTGGGCCTCACTTCTCCTCGTGGCTCTGCTCTGTCAGGCCGTTATTGCCTCCCAGCCCCCACCCCAGATGTGGACCCAGGGCTCTTTCTCCCCGCAGCCTCTGAAACGAAGAGCTGATACACTCCTCAGAGATACACCAAGCCCCTGGGGATGACGCTTTCTCCTAATG
The DNA here is from genome assembly GCF_964165515.1 of Mesoplodon bidens. NCBI lineage: Eukaryota > Metazoa > Chordata > Mammalia > Artiodactyla > Ziphiidae > Mesoplodon > Mesoplodon bidens. Next base: position 34,776,138 of record NC_138176.1, on the reverse strand, counting down.
CAACAGAGCGCTCGGCTCTGATTTGTCACATCCTCTCCCCTTAGGACTCAGCTCTGGTTTTCCCTCTGCAGAAGCAAAGGCCCGTTAAAGCAGCCTCAGAGATGAATTCAGCTCCCAAAACTAGGCTGCAAAGACAGAAGTCTTTTTTTTTCTTTAAGCGTTGTTCTTATCCCAGATGGAACCCCATCTGCGGGGAGTTTCTCCCTTAGAAAAGCCCAGAAAGCAGATTAAGGGCAATGCCCCAGATCAGTCCCTGCCCCACACTCCAAGTGACCGTGTCTGTTAGGAACCCACAAGTCTGGACAAGGGGAGGTGAAACCTTGGGTGGGGACTGATTCGCTTGTTCCTTGGCTTTCCCACATATACCCTCCCCCTTCTAGAGATGTTCATGCACTTGCCTCACCCCCACCCCAATTCATTTCTGTACGTCACTCAGTGCTTGTCTGTTGAATGACCCATCAGCTCCTCTCTGCATCCTGCTTGAGTCCTCCAGGGGGGTCAGCTACTAGTCCCACCTATCTCCATGACATTTCATCCGAGACCCTTTTGCAATATCTGCTCAGTGGTCCCATATTTATCTATGTTTTGTGAGTTTCCCTTTAGGACAGGGACTATATATCATTTGCTGTGGTGTCCTCAACAACTGGCAGAGTGCCTGTGTGGGTTTTTTAAAATTAATTAATTATTTATTTTTTAGTTTTGGCTGCGTTGGGTCTTCGTTGCTGCGGGCACGCTTCCTCTAGTTGCGGTGAGCAGGGGCTACTCTTCGTTGCGGTGCACGGGCTTCTCATTGTGGCTTCTCTTGTTGCAGAGCACGGACTCTAGGTGTGCGGGCTTCAGTAGTTGCGGCATGCAGGCTCAGTAGTTGTGGCTCATGGACTGTAGAGCACAGGCTCGGTAGTTGTGGTGCACAGGCTTAGTTGCTCCACGGCATGTGGGATCTTCCCGGACCAGGGCTTGAACCCGTGTCCCCTGCATTGGCAGGCAGATTCTTAACCACTGCGCTACCAGGGAAGTCCCCCTGTTAGTGTTTTTGAATGGAGAGAAGAAAAGATGGATGAATAGATGGATGGATGGACACCTGAGCTTTGAGGGACAATGGTCACTGTAGCCAGATGCCACGAGGGGGCAGTGTGGAGCAACTTTTCAAGGCCTCCCCAGACTCTGCCACAAGACCGTGGCTGGCAAGGTTTCTAGAGCTTATTTTGTTTAACATCTTCAGCTGTGAGAGAAGGAGCTGAGGTCCCAGAGGGCGATGGCTATGCGAAGGGGCACACCGCTACTGAACCGGGTGCTTACTCTCTCCGCTGTGTACGGCCATAGACCCAGCTCACTAGCCTCTGAGGGCCCTGATGTGCCAAGACCCTTTCATTACCGCGTGAAGCCCTTCCTGAGAGGCTGCCCATCAGCCTCTGGCAGGTGAACAGAGCACAGAGGGAACAGACCACTGAGTGCACCATGCAGGGCCCCGTGTGTCTTCCCAGCACCTCCGCGGGGTCTCAGCTTTGGTGACTCAGCCCTCACTGGACTCCCCTTCTCCCTGACATGAGTCTTCTCTCCTTTGGGGACCTGTATCACCTGGGCCCACATTTCCCAGCAAAGGAAGAACCCTATGCTCAGAACATGTCCTACATCAATGACCCTTCTCTCAAAATTTCCTTCTCTTTTGTGTCTTCTCCTCTAGCCCTGCTTGTTAATTTCCTCTCTCCTTTTTTGGCGGGTGGGGTGTGTGGTTGGAGAGAACACTGATACGGTGCTGGCTCACTTCTTCCCCTCCTAGCTGTCCACACATTTCACACTCCCAAGGACCAAGCCTTAGACAGCAGAGAGGTATCTGGACGATACACAAAAGCTCAAAATGTCATTTTCGTTCATTCATTTATTCATTCATCTATTTAATTACTCCATTATCAGAAATATTTTTAAGCATCCACTGTGTGTCAAGTGCTGAAAACAATAACACAGTTGTACAATTATGAAGTCCTTACTCTGTGCTAGGCCCTGTGCTAAAGGCCTGACAGTCATTATCTTTACATGGGCCTGTGATTATTATTTTATAGATGAGGAAACAGAGGTCTAGAGACATGATGTCACTCGCCCCAGTACGCTATAGAAACAATCACCCAACCTTGGAGGCTGCCGCCCATATGATCAAGCATTTCCTGCCAACCTTCATTGCTGGGTTTGTGGCTGCTCATGCCCAGATTCTCCAGAATCTGCATCTCTGCAGGAGCAGCAGAAACTCCCAGGCCTGGGTTTCTGGCCACTTAAGTGCATAGTAACTTTGTGTCTCTTGAAGAGGAATTCCAGAATGTTCCATCAAGTTCAATTCTGTAACTGCACATCTCTACTCTGAGTGGGAGCCAGCGTCACCTCAAAGCTGTGGCTCTGAGAAGATCCTATCCAAGGTCACTGGGATGGGAGTCAGGAACTTGGGTCTGCTCCATTGGGCCTAACCAGCCGTGTGAGCTGGACCCTCTCCCTTTGCCCTGCTGAGCCCTTCTCCTGCCTCATCTGTAGAATGAGAGACTACACTACCTGCCCTGGAGAGCAGTCCTCAGGAGGAGATAAGAGCATGAACATGAAAGGTCTTTTTAAATTTGGAGGTCTTTTCTTGTATAAATCCATGCATCCTTATTTTTGTCATGGTCTGGGCTTGTGTGCCTGGACTGAGTTCTCCTGGAGTCCTAGAGCAGAAGTTCCTGGCTTTTAGGACCTCACAGGTCAGGATAATTTTTCTCTATTATAAATCTCAATAAGTCTCATAGGGTTTTTACATAGATCAACCTTTTTACATGGGGTTGTTTCATTTTTTAAAAAATTTATTTAATTTTATTTATTTTATTTTTGGCTGCGTTGGGTCTTCGTTGCTGCACGCGGGCTTTTCTCTGATTGTGGTGAGCGGGGGCTACTCTTTGTTGTGGTGCGTGGGCTTCTCATTGTGGTGGCTTTTCTTGTTGGGAGCATGGGCTCTAGGCGTATGGGCTTCGGTAGTTGTGGCACATGGGCTCAGTAGTTGTGGCTCGCGGGCTCTAGAGCGCAGGCTCAGTAGTTGTGGCGTACAGGCTTAGTTGTTCCACGGCATGTGGGATCTTCCCGGACCAGGGCTCAAACCCGTGTCTCCTGCATTGGCAGGCAGATTCTTAACCACTGTGCCACCAGGGAAGCCCCACAGGGTTGTTTCTTTTTTTAAAAAATACTCTGTCCTAAAAGAAAAAGAAGTTTAGCATAAAAGTCAGCAGAACATAACCTTACAATTAAAAGTGGATGTATTTAACCTCGTAAAAAACTATGTAGTCTATATTTTTCTTGTTTCACTTTAGACCAGTGGAAAGTGAAGCAAGGATGGGCTTCTGGGAGCCATTGTTGGAGACTGTGTGGTTGGGTGTGTCCCCCACCTGCAGCCAAGCTCTGGGCAGTAAGAGGTGTATCATGGGGCATCCATGTGCATTGGGGGAACTGAAGGACAGAACAGAAAAATAATGTTTCAGGAAATTTTTAAAATGCATATTATAAAATAGTGCATGCACCCTGACCCCCAGTTTGTAAAGTACCTGTATGCCTACAGACAGCCTCAGATGCACAGAAAAAACACTGGAAGCCTACACAGCAAAACTTCACGGGGTTATCACTGCATGGAAGAATGATGGTTATGTTTATTTTCTCTGAGTTACTTCTTGCATTTTCCAAATCTTCCTGTTTTATAATCAGAAACATAGAAGGAATAAATAAGTAAAAAAAAAAAAGTGATGCAAGAGAAATCTTGCAATATACTGTTTAAGACCTTGGCCAATGGTCTTCTTGGGAAATGCAGAATTTCAGTGAAGCCACGTCTTGGATTGCAGAAGGCTCCTTTGGGACTGTGCTGACATCACCCACCCTGTCTTCACATTTCTAGGGCCTGGCCTGGTGCCAGGCGTGTGGTAAGGATGGAGCCATCAATGTGCGTTGTGTGGGCCACTTTCCCTCCTAGACTGGCCACTGTGTCTCCTCACTGGGAGGGGCCCACGGAGAAAAGCTGCCACTTCCATAGAAATGGACCTTCTCTGAATTGCTTTCCTTTCTGAGTACAAAAATTTGTATTTGCAGCTTGTTTTTGGAAGAGTGGAGCAAGGTGCAGGAATTCCCTGGTGGTCCAGTGGTTAGGACTCTGCGCTTCCACTGCAGGGGGCCCGGGTTGATCTCTGGTTGGGGAACTAAGATCCTACAAGCCGCGCGGTGCGGCCAAAAAAAAAAAAAAAAAAAAATGGAGCAAGGTGATCACCAAATCCCTTTTATGAGTTTAAGTTCCTATCTTAGAGGCAGTGTGGTTGCCATTAAAATAAAGACCATCTTTAAAGCAACAAGCCTTGGGGAGGCGGATCTTCCAAGATTAGGCATCTTGATGACAAGCAACGGGAGTTAATTCTGGCCAATTCAAGCAGGAAAGAAATGCATTGGAAGGGCTCCCTCTTTGTCTGCCTCAGGAAACCAAGTGTCGTCACACTAGGACTCCAACCGTCAGGCCCGGCGCCAGCCCCTCTTTGTACATCTCAGTCCTCACAGTTGCTATAAGGCTGACCCCTTCATCTCCTCAGGCGAGATTCCCACAGCAGTGAGCTTGAGGACAGTCCCCAGGCAAATGGTTGGCTTGATGGAACACACTCCTATCCAGTCAGCACCCGCTATGCGATAGGTATGAGGGGGGGATCTGAGGGCTGGAGCAGAGACCACCAACAAGTGGCAGAACGAGCCAGTGAGAAGGGCCCTGGCGGCACAAGCCTGCAAACCCTGCCAAGGACACCCACCTGAGGGGTGCACGCGGAGGCCGAAACCCAGCGAGGCCCTGCGCCCCAGGCTCAGAACCTTGGCTGCATCCACCTTGCCTTTTCCTAAGTGTCTGCTCACTTTTCTAATTTTTATAAAGCATGTCATGTGTTAGGTATGGCTGGGCCACCAGATCTCATTGACAGATACCTGCCCTGGGCCCCTGGAATGTGAATACTTCACGACCAGGTGCTGATCACTTGTCCCACTGGACTTAGCTTTTTTGTTTGCCACTTTCTACTTGGCTTTTGACCAACAGGTATGATATGGACAGCAGGGGGGATTACAGGCCCGAGGCACACAAAAGCCCGTGCCCTTTCCCAAGAACAGCATGGCTCTCATGCCCTCCACTTTGCACATGCCCGAAGGCCACTCAGTGCCCTTGGGCCTCCTTGGAGAAGAAGCAAGAGGTGGCCCTCCCTGCGCCCTGCTGGCCTGACTGAGGTGGTCACTCAGCTGTGAACACTCAGGGCAGCTTGGCCTGGGGTCTTGTGGGAGCTCCCTTTGATAGGGTGGGAGGAGCGGAGGCAGGAGGGACACTTTAAGCGTTTAAGTGTTTACGCAGGGATAAGCGCCCTTTGCACTGTGCTCCAGAATAGATCCTAATTTTGCAAGGAGATACTCTGACCTCTGCAAGGACTTATGTCTCAGACCCGATAGATGTAGATATATAGGTAAATAGATGATCCATAGACTACCCACAGAGAAGTTTGGAGAGGAAACTGCGAGCTGGAAAGCATTTTCATACAAACTTTATGAAAGTTTTTCCAGAGGGAAATTAAGAAAACCACACACAGAAAAAGTCCCCTCCTCCTGTTTGGTTAAAAATATAAAATAAACAACCACAGAAATCATCCTTCAATTCATCCATCCCTTTAGCTCAGAAACTAGACTGTCCATATTTATATTTGGTGGGTCCTCATCTCCATTTTTACCATTTTATCTTAGAGTGGAGGAGGCAAAGGAGCATGATACTAACACTAACAGTAATTAATGACCATAAGCAGTGAATACAACTCTCACAACCAGGGCTCAGTCTGTGGTTTCCTACAAGGGACATGTGATGTCAATCCACCCTGGTGACTCTGTACCTGGCCCCGTGGACTAAGGGGGTTTCGCAGCCTTGGCCACCTAGGGCCACAGCACAAAGCTGAGCTTCACCAGTGGTTAAAGGGTTTATAGAGTTTGCAGTGAAACGCCTACCAGGAAAATAATTACGTATCTGGCTTTTGCCACAAGGTGGGACTTCACAACAGAAATCAATAGTAAGCAGTAAAGTATGCTGAGGCCTCAAGAGGACAGGGTTCCTCAGTCTCAGCACCATTGGTATGTGGGGCTGGACAATTCTTTGTTGTCGGTCTGTGCTGTGCATTGCAGGATGTTCGGCCCCAGCCCCAGCCTCTCCCCTACCCACTGGACGCCAGTAGCAATCCCCTAGTATGACAACCAAAAATGTCTCCAGACATTACCAAATGTCTCTGTGGTGGAGTGTGCGTGTGTCTAAAATCTCCCCCCAGTTAAGAAGCACTGCTCTAGTGGCTAATAGCAGGGGCCCTGGAATCAGACTGCTCAGATTCAAATCCTAGTGCCTGCAACCTGTAGGTGCACTGAATGAGTTAAAAAAACATAAAGGTAGGGCTTCCCTGGTGGCGCAGTGGTTGAGAATCCGCCTGCCGATGCAGGGGACATGGGTTCGTGCCCCGGTCCGGGAAGATCCCACATGCCGCGGAGCGGCTGTGCCCGTGAGCCATGGCCGCTGAGCCTGCGTGTCCGGAGCCTGTGCGCTGCAACGGGAGAGGCCACAACAGTGAGAGGCCCGTGTACCGCAAAAAAAAAAAAAAAAAAAAAGCAAAAAACATAAAGGTAGGCTACCACATAATTTATCTTCCAAACCAGAGCAATTTGAGAGCAAAAGAAGGTTCTAATAATAATCTCATAATCTGAGACTGTCTCAGGAACAGGGATGTGTGGTCAGCCATTAAGTCCACACACAGTGTTGAGCACAGAGCCTGACGCAGTGTCCCCTGGATGACAACTGTGCTAAGTGTGTTACAGGTAGGAATTTCATTTAATCCCCCTAAACCCTATGAGATGGTACTGTTATTATACCTTTTTTTTTTTTTTGCAGTACGCGGGCCTCTCACCGCTGTGGTCTCTCCTGCCGCGGAGCACAGGCTCCGGACGCGCAGGCTCAGCGGCCATGGCTCACAGGCCCAGCCGCTCCGTGGCATGTGGGATCTTCCCAGACCGGGGCACGAACCTGTGTCCCCTGCATCGGCAGGCGGACTCTCAACCATTGTGCCACCAGGGAAGCCCTATTATACCCTTTTGATACACGGGAAGATTGAAACACTTAAAGCTAAAATAACTTGCCCAAGGTCACACAGTGAGTAGCACAGTCAGGACTCGGGTCCTGGCAGGCGAGTGTCCACGCCTGTGTTCTAACCACTGTCCACGTGTGCTTGGGGGTCCCAGGAAACACAGCGCTGCTGAACGTTCACTGAACCCCACATGGACTTCTAGCTCTGGGTTTTTCACAGTTTCAACATTAAACCCATTGACAAATCTGGGTTTTCAGGGGTTACTGTGATGGAAAGCGAGTACATGGAGGTCAGTGTGGAGCAGGAGATGAGAGTGGCCGTGTCCCTCCAATTCCCAGCTTCGTGGAGCTCAACAGGGGCACCCATCCCTTTAGGAAGTCATTATTTAAGAAAGAAATGAAAATTTTATTTTTAAAATTCATTCATTGTTTTTCCAGATGGCTACTAAGTTGTTAGGACATAAAGTCAAGTTATTTGGACCCAGCTGCTTAATAAATGGAACTGTTGGGTATTTCTTTTGGCTTACAGGCACTATGAAGGTGATGTGAAGGGAGAAAGTTTGGGAACATCTGTACTCACCATTTTGCCATTGGGAGAACTCTGGAGGGTAATGATGGGGAAAGCTTTCTAGCACAGAGACCCCACTCTGGTTGTCCACTCTGGGGAAACCTCTTCCTGTCTCCATGGCACTCGCACGCACGCGTGCGTGTGCACACACGTGCACGTGCACACACACACGCAGCTCTCCTTTCCCTCCCATAGAAACTAATATACCCTGGCTCCATCAGACCGTTACCAAATCCCACTTGAGTTACCTTTATTTCAATCTCTTGCCCTTTATCAACTGCGTCGGGAAGCAAACTGCTTCTCTTTTACTACCTGAATTTAGTCAAGGTTCAAGTTGAACATCTCCCACTGACATGCAATCTGCCCTTCAGATCAGAGGTCACATTGCCAACTCAGACCCCAAATGCCACAGTGATAAGCAAACGCAAATGCACTCCACCCCCGTGCCAGAGAGCACCTCAAGGCTGGTACACCAAATTTTTAATAAATACACAGAGATGATCACAAGACAGATGGCCTGGTAGTATGGCAAAGGGGAAGACGGTGAGGGTGTGCATGGTGGGACAGTGTCTGGCCAGGGAAGTGGTCACTGGGTCTAGGGCCACAAGCACACTTTCATTCTGTCTAATTTACCATAACAGAAAACTAGACAGCAGGGGTGTGGCGGAAATATCTGGGTCAGGGCCTTGCATTACTAACCAGGGGCCACCCTGGACAAGTCACTTCTTGCTGTGCCTCAGTTTCCTCATCTGTAAGGGGACTGGATTGTCCAGTGCTTTTTAAATTGGGGTGCCAGAGGCACATTCATCACCTGTGTGTGCACTTGGAGTGTCTGTCTTTCCGGGGTGCTAAGTTTATTCAAGATTTTGGGGGGCCCACTCTTTTTACATTAAAGCATTTTATATCTTTGTTCAGAACACAGAATTTACATGGATTTTAATTATGGTAATTAATAATTGATGAAGTTTCGTGCGCAATTACTGTGTGCCAAGTGTGAATCCCTTTATATGATCCTCACAATTACCCAATGAGATATTATCTCCATTTATAGATTTTAAAAAACGAGGGCACAGAGAGATGAACTAATCTACCTAGTCACATGTTACTAAGCAATGATAAACAACTGGTTCCCTTGCCCCCCCAAAAGATCTGGGCCCATTGCAAGGATTTATCCGCAGACCTGTTAGACTTCTCTGGTGAAGCCTGAAAAGCACAGGCCAAAATGATCTCACATTTTGCGATCACAGGTCCAGCTCCGGCACTACTAAATCAGTTTTAGCTAAATCAGTGGATTAAGGTTATCTTCCGGGTGCCCCTGGAGGATGAAGGGGGCTGGGGAGGCCTTGAGGGGTTTCTGGGGGTTCACTAGGTGGGGTTTCCGGGCCGCTCGGGCGCTCCTATTCGGCCCGAGAGTGGCCTCTGCCTGGGTTGCCGCCTCCCTCCCAGCCTGGGTGTTTCCAGCCGGCGTCGCCGGTACTTCCTCGTTCCCGCGCGCGCCCCAGGCTTAGCTCGCAACGCCCAGCGCCGGCGCTGCTCAGGCGGGAGGGGGCCAGAGGGGAGATGTCGCAACCGTCTCCCTCCCTCTTTCCCCGCCTTCGCACTCAGTCACCTCCCAGATGAGCCCGGTCGCAGACGGCTGCGGGCCTCGGGGTGCCCGGCATGTCCCCTCAGTGTGCGCAGGCGGCGGGCATTGGGCCCGCGCGCAGCCTGGAGCAGGCCAACCGCACCCGTTTCCCGTTCTTCTCCGATGTCAAGGGCGACCACCGGTTGGTGCTGAGCGCCGTGGAGACTGTGGTGCTGGCACTCATCTTCGCGGTGTCGCTGCTGGGCAACGTGTGCGCCTTGGTGCTGGTAGCGCGCCGACGGCGCCGCGGCACCACAGCCAGCCTGGTGCTCAACCTTTTCTGCGCGGACCTGCTCTTCACCAGCGCCATCCCGCCCGTGCTGGCCGTGCGCTGGACAGAGGCCTGGCTGCTGGGCCCGGGTGCTTGCCACCTGCTCTTCTACGTGATGACCCTGAGCGGCAGCGTCACCATCCTGACGCTGGCGGCAGTCAGCTTGGAGCGCATGGTGTGCATCGTGCGCCTGCAGCGCGGCGTGCGGGGCCCGGGTCGGTGGGCGCGGGCCGCGCTGCTCGCGCTTATCTGGGGCTACTCGGCGTTCGCCGCGCTGCCCCTCTGCATCTTCTTCAGTGTCGTCCCGCAGCGGTTCTCCGGCGCCGACGAGGTGAGCGCCGGGGTGTGCACGCGGGGCAGGTGTCCGGGAAAGGCTGGCAGGCGGGTTGCGCCGGAAATGGTGATCTGGGATGGTCATTAACAAAAACAACAAAACAATAATAGGCCGGTTGCCTCATTTAATCGTTGTGTCACCGTGCGCGGCACTAAGTTTTATCTGTGAAATTTCCCTGTGACCCTACGATGTAGATCTCATAAACGCCCTCCAAAACGTTGTAAGTGGAGCCCCCGTAATGCCTGTAAAGTGCACTATTGAGAGGTTAATGTAGTAAGGGGCTTAGCGGCCAGACAGACCGAACTAGGGGACCCGGAATGACTGATCACATTATAGTAAATTCTGCTTTCTCGCAGTACTCTTATTATCACACCTATTTACAGATGAGGAAGCTAAGGTACACAGAGAGTAACTTAATCAGGGTATCTCAGCCTTAGCGCGAGGAGGAGCTAAGATCGCGCTCAGCAGATTCAGTGCGGGCCGGATGAGGGTACTGCTTTGAGAATCGCGGGCAGGTGTGTGTGAATGGGCCGGGGAGAAAAGGCTTTGTTGACCCAGAGACCCCGGACCTAGTGCTGCCTCTAGGGGGGCTGTGACTTCCCCTCCGGAGCCTCACTTTTTCCAACTGCAAGACGGAAAGATTAGACTAGACCATGGGATCTTACCCTGGGAGCTTTGAATGAAGAGTGGCTTCAGAGTATCTTGGGCGCCCCAAATGTTCCGAAGATTCCAGAGGCTGAGCCCATAAGCTTTATCCTGGGCAGCGCACCCAGAGTTGTCATTAGGATCATTGCGGGGGTCCAGGATCTAAAAAAGGTTCTGCGCACAGTTCATGACATTGGCTCGAGGCTATTCCTGTCCCGCGGTACAGAATTGCGGGCGCAGGTTTGTTCTCTTTGCTGCCCTGCGGCGTCGCTGCAGGGTTTGTGCGCGGAGATTCACCCGGGACACCTGACCTGGACAGTGGCCGGCGGTTCTGGCTGTTATCGCGGTGTTAGGTTCTGTGGGCCTAGGTTCTGTGGGCCTCGCGGGGAGGGCCAGGGACAGAGGTACGTAAGCCCTACGGGAAGGCGCGAGTCTCGAGGCTCAGCCTCCTGGAGTGTCTGCCCGAGGCTGGGTTCTCCGCCCCGTGCCTTTTTCCTACCGCGGCGGCGGCAGCGGTCGCTGGTTTTCTGGCCGTGGGACACGAAAGCTCAGCCTTGGCCCTAGGAAGGAGTGTGGGACCTCCCGGCAGAAATCACAGTCCCAAAGAGAGCCCTACGCAGTGACCAGAAGGGGTGGGAGGGCCGGGAGGGAGGGGGGAAGGCTTCTAGCTGTGAAGGTGAACATAGGCTGACCAGGGGACGTGAACGCAGAAGTGGGCTTCTCTGGACGTTTCCCAGACTGGTCTCTCACACAGGCCTTTCACTGGGGAGAGAAGTCTGCATCCTGTGTGATACAATATATATATTGTTTTTAACACAAATCAAACCTCTCTGGGGGGCTGGGATTCTGCCATCTGTCTTTTGATTTTTTTAAGTTATTCTCTCACTGAGTTACAGTGTTTCTGTATTTTTCACAGACTTGAGGGATTTCACAGAACTCGGGGAATTAAAACACATAGAACATATCTTAAGGATATCTTATGTTTCCAGACAGGTATTTTTGTGCCTCCCCCTTTTACAACTGTTTTAGGTACACTCTCACTTAACTGGAAAATAACACTAAAAAATGAGGCTCTTGTCACCTCCCAGCCAAAAACCCAGACTAAAACTTCTTGCTGACGTGGACACGGAGGTTGTTTGAGTGAGAAGGCCTTCACACAGATGCAGGACCTTCCGTGCCTTGCCACTCTGTATTTTACCCCAGGTAGGGCATCTGTGGAGGTTGGAGCCCTACACAGCACTTCCAGAATGACTACAGTTTTACCGTAAGGTGCTTCCGTGGAGGTCTGTGTTGTGGTGGCCTTCCCTCAGTCCCCCTTGGGGCTGGGCACACAGACCCCTCTTGTTTCAATGCAGAAACACCTTGGTCTTAAGAGCCTTTGGAGAGGGATGTGGGGAAAGCCACTGGGAGAGAATGGGTCCACACAACATCTTAGAAGATGAGGGGCCAGGTGAGCTGGCTGCAGGACCCCTGTTCCCTGAAATCAGTAGAGGTGGGGTTGGGGAGCTTGTAAGGAAAAACTGGGACAGTCCTTTCCAGCTCTCCATCCTCTGTCTTTTCCCCTACCTGCCCCTCAGCCCCCAGCACACACATATCCACACCTGCCAGTAAGCCAACAAACAGAAAACTCCTGGTTCCTCAAGGGCCATGGCCTGAATAGGTAGGAAACATCTTACTTTATAGGTGGGCCAAGTAAGGCTCTGCAGTTAAAGAAATAAGTTGAAAAGAATGAGAAATAGCAGGGGGAGGGGGAGGGGCCATTTAAAAAAAGGAGACAGAGAAGGATCTAGTCTAGACTGAATTGAAACTCACATTTAAAATGAGCAAATGCTTGTTTTCTCAATCCTCTACTCCCAGCTTCCTGGCTGTAGATTCCGCCTGCACCCTCCTACTTGGACACTAAATATGGAGGTTTTGGATGGGGGGACATTTTCCTACCCAAACCACCAGCTGAGAGAACTAACTCAACCCAGGCTCATGCTGGCTCCCTCCCCTCAAGGAGCACCGGCCCGGGAAACAGTGCCTCTCAGAGTTTTCTGTTTATCTGAGCTCCCCCCACAAAAACCCCCCCAAGAACAAGATTACCTTTGTCCATTTGGGCAGAGTACCAAGCAGTCAAGGTGACCAGACTCTCTCAAACTTAAATGAAATGATAGACAGCCTAGAAAATGCTGAATAACTTGGTATTAGGAGTGCAGGCTTTGGAGTCAGAGGTTCTGAGTGAGTCCCATCTCTGCCATTTAGGAGCTGTGAGACAGGCAAGTGGTCTCATCTCTCTATACCTCACTTCCCTCATTTGCCAAATGGGCACAATAACAGTATTAACCTTATAGGATTACTGTGGGGACGGAAGTTCAGTAAATGAGCTAATAACACCTGGCACATACACAGTTAAGCGCTCAAGAGTTGCCAGCTATTATTAGTTTCCCTATCTTTGGTTATAAATATTTTAAACATTTTTCAAACAGTACAATTCTTCCGATTGCGGTAAAATAAAAGACTGCCATTTTAAGAGGGTGGACACATCCTAGCAACTTAGACATCTCAGCCGGGTCAGCTCAGCCTATGCCAGTGGGATTCCTGCCTGTGTATGCTGTGGCCCTGGTGGGGCGTGACCCTCATTGGCAGGTGGGGAGGACTGTCCACCCTGGTCAGAGTGTGCTGCCCATTGATTCTGCAAACACTTACTGAGCACCCCTCCCTCCTGTCCCCGCCGCGAGCCACACGACCAAGACACACCGTCCTTCTCTTCAAGGAGGGGCATGTGGATCACGTGGATTCTGGTCCCAGACCCTGCACAGTTCGGTAACCCCACAGTAACCCCACGAGTTGGTGTTCTCTTATTTATTTTCTGAAGGAGAAGATGCCTGTAGTTACAGAATGGGCAAAGGATGGAACCAGAAGTTAGCTGGGGTCTGTCTGTTCCTCCTGGTGTCTCTCCCGTGAGTTCACACTTCCGGAAGAGCGCTTGGTCCCATTGCTCTGCACTGCCCCAGTTCAATACCAGGCCAGTAATGCCGTCGTGTCCCTACTGAATGTGGATTGGCTGATGAGACAAACAAGTTTGCTCACATTTGTTAATATTAGAGGATACTTTTAAGATATAGGAAAGTAAGTCCATCTCTTGCCATGGGTATGTCCTTTCTTCTCTGCTGGGAAGCTGATAGGAGAGGAGATATATAACTAGGATTCCTAGTTCCTTAAAATGACTTTGAAGTCTTCCATTTTGTTTGAAGAGGTGGGGCAGGGAGAACTATTTACAAAGGTGTCCCCAAGGGTATTCCAGGAAGAGTCATTAGAGAAGCTGACCGGAAACAGCTGGAATCAGGTGGCATTTGCAAATGAGTCAGCCAGTGTGGGGAGGGGTCAGCCCTTGAGCAGTGCCTGTAGATAGTTGTCCCCCATCCGTAGGAAAGTTTTCCTGGAAAAGAATGAGTGACATGGGGGACTGGAGGGACCTCACAGGCAGAGGAGATAGCCCACAATGTTGGCAAGAGATGGTGCTGGAAGGGTTGGTGGGGGTCAACTAGAGAAGGGTCAGTGACACACCCTTTAGGGCATTGGGACTTAGGAGGTGAGAGATGGCCTGGTCTGTGGTCTGTGGTCTGTGGGGGGAGGGGCAGCAGTGAGAATGAGCTTGTGGTGGGTTGGATAGCTATTAAGGCAGAACCTAGGAGTTCCCTCTGAGTGGAGAGGGAAGAAGAAGGTGGAAGGCCAGCACTCAGGTATCTGACAGCTTGGAAAATGGTGGCTCCATGCCCGGAGTTGATGATGCAGGAGGTGGAATCTTTGGGGTGGGACACTGGAGGCTAGAAGTGCCTGTGAGGCATCCTATAGAGATGCCGACAGGGCAGTGGGGCCAGTCTTGGGTTCAGGAGAAGACTGGTCTGGAAAGAGGAGATTGCAACAGCATCTGCAAAAAGCCACCATGGAAATGGATGAGATTGCCAGGGAGAGATGGAGCTTGGGATAGGAATACCAGTCACGGTCAACCACACTTCACACCATTGTACGTGGCCTCCCATCTACATCCTTTCCGGTCCAGACACTGAGCTCCAGCTTCCTCATTCCCTTGACTGAAGCCCCAACCTTCCAGGCACAGCTGACACAACCCCTCCTGGATGCCGCTTTCCCGGTGACTCCACAATCCCATCACCTAGAGCTCTCTGGGCTTGCCGCTCTGTATTGAAGTTTCCTAGTGCTTTTCTCCCTCCCTGACTGTAGCATAGCCTCCTTTCCCATCCTCACTGTGGCCTCACAGTGGCTCAGTCACCATGGCTTGAGTCAGCGAGTGGTTGGACAAATAGATTAAAGGACACTGTCATCGGCTCAGCCAGCTCTGCATCTGTAGCTCAGTAACAAAGCAGGCCCAGCACTTTTGGTTTTCAAATTTCCTTTTTATTTTTTTTTTAAATTTATTTATTTTTATTTATTTATTTTTGGCTATGTTGGGTCTTCGTTGCTGCGCGCAGGCTTTCTCTAGTTGCAGTGAGCGGGGGCTACTCTTCGTTGCAGTGCGCAGGCTTCTCATTGCAGTGGCTTCTCTTGTTGCAGAGCACGGGCTCTAGGCGCGCGGGCTTCAGTAGTTGTGGCTCATAGGCTCTGGAGCGCAGGCTCAGTAGTTGTGGCACATGGGCTTAGTTGCTCCTCGGCATGTGGGATCTTCCCCGACCAGGGCTCGAACTTGTGTCCCCTGCATTGGCAGGTGGATTCTTAATCACTGCGCTACCAGGGAAGCCCAACACTTAATTTTCTGGAGTGTATCTTTCCAGTCTTTTCTATGCCTGTGTGTGTGAGTGTGTGGATAGATACCTTTTCATTCGCACCTACACATTTTCTTCAACAATATGAGGCTAATGCAGGCAGATTATTTAAGGATCTGTATTTTTGTCCCTAATGTAGAGGGAACACCTCGCTCTATCATTACACAGTCTTCTACAAAATCTTGTTAAGCCTGGAGAGGGTTAGGCAGACATCCTGGAGAGGGTTTTCAGAAAGAGTTGGGGGCTCTTGGGGGTTTTAAGAAATGCTTCTGGGGTCATCTGTTTCTCTGCCCTCCCTCTCTGTACATTTTCCCATCACAAGCATAAGAATTAGAGACTAAGTCACACTCAGGGCTGGAATCTGTTTCTTCTGTTTGCTGCTGCAACATTTCTGCTGATTTATGTTGCCCACCCAATGTACTGGAATAAGGGGTCCCTGGTGGGTGGAGGTCTGAGTACAAGCATAGGCTACCTGGATTTCCCAAAGAGCCATGGTCACCGCACTGTCAATATTCAGAAGATACTTGAGAGACACAGATTTCTTTCCAATCACCAAAATGTAGAAAGCTCTAATAAACCTTCTTCCATCAGGTGTGCACAGTGTGGGTGGGGATGAAGGAACAAGTTCTTAGCATGTCCAGTGCATTTGTAAACCATCTAAACAAAACAGGAAAAGGAAGCAGCATTCTCACCCCCAGCACCCCCTCAGGGTACAAATATAACTAAAGCATTCTTCCCTGCCTGACTTGCCTTAGCGTTTTTGGTAGGTTCCGGTATATCCTTTATAACCACTCAGCTCTTTGGAGATGATTAAAAAGGGCTACATGTTTAGTGTTTTAGACTATTATTTTAGGAGGAAATTTCTAAGCTTTAGCTTCCTCCTCTGTGTAATGGGAAAAATAACTATGCATTTCAATAAGGTTGTGATGAACATTCAATGAGATAATGTATGTAAAGTGCTTCCTGGCAAAGAATAAATGCTCAGAGAATTTTAGATACTGAATAGGAAAAGGAGTGATTATTGGACTCTATTTTGAGTTTGACCATGCAATTATGATGCACGTTGGGAAATGATAAAAATTCTTTGCCTTTGCTTAGTATAGCATTCAATAAATATTGGTTGAATGCATGAATGAATGAATGATGCTATGAATAATGGTACTACTTCTGGACTGTGGTTAAGATGCCTTGTCCACCAGAAATCAATAATGTGGTTTTTTTACACAGAATATGCTCTTAAAAAATCTGTTCTATGTGTCCAGAAGTGTGTAGGGCTCTTGTTTTCTAAAGAGTTTTGTCCTATAGTCAAGCAGGCGCTGGAGATTTGTGTTTGGGAAGATAAATAGAGCTCTTGTCATTGACCTATTTGTTCATTGGAAAAAATTGTTGCAGCAGCTTAGTAACTATCCAGTGAGGTCGGGGAACATGTTTCGGGGTTTGTAGTTACTGTCAAACATTTGAATTCAACGCAACATAGTGACAGCGGCAAGGTCACAAGCCTGCAGGCTCTGCTGCCCATCCAGTGGTTTTACATCCTGATGGCCGTGGTGCATCTTCACGCTGGGGCTGTCGCATTCTCCCCTGCAGGAGAGGCACACCTCACTCCTGGTTTTATATGTTTGCGTGTAGCACATCACTTCCAATCTATGTAAACTTTCAGGGGTCAGATTTTTCCCCTGTAAAATGAAGGTCTTGGAAGAGATGGCTCAAGGGCTCTTTGCAGCTCAGCCCAGGGAAGTGGAAAGAGCACTGGACCTGGAGCCATGCCTGGGAACTGACTCTAGGTCTTCCCAGCCTGGGACCCTGAGGCCCACGTGCCTCCCCTGGAGAATGGGGATAATAATTATGGTGATTCTGAGGGTCAGAGGGGAATGACTTGTAAGTGGGGTTGTGTGGGCAGTGGAAGGGAGTCTGGGGTTTCTTGTCATACCAGTTGTGTAACAGCAAAACACAACAGGGTAACACAACATTGTAACAGTGCCAGGTAACCCCACCTGGGGCTGAGCTAAAGGCCAAATAAGAAGCCAGCATTAAATGACCTTCTCTTCCTTTTTGGAACTAGGAAATTCCGATTTGCACACTGGTTTGGCCCAGCATTGCCGGAGAAATCTCCTGGGATGTGTCATTTGTTACTTTGAACTTCTTGGTACCAGGACTGCTTATTGTGATCAGTTACTCCAAAATTTTACAGGTATGTTTGCTTCAAGCGCCGTGGCTGAACTTCACTCAGGCTTGGGGTATTTCAGATGAACCTTAGCATTTCCTGGTCAAAATTTACCTTAGAATTCGCACCAGCCCAATCCTGGTTCACTGCCCAGATCCACCCCTCTGCAACGCTGAGGGACAAAAGTTTGGTCTATTTTAAAAAGTTATATCTATGTGACTGTTATTATTATCATTTGTTTTTGCTGATCACTAAAATAATACAAGCTCATAAAAAATTAAAGACATAGAAATGTGTAACACAGATACTAAAAATCTGGTCTACCCCCACTGTTGACAATTTAAAGTACATTTTTTCAGGTTATTTTTCTTATAAATTTATATATATATATATATATATACATATTTCTATGCAATGTGAGTATGTATATCTGTGTACATATAAACACATATACGTATATATATATGTGTGTGTATATATATAATGAACCATATAAAATGGTCAACTATAAAATATCAACTATTACCATGGTTCAACCCAATGTTTTTTTTTTTAGATTTGAGATAATGCTATTTGCTTTGTAACTTCCTTTTTTTGATTAGCACTGTATCATAACATCCTTCCGTATCGGTTCCTATATCTCTGCCTCATTATTTCTAATGGCTTCATGGTTCTCCATCATATAGTTGTGACATAATTTATTTTATGGGCTTTTGGGTTGTGTCCATTGTTTCCCCATCACAAACAGCAGTGTGGTGATAAAGAATGTACACTTTTAAAAACTTTTATTGAAGTACAATATAAATACAGAAAAGCACACCCAGCATACATGCACAGCTCACAAATTGGCCACACTCCCAGAAACAGCTCCCAGAAACAGAACGAGAAACAGAGCATACGAGAAGCCCCTCCTCTATCCCTCTAATTGCTACCCCCCACTCCGAGGGCATGTGCCTTGCAAAAGTGCACTGAAACAGGAAATGATCTCTACCTTCAATGTGACTATGTACAGGGACATAAAAAAGACTTGCCAGCCTCTCTCTTACCCCTTGAGGCAGCATATTTGCATGCGAGGTGCTGGCCCAGGCAAATGGCATCTACATGTGTTCATGCTCATTTTTGAAGGTTTAATGCGAAACCCTTGAGTCCTCTCCGAGGTTCACTGTTGTTGAATCTTGGTTTTATAGCATATAATGGGTCATATGGCAAACAAGCAGGTTGAAGTGGGGCCCTTAGGTCCTGCTTGCTGTCTGGCCACTTTTATGGCCCTTTTGTTGTAGCTAAAGATCTGTGACCTTCTTAGATGCTTTGGAACCCAAAGCCAGGCCAACCTCCATCTGAGTCTTCTAATCTTTGGATCCTGTGTGAGACGGCCCCCCCATGTTAGTCCCTAGACTCTTCCCCACCAGTTGACTTGTGACCTGTTTACGTGATGTCCCACCTGGGGCTTGTTCAAGGGTATGAGGCAGATTCAGGCCTGGAGCTGAGGTCTGTAAAGTGCTTGCAGTGGGAGCCTGGCATGTGTAAATGCTATGTAAGCATTAGTTACTATCATTATGGTAAAAGAAAAGAAGGGAGGGAAGAAGAAAGAGAAATGGAGAATGAATTTTTTAAAAATTATTTAACAAATATTTAAATGGTGTTTACAATGTGTCAGGAATTCATTTAATCCTAACCAGAATTACAGATGAGGAAACCAAGGCACAGAGAGGTTAAGTAACTTATGAAAGGTCACACAGCTCATAAGCAGCAGGATCAGGACTTAAACCCAGGCAGTCTGGTTCCAGAGTCCCAAGACTTTAATTCCTCAGACATTTGTTAAGAATTTGCTCTGTGCAAAGTGTTGTTGGGGAGTAGAGATTGGTCAAGAGTAAGCAAGTCACACTCTCTAGAAGGAGCTTTAACACAAGAAAGGGAAGGGGGAGACAGACAAAGGTGCTGCTATTCAATGCAGTGAAACCCTGAAACACATTAAGGAGTGATGCTGAGGCTTAGTGTGAAAACACTTTGCAAATTGTTAAAAGAGAAAAAAGAGGAAAAGGGAGAAAAGCAAAGGGCCATAAAAAACACGGAGACCAGAAGGGGTTATTTTAATAACCTGGCTTTGAGTCCTGAATCTGCCCCTTACTTGCTGTGTGGCCTTGGCAAGTTACTTACCTTCTCTGAACCTCTGTTCCCTCATCTGCAAAATAATGATCAAAAGTCCAACGGTTTAAGATTCTTGTGGGATGCATAGGAGATACTCCTGGTGGGACTATGGTGAGTGTCATGCCTGCCTGTAGCAGGGGATAAACAAATTACAGCTGTCATTAATTGTTAGGCGAGGCTGTTCCTCTAATCCTCTCACAGCATGCTGGGAAGAGGTACTGCTGAGATTTTTGAGAGAATAAACAGCAGGGCCCAGATTTGGAGCACCGCAAGAACATGGGACTGGCCCTAGAGCAGAGCTGGCTGGCTAGATGATGGCTGGGCAGAAGCTGGCAGCGGCATCCGACCTCTCCTGCTTGGGCAGCCCCACTCCTGAGTCCCTTAGAGGCAAGGGGGTTCTGATCTGTCCCTTTTCACTCGTGCCTCATGGTTCTCAGCCACCTTCTGAGGAAGGACTGACTTATTCTATGGAAAGGATATTCTTTTCCTCGGGCCAGGGCCACCTGGAAACATCCTAGGAATCCTCGAGCCCTGATGTGTCCTCTTATCCATCTGCCTCTAACTGCAGTTCCAGACACTTTGCCTATAAACTCACAGCCAGCCTTCCGTTCTTCCCATCCCAGACCTCAGGACAGCTCCTGGATGAATCCGAGTGTCTATCATGACTCACAGTTATGAAATGGTGCTCTGAGCAGTGAGTCAAAGATATAATTTAGATCCCATCACTTCCCTCACAGATGGAGGAAAAGCCAAAACCCTCACCTTAAGGCCCTGTGTGATCTGTCCCCTGCCTGCCCCTCTCGCCTCACCTTCTCCCCCTCCCTCGTGTCCTTGGGGCTCTTTCTCACACACGCCAACACACTGCTGCCTCAGGGCCTTTGCACCTGCCATCTCCTCTCCTGGATCTCTCTCCCCCAGACTTCTGCGTGGGCCACTCCCCCACTTCATTTAGGTCTCTGCTCAAAAGGCTCTTCTCCAGAGAGATTCCCCATCATTCTCTAGTCCCTGACCCTGATTTACTTCTCTTCAAAGCACTTCCAACCCCTGTCGTATTCCATTTGTGTGTATTTACTTGCATATCATCTGTCTTGCCCACTAGAATGCAAGCTCCCTGAAGGCAGAGACTTCGTTTTGTTTACTGCCATAGTCCTGTGCCTAAAACAGAGCCTGGCTTATTCATCGTAGGGGCTTAATAAACACTCATTGAATGAGTAAGACACAAACTTGGATCACACTGAAAGGGCCAACAGCACCTTCTCCTTTGGGACAGTGGGAAAACCCGGATTCTAGTCCAAGCTTTATTACTGTGTGACCTTAGGCAAGTCGCTTAATGAATGTGGGCCTCAGTTCCCTCTGGAGCCAAATGGGCCTCAGTGGATCATTTAACACAATAAAATGAGAATTGCAGATACGATAATGCTTTGAACAAACTGTTAGACTTTAACATGAAAGAGATCTAATGTGATTTTGAAAATTCCAACATTAATGCAAATATAAGACTTTCAGAAGATTACTTTCCACCCCACTGGCAAAACTGACTACTGACAATATCCCAGGAGGACTATTACATTTGTTCTCACTTTGCTCCTGTTTGTAACTTGGAAGCAGGTAAGCTGCCAGGTGGAGAGCCTGGGTGGGGCCGCCTAGCTTGCGTCTCTCTTCCTCTGAAGATACTCATAACTCAGAGACCCTGAATCAGCCTTTCTGCTGAGCTTTTTCTATCAAGAGCAAAACTCTGTAAAATCAATTGAACATCAATATGAATTAGCGATATTCATAGAGACACAATTAGCAAATCATTTGAAACCATAGGACAGATAACTACACCACCGACCCTTTTCCCACCAACCCTACCTCTCACCTGTCTCTGCTGCCTCTCACTCAGGTACCATCTCTAGGCCTGAGAAATGTCTCTTTCAAATCACCCTGACTTTTCTTCCTCACAAGCAGAGTGTCCCCTAAAGCATTCTCTAGAACTCCATGGGATGTTAGACGTTAGAAAGGGTTCTGTGATCAAAGGAGTTTGGAAAATGCTGGGTTAATCAAAGTTCAATGGGTTTCTTTGCTGCAGGCCTTCTCAGAGCCTTCCTTATGCTCGTGAACTTTGAGAATCTCCACCTCTGGCATAGAGTAGGCAGTACTGCTAAATCTGACTGCGGACTCTGCCTTTTCCCCACAGAGCTCTCTCTGGGCTGGTGCTCCACAGACTCTCCTTTGGGAACCGCTGTTCTCAAGTCCCTACCCTGGTTGCTGGATCTGCCCTGGGTGAGCACTGAGAGGAGGCTTCACCGGGGCTCTTTTTTTCCGGGGCTGCTTCAATTGCTCATGGCAACGGCCTTTTCCACCCTCTGCCTTCCCTGCTTCCTCTTTCCTCCTGACTCAGGCGTGCTCTACATCTCCAGTGGCTTTTTCCTATCAACAGTTTCCCAGGGTAATAGTCTCCAGGCCACTCCTCAGTGCCTTTGATCAGGCTGACCATGCTTGCTGGTGGGGCTTGGTTTATACTGTCACCCAGTAACCAGCACCATGGCAGGCTTTGTGACAGCTTATAGGTTTCTTGGTCCCCCTCTCCCTTCACCCCCAGGCCCCTCACCACCCAAACACTAGAATGGAAGGGCGGGGTGGGCAGTGCTACCTTGTTTCTTGCTGTGCATCCGGCACCTGTAGGAGTGCTGGCCACATAGTAGGGGCTCAATAAATATATGTTGAATGACAGAGTGAGTGTCTGGCCTGAAGTTGGAAAACCTTCACCTATCTCAGGGCTTAACTGGGAAATGAAATCCCTTTCAACTAAATATGAAGGTCTTAGGTAGTGAACACGTGGCCCTTCCTTTCTCCATACCTGGATCTCATTCCCCAGCTTTGGGGCCTGCTTGCCGATGATGGAAGGGGAGGTTGGTCCTCTGGAAAGATGGAGTCTGTTGTCTGATGATTCTAATAGGGAGGTTGTGGATTGACCAAGCAGCCCTCAGAGGAGACCCAACCCCAGGGGCCAGAGCTGGGTCAGTGGGAGCAACCTCTCCCCGCATCCACCTGTCCGCGGCTGTGGTCTGGTGGCGTGGGGTGACAGGAATGTGGGGTGGGGAGAAGCTTTGCTCGTAGCCTTCAGATGCTCATGTGAATGTGAAGGCAGAGAGTCTCAGGCAATTTAAAAGTGACTTTTCAAAGGACTGGGGGAGAAACTCCAAGCCTGTTGTCCTAGATGAGTAGTTCTCATATTTTAGTGATTAAGAATTACCTGGGGGGCAGCCTCCCTGGTGGCGCAGTGGTGAAGAATCCGCCTGTCAATACAGGGGACACGGGTTCGAGCCCTGGTCTGGGAAGATCCCACATACTGTGGAGCAACTAAGCCCATACGCCACAACTACTGAGCCTGTGTGCACGCCTAGAGCCGGTGCTCCGCAACAAGAGAAGTCACCACAATAAGAAGGAGCCCACGCACCACAGCAAAGAGTAGCCCCCGCTCGCCGCAACTAGAGAAAACCCATGCAGCAACGAAGACCCAACACAGCCATAAATAAATAAATAAATAAATTTATTTAAAAAAAAAAAAGAATTACCTGGGGAGTTTATAAAAAGTGTGGATTCCTGGGCCCACTCAGACCCACAGAATCAGAGTGTCTGAAGGTGGGCCAAAGCATTTACATTTTATGGAGTGCCAGTGACCCTGATGGTGGTGGCCGTGGACCACGTTCCCGGGAGCTCTGTCCTCTGTCCTGGTAGTGGCAGTGGTGTGCCTGGCAGGGAAGAGCGTACCCCCTGAGGTACCCTTCCCCCACTTGACCGTGAGGCCTTGAGCAAATCACTTCACCTCTCAGGGCCTCCGTCTCTTGTCCCCAGAATGAGAGCATACCCCACAGGCTTGTTTTAAGGATTAAAGTTAATCCTCAGAAGTTAATCGAGCTTTTAATTTGACCTAAAAGCACACCACGCATTCAGCGTAATGCCAGAGACACTTTAAACCCTGAACAAAAGTCGACTAGTCTTGTCATCTAACGTGGGGAAGGGAGCAGGGGAGGAGCTGCATTTTATTATAATGGGCCCATTTTCCTTCTCACTCCCTCAAAGCTGTGGGAACTGCGGATGGAAGGAAATGGGGTAGCATCAGTCAGCGCTATAAAAAGAGCCAAACACATGTTCACTTGGCCGTGAGTCAGTTGTTTTGCTGTCTGCTCACGGTCATTGTCAGTCACTTGCCAGAGCCCTGGACCACAGCAGCCACAGGGCTGCCCAGCCCCAGGGAGCCGCAGTCTGGTGGGACTCAGAGGTAAGAATGATGCTTCAACATCTACCATAGAATATGTGGCAAGTGCCAGAGCCCTGGACCACAGCAGCCACAGGGCTGCCCAGCCCCAGGGAGCCGCAGTCTGGTGGGACTCAGAGGTAAGAATGATGCTTCAACATCTACCATAGAATATGTGGCAAGTGCCACGTGAGTACCTGAAACAAAGTGCTGCAGGATGCCAACAGCAGATGAACCAGGTTGCCCTCCCGGAGTCCCTGGCATTAGAGCTTGGAGTTACAGGCTGGATGGAAGGATTTCCACTGATGGAGATACTAGAGGGTGGGAAGGAATTAGTTTAAGTTTAAGCATGGACTGGAGTCAGACTGCCAAGGTTTGAAGCCCAGCTCTGCGACTGCTTAGTTGGGTACTGTTGGGCAATTTCCTTAACCTCTTTGAGCCTCAGTTTCCTCCTCTGTAAAATGGGGATCATCACTTACCTACAAAACAGAAATAGAGTTACAGATGTAGAAAACAAAATTATGGTTACCAGGGGGTAAGTGGAAAGAGGGATAAATTGGAAGATTGGGATTGACATACACACACTACTATATATAAAGTAGATAACTAATAAGGACCTACTGTATAGCACTGGGAACTCTACTCAATGCTCTGCAATGGCCTATATGGGAAAAGAATCCAAAAAAGAGTGGATATATGTATATGTAGAACTGATTCGCTTTGCTATACACCTGAAACTAACACAACATTGTAAATCAACTATACTCCAATAAAAATTAAATTAAAATAAAACAAAATAAAGCAAAATAAAATGAGATCATCAAAGTACATATGTCACAGAATCGTTGGGAGAATTTAAAGAGATAAACCAAGTGATATGTACAAGGATTTGGCACATAGTAAGTGCTCAATAAGTATGAACTTCCATCCACATCATTCATTCAAAAAATATCTAGGGAACTCCCTGGCGATCCAGTGGTTAGGACTCCCCACTTTCACTGCCAAGGGCCCGGGGTTCAAGCCCTGGTCGGGGAATTAAGATCCCGCAAGCTGCATGGTGAGGCCAAAAAAACCCCCAAAGAACCCCCAAAACCAAAAAAAAAAAATCTAAAAGACACTGTACCAGGGACTCCATCCTTCTTGGCAGAGCAATGTGGACAGGACTAGCAATGAGGCTGCTGTTGGAATCATCCTCATGTGCCCACCAGGCTGCACTTAGCCTACTCAGAAGTGGTGCCATTTCCCCTGCAGCCTACCCACCTGCCCCTGGGCAGCTGTTACCCTCCCAGGTCAATCACCCAAGGTCTCAGATTCACCAGCTTTCACCTGAACACATATTCTAACTTTGATTCTACACAGCACCTTCCAGCTTAGATGTGCCAATGTGACTTTTAGCCTACGGGTCTGAGCAGTCACCCCGCTGCAGAGCAGGGGGTCGGAAGTGGAAGGCAACTCCAGGAAGAGGGCTGGAGCCTTTTATGATATCACTCATCTTCAGCTCACCTGAGCTGGAGTTTCACAGATGGGGGCTTTGACCATTCATCATTAGTAGAGTGACCTTCAACAAGCTACTCAAATTTCCTGAGATTCAGTTTCCTCATCTCTGGAGTGAAGATAATAATAGCACGAATCCGGTGAGCAGTTTTGAAGATTAAATGTGACAATTTATAAAACAAATGCTTAGTACAGTGGCTGGCACACGGGGAGCCTTTCATGAAGCTTGGTGATCCTGATTCCTGTTGTTCTTGGTGGGGAGTGGGTGGGAAGGAAGGGGTTCTGTTCATTCAGCATCTGTTGCCTGGGTCACTGTCACCTAGAAGTGGACCAGAACTACTACACAGGAGCAGTTGTATTTAATCACAGGACAATTAAATAGCTATCCTTTAATTAGCTAGTTAGAAGTATTCTAAAGAGACTATTTTAAGCCATTCGGGTCTTGGAGTTAATCTTGCCCCAAATTTGAATGATTCTGATTACTTTCTAATTGCTTCATCTCTTGAGATTCAATAATTTTAGGGGAATGGTCCTAGGAAGGCCCGGGCAGAGCTAACGATAAGAGTTTTGGGGCTTCCCTGGTGGCTCAGTGGTTGAGAGTCCGCCTGCCGATGCGGGGGACACGGGTTCGTGCCCCGGTCTGGGAAGATCCCACACGCTGCGGAGCTGCTGGGCCCGTGAGCCATGGCCGCTGAGCCTGCGCGTCCGGAGCCTGTGCTCCGTAACGGGAGAGGCCACAACAGTGAGAGGCCCGCGTACTGCAAAAAAAAAAAAAAAAAAAAAGAGTTTTAGCTATTAAAGTCTCCAGACATGTAAGCGCTCACTGTGTGCCCAGCAGCCTGCTCCTGCAGGAGAAGCAGGACACAGGGCCAGACTAAGCAAAGGCAAGTTAGCAAGCACCACGAATGTGGCAAGACATTCGGAATTGGATCTCTTACCTGGGACAGAGGTCACAGGCTGGAACAAAGCATGTCAGGCTAGTGGGAACAGGGCCCCATCGCATCCCAGGCTAACTGTGCCCCAGTCTGCGGCCACCTCCCTCCCAGCCCATCCTCACCCCCTCACGCCCACCTCTTGGCACTGTTAAAGCTGAGCAGGTGATGGGGGACAGCAGGCCTTCTGCCTACTGGCTGTGCTTAGAGGAAAATTAGAATTAGGCATAAGCGCAGGACTCTGTATGTATCCCCAGGGCAGTATGAGCCTAAGCACTGGGGTCTGTAGAGCCTCTGGGGAAGCCCCACCTTCTCTCTCACGGACTCAGCTTCTGCGGGGCTTTTGCCCTCTGATGTGAACAGTTCTAAGGCTCCTGTTTTCAAAGTACTTTGGCTAAACCCTCTCTCTGGAGGGCCTGTTTCCTCACCTGTAGAATGAAGGTGTGGAGTAGGCCTTGGCTACTCAAAGTGTGGTCCTCGGGGCATGCAAAATCAGAATCTACATTTAAATAAAATAGTGCTGAATGCCTCACAGGCAGAGTGAACTCTGAGAAGTGCTGCTCCAACCATGCATGGGCCCATCTAGCTCCAACACTCTGGTCCTGAGGTGTTATGAAGCATCTGTCTGTTCCAAAAATACTGTTTTTACGTGGGACAGTGGGGTGAGAGGACATGCAGGGCTTTATTTTAATCTGGTTAGCCTGCCTCAGTTGATGGGCCATATGTCCAAGGCTGCCCACAGCCAATTAGTAACCAGCTTCTCTGATTGATGCTGAAGCAAGACCCTCTAACTGACCAGAAGAGAGTGGGCAGAAGGTTCGGAGAGCAGTGCCTACAAGGGCTCCTGAAAGAAGAGTCCAGAACACCCTTCTGAACCCATGTCACCAGAGTTGCCTCCTTGCCCACCACCCCTCCGCTCTAATGCTGACCCTGCTCGTTAGTACAAAATATTAGAGGTCAGGGGGCCTCCCTGGTGGCGCAGTGGTTGAGAGTCCGCCTGCCGATGCAGGGGATACGGGTTCGTGCCCCGGTCCGGGAGGATCCCATATGCCGCGGAGCGGCTGGGCCCGTGAGCCATGGCCGCTGAGCCTGCGCATCCGGAGCCTGTGCTCCGCAACGGGAGAGGCCACAACAGTGAGAGGCCCGCATACCGCAAAAAAAAAAAAAAAAAAAAAATATTAGAGGTCCTTTCAGTTCCACTGTTGAGAATTTATTCTACTGACAGGCTCACCTAGGTGTGCAAAGATAGGCACGAGGATGTTTATCCTACCAGCTGCCACCTGTCACCTGGGGGCATAAATGGGAAATGGTTTCAGTTTTTCAACACGTGTCACTAGCAGTGCTCTGGCCAGCTCCTCTTTCTTACTGGGAAGGGGAGTCTTGAATGACACCTAAACCTGTGTTCACACATCTCTCTTCTAGACCATTGCATTCTGGCTTTGCACTTCCCCTCGTCAGCACTATTTATAACACGGATGATCTGCCTTATTTCTCAGGAGGCCAGCTGACCAGCGCATCCTAAGCGTGGGCAGCGAGCCAGGCCTCTGAGAAGGGAGCTCTCTCTGCACAAAGCTCCAAAGCCAAGTAGTCCCAGTGCAGCGAGAATGGCAGATTCCAACTCCTGGGCCTCCTCTGCCCCTCCAAGGTCAACACTGCCGATGTCCTGCCGTAAACCGTGGCGCTGGCTCTGTTTTGTGTTCCTGCAGATCACGAAGGCGTCAAGGAGAAGGCTCACGATGAACCTGGCTTCCTCGCAGAGCCACCAGCTCCGTGTGTCCCAGCAGGACGTCCGGCTCTTCCGCACCCTGTTCCTGCTCATGATCTCCTTCTTCGTCATGTGGAGCCCCATCATCGTCACCATCCTCCTCATTCTGATCCAGAACTTCAAGCAAAACCTGGTTATCTGGCCGTCCCTCTTCTTCTGGGTGGTGGCCTTCACCTTTGCCAACTCGGCCGTCAACCCCATTCTCTACAACATGTCACTGTTTAGGAACGAATGGAGGAAATTTTTTCACTGCTTCTTCTTCTCGGAAAAGGGAGCCATGTTTACAGACACATCTGTCAGAAGAAATGATCTGTCTGTTATTTCCAGCTAGTTAATTTTTCTCTGTAGGCGTCTATTTGTCACTCTCTGGCAAGCCATGGTGTGTTTTCAAAGGGAGTTTATTTCCAGGACGGTCGCACCAGGGTACCTGCTTTAAGAAAATGTAACCTATGCAAATGTACATTTACAGCACCAGTAGATTAAGGGGTGATCATGCTGTATAACAATTTTATCCTTTATAAAAGTATTTGCTGTGGGTTCCTTTTCAATATGAACTTTTTCAGTGTGTAATATGATTAAGTTTAATAATTTTTATTTGTAACTGTTCAGCAATCTCATCTCCTACATGTAAAGGCACGCCTTGCCAGTTTCCTGAAGTGAGTCTTGGAACAGGTCCAGGACCCAGATTTTTCTTCTGAAGAGTCATGGCCACTCTAGCTCCCCACCCTGGATTTGCAAGGCTGCAGGATCATTCATTAATGTCAAGAGCGCTTGAGGAATTTCCAAGGAACAAGGATTTAATTTCCAAGGAATTAAAGGTGACTTTATTTTTCATTTATAAAGGGATGCCATGGACCCCTTTAGGAGAAACTTTGTCATGAAGTCAGAGAGGAGGTCGGATGACTCCAAACATTTGACAGTGAGAACAGGAGTGATTCCCTTCGTTGATCCACCTGTCAGATGCCTCTTAAGCACATGCTGTGGCCAGTGTTCTTGGTGGTGAAAATACAGCAGTGAACCAGACAGCCATGGCCCCTGCTCTCATGGAGCTTGCTTATCTTCTAGATGGGGGCAGCGAAAAACCAAACATAAGTCAACAGACAATATAGTATTATAGAGTGAATTAGCATCATGAAGAAAATAGGACAGTGATGGCAATTTAGATGGGGTGTTGAGGGGTCTGCAAAGACCGTTCTAAGGGGTATATTTGAGCCAAAAGGTAAACCACGAGAAGGAGCCAGCCATGTGAATCCAAGGGAATGGGGCTTTGCAGATGGAGCAGACGCTGGTGCTGGTGCAAAGAGGCTTGTGTACTTGTGGGACAGAAAGAAGGTAGGTGTAAACAAAGCAAACTATTGGCTGAGCCTCCTGTATGCCGGGCAAGTCCTTGATGCCAAGACAGACGGATGCTGTGCCGGAGACCATCAGCTGAGACCAGAGAGGTTACAGGGCTGGATTACACAGGGTCTGGGAGGCTACCATAGAGAGTTTATTCTGTGTTCAGTGGGCAGCCACTGGAGGTTTGCAAGTGGATGCTGATGTGACCTCTGCTGGTCGCTGTGCAGGGAATGAACTTTGTGGAGCAGGAATAAAGATGGAGATCAGTTAGGTGGCTGTTGAAGCAGAGAAGGAAGATGGGGAAGTTGGAGGTGGGTGGCATCAGTGGGGGATTGTGAGAAATGATCTTGGGACATATTTTGGGAAGGCAGAGCAAACATGATTTATTGATGGACAGGATGCAGATTAGGAGGGAAAGAGAGGATTCAAGGGTGACTCCTGACAGTGATTGGATGGAGAGCAGGCAACAAAAATGGGGAAGACCAGGAGAATGGGAAATAGAAGGACCAAGAGTTTCATTTGGGGCCTTTACACGTGAAACCCCAGTGAGATCCAAATGGAGAGCAGGCAGTTGGGTGCAGGGATGTGGGGTGTGGGCCTGAATATACAACGTTGGGAGTCATCAG
Source organism: Mesoplodon bidens (assembly GCF_964165515.1). Lineage (NCBI taxonomy): Eukaryota > Metazoa > Chordata > Mammalia > Artiodactyla > Ziphiidae > Mesoplodon > Mesoplodon bidens. The sequence continues at coordinate 34,746,097 of NC_138176.1, read as the reverse complement.
ATAGTGTTTGCAGATTTATGGTTTTATGAAATATCCCTGGGAAGAGAAAGAGAGAAGAAACCAGAGCCAGCGAGAACCCAGGGCCACGCCAGCACTTGGAGGTTGGGCCAGCGGCTGGAACAGTAGCTCAGGGCCTGGCGCATAGGACATGCTCAACCAATCTTTGTCACCAAGTAAATCAGAGCCAGTAGTTGTCTTTGCTGGTGGAGTTTCTTGAGCAGCTTGCTTTTGAAGTAAGCTTTATTACAAGCTTGAGGACTAGAGGACAGGGATCTTTTGTTCATCTTTAGTTAATAAATTTGGGAAATTAAAGCTGCTTTTTGAAGTGATGTGTGGCCGTCTTCTGGGTCTCTGGGGTGACACCTGAAGGGCCTGGCTCTGATGGCCCCTGTCCCATGTGAATGACAGGTAGAGCTTTCCTGTGCATGGTCCCCTGCCTTCTCCCTTTCTGGTGGGAGAATAAAGCACACTGATTTGGGGGCCCCAGGAGCCTCTGTGGCCCCCTGATATACCAGCACCCAGGCAGAGGTCTCCTCACACATGGGAGAGAGCTGCCCCTCCTTGCTTCCGGCACATCCCAGAAATGTCAGCCTGGTATCCTAAGTGCTCTAACTGAACCCTCACTGCAGCCCATCAGGCAGACACTGTTTCCCCATATTTCACAAGAGGAGGGTGAGGCTCAGAGAAACTATACAACCAGCCCCAAATCATACAGCTAATTATATCTGAGCAGAATTTTGAAGTAAAACCAAGACACTGGTACCAAAGCCGTGATGCCTTTTCAAGATGATAAACTGAGGCTCCTAGGAGCGCCTGGGAAACTGAGGCATGTGGCTTTGTCTGCAGCTATACGTTAGTGTTCACAAGTGCTGCTAATGGTGTGGGACACTGGTGTCCTGCCCCAGACCCAGCTACCTCCCCTTTCCCACACACTCTAGGTAGGGGCGCCATGATCCATCTCCTGATTCCCCCAGGGAAGCCCATGGCCTCTTCTCCTGCAACCTTTTTCCCACAGCTGAAATAAGAAGTGAATTAGGTGCCAGAGACAATGAAAGGCTGGGGGGGGTGCGTTTCTTAGAGCTCACCCCAACCCATGCCTCTCGGTGTCTCAGACCAGCTGGGGGTAAGCCTGTCACCCTGCCCGCCTCCAGGGCCTGGGGCTGCCTGAGGCTGGGGTCACTGGCCTGGCCTAACCTACACTCACCTCTTTTGGCCTCAGTAGTTAAGGCCTTCCTGGGTTAATGGGGAAATCCCTTTTTCAGGAAGTTAAGAGAAGCCACATTCATTAATAATGGAGGTTAGGCACTAGAACAGGTCAAAGGTCATAAAGAGCCAGGAGAGAAGAACCCCTCCCAGTATATAAAAAGGGCATCCTACCCAGCCACCTGCAGAACTTCTCACTTCAACACAGATGCGAACACAAATAAAAACCCAAATCACAGGAAATAGGTAACGATACATATTTTAATAAATCAAAGTCTGGAATCCTAATCCTCAAATGATTCCTTAGAAAACTCCAGGGAACACAGACATTTGAGTGTAAAGAGATTCACTTATCCCCACATATATTTTTACGTGTACTGAATGTTTTATGTTTATGTGGGGGAGGGGAGGGGAGGGGAGGAGAGTGGTGCAAACTAAACTCTAAGAGTTGAAGGCTGAGTGAGTTAATGGGAAGTTTCCTAATGAAACGACACCCTCCGTGTTGCTACCAAGTATTTCATTCTGATTCGCCATCACAGTAACCTGAAATGTAGAAAACAAAGATATTAATGACAGAAATATGGAGCTGGTGTTAAATGTAGAGAGTGAATATTCGATGACCTTAGGGCTCGGCTTTGTTCAAATGCTTCTTGTAAGGTTATAGCTAGATGTAGCTCTAATTCATAAACATCTTCAAGACTTTCTGAAACCCTCTGAATTTCTCTGGGGGTGATGGGGTGGGCCCCAGAGCATAGGATCTCCTGTATCAAAGTGCTGTTTTTCACTTGTCTTAAATTTGCCTCACTGCATTTCACAGGGATGTGGGTATGTCCTCCTGTTTCAGGAAGTGAGGGCCAAGTCAGCCTGACCTCAGCTACTCTGTTAGCAGGTTTATAGAGTGTTCACCATGTCCTGTGTCATATGTCACCAGGTGGTGCCACAAGGGGCTTCAGAGTCACAAAACCGCTTTGGTTTGCAGCCAAGTCAGCTATCTGTTGGAGATCTTGGGCAACCTTCGTAATCTTTCTTAGCCTCTGTTTTCTCATCTTGTAGAATGTGGATAATGAGAATATCTGCTTCATGAGGTGTCTCCAGGATTAAGTGAGATAAGGCAGGCAAAGGGCTTGGTGTGGAGCCTGGCTGGGGTGAAATCCTGCCCTACACTTAGGCTGCCCCTGGGTGAAACATCAAAATCTTATTTATTTACTTGTTTGGTCTGCGATCGTATCTGTTTGGTGTAGTGTGGGTTAGCTAGTTAGATGACCAACAGAGAAGTTCAGTTCTGTTCTCTTTTTCCCCCCACAATTTAGCATTACCCTATTTTGAAACACAGTTTCCCATGGGAGTGAGTGTCTATTCAAAATAAAATGTGCACTTTCTTCCAGAATACTACTGGTTTTTAAATCAAGATCAGACAAGAATAATATTCATAAAAAGATTCAATGGGTGTTCCAGGGGATCTCAAAAAAACATAAATGAGGAAAACCAGCTGGTCAACTTACTGGACATTTAGTTCCATATTAGAAAAAGAGCATTTGTTGAAATCACTCTTTTGAACTTGCTATGGTGATGTCTCTCTTTAAGTTGTTTTTACACCAGTGGCCACATTCAGTGCCCAGCTCTTCACTGGGGCCACTCAATTCCCCAGACAATATTAATCTAGTCAAAATGGTTTTTTGGGTAGTGCAGCCAGGAGCAAAATCATGTGACCACAGACTGAGCCTAAGGTAGCAGATGAAAAGGAAGAGTCTGTCCCCTGCAGTTTTACTTAATTAGAAGTGCCAAGGTTTTGGAAAAAGGCTTTTGCCCACTCCTTCTGCATCAGCCCCATGATAAGGCCAGTGAAAGATCTGGTCAAGAGGGATGAAGACTTGGGCTCAGAGGGGGCTCCCAAGACTCCCTGTTTTCTCTTGCATGCAGATGAAATGCATCTCAGGGCACGCAGACCCAGGGACCTTTAAGGGCGAGCAGCTGGTGCCCTGTTCCCACACACCACTCACCATTGTGAGCGATCAGCCGGTACTGCCTGGCCAGGCACAGCTCCTCCTGCCTCTGCCTCACGATTCTCTGCACCTCCGGGGAAAAGCCGTTCAGGTCACGGGCGAACACGAAGGAGTAGCTGTCAGCGCAGGTGCCATCGAGGTTCAGGAGGCGGCAGGAGTACTGCACAGCATAGGTGTCGTAGTCCGTGTCAATGATCCAGTGGTCATCGTCTGCAAGGCAGAAAGCCACGGGGCCACTGTGTCTCCCTCTGCCACTCAGATGTCAAGGAAACTTACTGCCTGGCCCCAGAAACCAGCCACTTCCCAAAACTGGATTCAGGGGTTAGGAAGCAGGAGACTACAGAGAATTCTGACAGCTTTTAGAAAATTGGGACCATGAGAAAGGATTTTGTCCTTTACAGGAAAAAATACTGGAGTCGGTGGTGGGGGGAACCGCATTCACTTTAATAATTCTTTCTTAGGGCTTCCCTGGTGGTGCAGTAGTTGAGAATCTGCCTGCCAACGCAGGGGACACGGGTTCGAGCCCTGGTCTGGGAAGATCCCACACGCGGCGGAGCAGCTAGGCCCATGAGCCACAACTGCTGAGCCTGAGCATTTGGAACCTGTGCTCTGCAACAAGAGAGGCCCCCGCTCGCCTGGCATGGAAACGAAGACCCAACACAGCCAAAAATAAATAAATTAATAAAAAAATTATTATTATTTCTCTCCCTGATAATAAATGTGATCGTATCTTTCCAAAGAACAACCGAGAATGTGGACCCATCAAAACCACAGACTAGACCTTTCTACTGATGTCTCCTCCATCTACCCTCTGACAATATCTTGTGCCTTTGTGGCTGATATTGACGGCCACCAACGTATGTCACCCCCAACAGCAGGATGAATCTTTGGCACTGATCCGTATCAGCTAGTTCCCGGTCCTCTCACTATCCACACTGCTCTCCTGCCTCTCAGTCCACTGGATGATCTGGTTCATGGATTTTCTGGATCCACCCTAATTCTGGCTTAGTAACCTGACTCACTTCTCCAAGCGGGCAAAAGAGGGTAGGTTCTGCCTTGAGGACACAAGATGCCTACCCTCTGACATCAGATATTCTTTCTTAGAGATCATACTCTTCAGAGCTCTCCTGACAGAGGCAGAGGTGAGCCCTTGAAGAATTTAGACTATATTTCTTTCTAAGACTGGGATGTAAGCCATGAAGCATAAGTGTAAACAAAGGTGGTACTAACGTCAATAAAGACAGGATGGGGAAACCACGTTAGTAAGAATGTATGTGAGAGGTTTGCCATGGAGAAACAACAATGTGGATATCCAAACACCTCACATTTGGTAAAATGTGTCACATCTCTGCTTAACATTCTTGTTGATGTGTAACCATGACCAAGACTTTCTGAGCACTTAGTTATGTGTCAGGCACTGTGTGGACACTTTCTGTGCTTTCTCAATTATTTTTCACAACGACCTGAAAGTGCACACTATCATCCCCATTTTCCAGATAAGGAAACTGAGGCACAGAGAAATTAAGTAATTCACCCAGGATCACAAAGAGCAGGACAGAACTGAGTTTCAGTCTGACTCTGGAGCCCCCATACCTAACCTCTACACCACACTGTCTCCAGGCGATAAATAGACTGGGGGCAACAGGGGATAAGAAACAAGAAATGCAAAGCCTCTGTGTCTCCATTTCACACCCAGGTCATGAGGCAAGTGATGACCTCTGCTCTATGTCATGTTCTGTGCTGCAGGAATGCAGGGGAACCTGGATCCCCCAGCATTAAGGGTGTAAGGGAGATCGCTAATCCTTGCCTAAGTCACCTCTGGGTGCGCCTCTTGGCTCTGAGAACCCTGGGAATCCCTGCCTAGAAGGGGCTCAGCCCAAACGCATGCCCTGTAGGAGAGGTGCACAGCGATGGGTGGTGAGGCCCCGCTTCAGCTCACTGCAGGCCCGCCAGGAGGAAGACTGAGCCACCCCGAACCTCCCAGGCTTTCCCATGGGGAATGTGTCAGACACCGGGATGTGGGGGTCAGGGGCAGCCATACGACTGCTCAGCGGTGGCCATGCTCATCTGTTTGATAAGATGCAGATTCTAAAAATTAGTAACCTTGTGCCCCGTGGTGCTGATTTTTGTAATCCATTATCAGAAAAGTTTATCTTTTACTCTAAATGGATCACTTTAGGAAGTCTTGCTGCATTATTTGAAAAAATTTTTATTACCTCTAAGGATAAAAGCTTTTTTTCCCCTCGTTGAAGAGCAACTCCATATGTACAGTGTCAATCAATACTGAAGATGCAATTCGATAAAAAAAAAAGTAAAAGCTCATCTAACACAACTGTAGAGGAAGTCAAGGAGTGCGTGCCCCGTGTAGATGGGCTACATGAAAGGACACTTCTGCCCTGGTTCACCAAGCTAAGAGTCTCCCTGAACAGCCCTCTGGGGCCTATCTCCCAGGAGAGTTCCAACAGTATTCTGTAAAACTGTAAAAGCTGGTTTGTATTAGGAGTCCCTGCTGTTCAGGGCCACCTAATCCTGACCTGGGAGCTGGAACCCCTGGCTTCTGACACTGGCTTTCACAAACTTGTTGCATGACCTTGGACAAAGCACTACCTTCTCTTGACTTCAGTTTATTCATCTGCATGTTGAAGCCCCTTCACAGGGTTAACTCTCCATCTCTATGGTTCCATGATATGTCCCCCGTGGCCTGCATTACTCTCTAGGTACCAAGTAGACTGCAGATTTGAAACTTAGGAGAAATGAGGAAAAAGTAGAAAGAGCATGTACATGGATGCTCTCGAACATCTACATCAGGCTGAATTTTAGGATGCTCTTCTGAGAGTCCTTAATACCCTGCTCCCCATGTGAGTTTCAGGGCTTGGGAGAAAGGGAAGAGGTCACTGTCACCCAGAGCACTGTGCCTGGCTCAGAATCTCAGCATCGGCAGGTAGGGCACCTTGGAGTGAGTCAACCCTGTGCATAAATGCTCCCTGCGTCCTTGGATGAGAGTCTCTGAGCCTCTGCTGGGCCCCTAGTAGTCAAGCTGTTTCAGGGATTCAGCCTAAAGAAATGGAGGAAATGCAAAACCAGGTTGGGTGGTGATGTGAGTTGGGTCTTGAGGAGGTGGGTGGTCTAAGCATGGAGAAGGCCACACCCCCTGGAGCACTGGCCGTATGGGTAAATGGCAGGAGGAGGTCACGTGACAGGCCCAAGAGCCTTTTGAGCTCGGGCCAGGTTTTTGAGCTGGGGGATGGGGTGGGCGCAGTGAAGGGGCCTGGCTACTTGCAGTTTCACCCCTCTAGCTTTAAGCCCTGCTGAGAGATCTGGTTGCTTACAGACCGTTCTTCCGAAGGGTGCCACTGGAGGAGAAACCCAGCCTTTTGGCTCCCATCCCCCAAGACAGTCCCACTAAGCCAACTACTTACTTCCTTTCTGGAGAAAGGACGCTACGCCCCAGTACTTCATCTTGAACTTGGCAGGGTCCTCGGTGTCTGTGAAGGTGCCCAGCATGTCTGCACACAGGTCCCAGTTACTGCAGAAGCCAAGGGGATCATGAGCCAGGCTGGGCGAAGGGCTCCCTGCATCCCACCCCGGGTGCTCCCGTCCCTCCCCAAACAGGGTTTGGCGCTCAGCCCTGGGGACCCTGCAGCGCAAAGAGCGCAGCCCCCCAGAGGTCACTGACTTAAAGAGACGGACTCGGCCCTTGGCCGTGGCTGTCATGTGGCCATTCTCGTTCATGAACTGGGCGACGATGTTGTCCTGCAGAAAGAGGCCCTTGGGGTCCTTCTTGGCCATGGCGTACCAGGTGCCGGAGAACTGGGGAAGAGAGTAGAGCAGCGTTTGGTGTCCGGGAGCGCACGGCCGGCCGCCGGTAAGGGGAACGCAGGGCATCCGGGACGCAGATACCTACGCGAGCCTTGTCGAAGTTCTCCTTGACTCGGAAGCTGCTCACCCGGCAGTCGCGCTCCGCCCGGGCGCTGCCCAGCGCCGCCAGTAGCACCAGCGCCCACACCCACTCCATCTTGCTCAGAAGTCCGCCCTGCGGGAACCGCGCGCTGTGAGCGCCTGGCGGCCGGACCAGCCGACACGCCACTGCCGGTCCCTAGACCCCATCCCGCCCGCGCCAAGCCCTCACCCCGCCGGTCCCCGGTCCCCCATCCCTCCTGCCCCCGTACCCCCATCCCGTTCATCCCTCCCCCCCGTCCCTCCCGCGCCGGCCCTCCGGTCCCGTCGGGCCGCCGCTCACGGTCGGGAGCTGCGCTCAAGCCTGGTCGCGGGTCCGGGCGCGCGTGGAGCTAGGGAGGCGAGCGGGGGCCGCCCGGCCGCATTATATAAAGCTCCGGGGGGAGGGGGGTCGCGCTTTCGTAACTGCGCGGGATGAAAGACCGAGGGGGAGGCGCCGGGGCCGGCGGGCCAGGACTTGCATAACGCGCCCTGACTCACCGCCTCCCGGGCGCGGGGAGGGTGCCTTTGGGCGAGAGCCTCACCTCCAGCGCCGCCCGGGGCTTGTGGAGCTGCCGCGCGGGGTGGCCTCGGCGGAGCCCAACTCTCCGGCGGCGGCGAGCCGCGGGAACCAGCCCTGGCCTAGTTACCCTACACGGGTGCCAGCGGCCGCCAGCTGCGGCCTGGGGTGGCCTCGGGGCCCAATTGCTCTGGCCGGAGGCTCAGGTCGGTTTGGCGGGAAGACCGTGGCCTCCCAGAGCGAGGGGCATGTGCGGTGCTGCCCGGTGCGTTAGTGCCCGGGCTGGGCCGTGTGCAACTGGCCCCTCGGCCCTCTGAGGGCTACTTGTGCAGCGGTCTGGGACTGTTTCTGCCAAGTAGTTTTTCATTTTATAAAGGATGTCTTTTACTCTCTTTCAGGGGAGTTGTGGTGCTCTCTGGATCAATATTTGTTCTTTAGTTTCAACATCTTTAGAAGCATTAAAACCCTCCCTGTTAAATATTCTCCAGAAACGCAACCCTGGTCAGGACAGGAAATATTTTAGCAACCTTGGTGGTCGCCTACTTAGTGGCACTTCGCTCAAGCCACTTGGAAACACACCTACCAATTGTTTATGCTGCAATTTTATTTCAAAGCCAGAATGGACTTTTGTTTTGTTTTCAAAACAGCTAAGGTGAATTGACTGAGGAGAGGAGAAGAGGGGGAGGTGAACAAACTCTATAACGTCAATGGACAATTAAGTCGAAGTGCTGTGACTAGCTATGTGATTTTGTGCAGTCATGGCACAATTCACTGACCGTGTTTTTCTCTTTCTATTCAGAGTTAAGAGTTCCTCTGCTCTGATCAAAGCAGTCAGAAGATGCAGCTTTGGACTGAATGAGAATTAGAGATATGGCAAAGAGCCATTTTTTTGTAAAGATGCCTGCTGTACAGTATCAGCTGTGTCTCCATGGCCCAAACTGGAAAGGACCGAGATGAATTTGGTCCATTTTGCTACCGCCAGACCTGAAATAGCGGGTGGAGGTAGAGGAGGGTGGCTGCCAAACAGAGAAATAAAGACTTGATGGTCTTTACAGGGCATTGGGGTTACTTCTGAGCCTCCTAAAAAAAAAACACCTGTGGCTCTCGGGCTGTCTTGGGAGTGCCAACGATGCAATTAACTCCTTACTGCCTCCTCCTTCCTGCTAAGAAAGCCCTGTTTCAGGCCTACCAGCTAACTAGGAGGTCTTCTGGTGAGGTTAATTTTATCACAAGATGTATAATCCCAAACAGCTCAAATAAGGTCTGCTCTAGAGCTGCTCCTGCAGGGACCCTGCGTGTGACCATACATGTGGTAGTACCTATACTCCCTAGGTGGGAAAGGACTTTAGGGTACCTCTCTATCTCGTGTCCAATGCGTGGATCCCCTCTTTGACATTCCAAAGTAGAGATCTATCAGCCTGTCCTCCAGCACCTCCAGTGATGGAGAGCTCCTGGCTAAGCCCAATTGCCTTTGGACCGTTATGACTGCCAGAAAAGTTCTCCTCATTCTCCCAGCCCTTGTCAACTGTTTCTTCCAGAGCGTATTCTTGGGGTCCTTGCTCGTGTCCTATGTTAAATAAATATAGGGGATTTCAATGCATTTTTATGGTGTTTGTTTTTGCAGCAATACGTTTTTATTTATTTGTTAGACGCTTAAAAGTTGATGTAACTGGGGCTTCCCTGGTGGCGCAGTGGTTGAGAGTCCACCTGCCGATGCAGGGGACAGGGGTTCGTGCCCCGGTCTGGGAAGATCCCACATGCCGTGGAGCGGCTGGGCCCGTGAGCCATGGCCGCCGAGCCTGCACGTCCGGAGCCTGTGCTCCGCAACGGGAGAGGCCACAACAGTGAGAGGCCCGCGTACCGCAAAAAAAAAAAAAAAAAAAAAAAAAAAAAAGTTGATGTAACTGTTCTTCCTCCCCCACCCCCCTCTCTTTTAATGATAAATCATGAACCTTGGTGTCCCAGATACCAGCAAAGAAAAACAGTTTGTTGGCATGCTCACTTGAATTTCTTCATGATTATAAACATGTGAGTACAGGTCAACTGGTGTTTTTAAATTCGGTGCTTTGAAATTTATCTTCATAAAATAATTTTTAAAATATGCATATGTGTGTATGATATCAACAGGAAAAGTGTTCACAGTGATTACCTGTGTGATAGGATTAGGGACATTTAAAGGTTTATTACTGATTTGTACCTTTTTTGTAATTTCCAAATTTTCCTACAGTGAAAATATTTAATCAGAAAATAAAACAAATATTCTCTTTGCAAACATTTTTCTTTTTTTCTTCTAGAAGTGAAATTATGGTCTAAATTACATCTTATGGACTGTATATAATATACACAAAAGTTCATTGCCTTGTCATACTTCGTGGAGAGACAGACCATGTTTCCTTCATCTTCGTATCCACCCCACCCCCAAATTTTCCACAGGATTTCTCAAGAGACTTACACATAGTAGGTGCTTGATCAATAGATATTGACTTTATTTGTTTTACTGAAATCAGTCACTTTAGGTAAGCTTTATAAAATACTTATTTAAAAAGACCTGGTCAGAGGTCACTCATTCTAAAATATAATTTCCCAGGATTTAACAACTGTAGCAGAGATGGCTAGCTGTCCTTTCACCAAAAAAGTTTTCACTTCCCTTCCATGGTGCAGAGTTGTTGGAAAGAAGCCACCCTGCCAGAGGGCACCTCCTCACTCCCTGCAGCTCTGTAAGATCACATGCCTATGTTCTGGTCAGTGGAATGTGGACGAAAGTGCTGTGTGTCATTCCCAGACGGGGCTTATAAAAGCTGCCGGTCTAATTGTCTCTGCTGTCTGTCTTTCCTCATCTGCTGGCTGGTGAAGCCTCCATCAGCCTGGGACCCCACCAGTGATTATCTTTATGTGAATGAGAAATAAACTTCCATTCGATTAAGTTGCTGGGATTTGGGGGTTACCTGTAACAGAAGCTAGCGTTACCTTAACTAATACAGCAGTAAGCAAGTCACTAATTCCTAGGAAATATTGAAAAGTGTTTTACCCTAATTGAAAAAAAGAACTAATGCAAGGAATTTATGTCCTTAGCCTCATAAAAATTAAGCATGTCCAACTAGCTCCATTTTGTACAAACTGATATTTACATCCACATCCTGACAGAGAGGCCAAGAAAAATTAATAACAAGGAAATTGGGTAGCATTTATCTTCTGACTGCATTTAAAAGATGTCAAAATAATTGGTGGGAAAATGGAAAGATTAGTTATTTAGCCAATGTTTTCAGGTACAAAAAGTCAAACTAATTTTTTTCATAAAGATTTTTTCAGTGATTACAAAGCCATCAGTCAGTTTCATCAAGTTAGCTGAAAATAACATGGATTCCACCAAATGAATTATCTCTGAGATACCTGGTCATGTCCATCAATTTGGTGCAGGCAGAAGCTCTCATGAGAGCAAATGTGCAAGGTGAGAGGGCCCTTCGTGGTTGACTGTTATGATGTGCCTGAGATCCCTGCCATTAGAGGATGTCTTTTGGTGATGAATAATGGTAGGAGCAGAGAATTTGGCTAAAGTGGAGCTGAAGAGTGGGTCCAATATAATGATCCAAAATACACATGGTTAGTCCAGTATATTATTGTGAGTTTTATGTTAGTGCTTCAACCTCATGTGCATTTTTTTTTTTTGGCTGTTAAATAAGCATTACTTCCTGCAGAAATAGTTAACTGCAGTGGAAAATTTTAGCAATTAAATATTACATGTGTTCATGAATATAGTATACTATTGAAAAATGTAAATTTGTTAAGCAGAAAGATTAAGGAAGTTAAACCATTCTTTGATATATCTGTAGGCTTTTAAAATGAGTTCCTGGAATTTTAATTTAATTCTTGTATTGCTGTTTAACATTTTATTATATAGGTCTAGATTTTAAATTCCTTAAAGGAGAAGTCTTGTATGTTCCCCTATAGCAGCTATTATGGTATCTTGTACACCTTATGGGTGTATTTTGAAACTTATTCCTATTTAAGCTCATAGTTTGGGGTAGGTCATTATCACTAGCTGTGTGACCTTGAGCAAGTTATTTAATTTCTCTGTGCTTTGATTTCTCACCTGTAAAATACAGATAATAATATACCCACCTCATAACATTATTGTTAGGATGAAATGAGATGATATATATATAAAGGTCTTAGAAGGGTGCCTGGCACAGATTATATATTATAAAGTTAGCTATTCTTTTTTTTTAAACATCTTTATTGGAGTATAATTGCTTTACAATGGTGTGTTAGTTTCTGCTGTATAACAAAGTGAATCAGCTATACATATACATACATCCCCATATCTCCTCCCTCTTGTGTCTCCCTCCCACCGTCTCTATCCCACCCCTCTAGGTGGACACAAAGCACGGAGCTGATCTCCCTGTGCTATGCGGCTGCTTCCCACTAGCTATCTGTTTTACATTTGGTAGTGTATATATGTCCATGTCACTCTCTCACTTCGTCCCAGCTTACCCTTCCCCCTCCCCGTGTCCTCAAGTTCATTCTCTATGAGTGTGTTAAAGTTAGGCTATTCTTATGATCACTTTTTAATTATCATTACTTGTGGCTTATCTTTCTAAAAATACTCTGTGTGAATGGAATGGAGTTTTCACATCAATTTAGTTATTGTTTCTGAGATGCCTTGTCTAAATAAATGATTGTCAATGTCTGTAACATCTAAGATATTGGTCTTTTTCCTCGTTCTTCCCACTAGTTACTGTTCTATTTTTTTAAATTATTCTTTAAACGAACTGGAAATGCTGATATAAATGGTGAAGTTTAACAAAGTCAACAATTACGTTGTAGTGTTAAAAATTTATTCTAAGTGTCTGTTTGGTCATTTTAAAAATATTACATTTTCTTAAATTTTGTTTTTTCAGTGCTTAGGACAGAGACACAAGTCTCGTCAACACAGGACAGAGACTCTGCAAGGACTACCCCAGAAAAAGAGCAGCAGGGATGATGGGATTTAGTCAAGGACAGGGGAGAAGGAGAAGGATATTTGTGAGTGCACTAAAAGGCTGGGTTCCAGTATTTCCCTTAAAAAAATGTTTGTCTTTATCAAATGTCATCCAATACACAGAGTAGTCAGAAGTGATCCCTCTTTCTTGCTTGCCTCTTCTAAGTAATCAATTCCCTTGTCCTGTCGATTGTTGCCTGAAATTATGTCTCACATTTGTCCCTTCCTTTTTCATTCCCAAGCACCCTCACCCATAGCTTGTGAGAATAGCCTTAAAAACTTTGTTTATAATGAATGAATTTCTTTACTATATAAATTATATATGTTCATTGTAGATACTTTAGAAAAATCAGGTAAGCAAAAGAGAAGAAAAAAATTATTATATTGAATTCCACCACTTTGGAATAATCACTGTTAACATTTTGGTATACACACCTCCATGTATGTATGTGTGTATGTGGAATCATACTGCAATAGTATCTTGCAATTTATTGCACATAATAAATATCTGTTCATATCAATAAACAGACCTTTACAATAGGATTATTAATTAATGTATGGTTTCCTATTGTATGACTATAATGCCATTTATTTACTCAACCTCCTAGGCTATTTCTAATCTTTTCCATTTATAATTGTGCTTTTGATGAACGCCCCTGTAACTACATTAATCATATACAGCCTTAATTACTTTTGTAATTAAGAAGAAAGAAGAGTTGCAGGGTCAAAGAAGAGTTGCAGAGTCAAAGCCTGTACACATTTTTAGGGTATTTGATAATGAACCAAATGCAATATAGCTTCTTAATTTGTATCCTAATGTCCAGTATTTCTTTTCTCCAAGTCACCTTTTTAAGCACAACCAGATTAAGTTTGTAGAGAAGAACGCTAATGTCATTTCTTACCCCTAAGAGTTTCCAGGGTTCAGAAACCTCAGCAAGCCTTTGAGGCCCTAATCTGGGCCCAACCTACTTTTCTAGATTCATCTCTCACTAGTCCCCCTGTTACTCTGCATTCCATGCTATTGCTTCTGCTGTTACCACTACCTGGCTCACACTCGATTTCTACTCCATCTCTACCCAGTCTAGATATGATCCCATATCCACATCACGTAAAGTCTCATAGCTATATGTATGTACCTCACTTCCGGCTTCTATCCTATTCTGTTCTGTGCTTCCTGACTTTTTGTGTCCTAATAGTATCTCCTTTGCTACACCACTAGTGCTTGTACAGCTGCAGCCAAGGCTTATTCATCCCCTGTGTTCAGTCAGGATTGATTTGGTTATGCTGCAGTAACAAACAACCCTCACATCTCAAAGGCTGAACACAAGAAAGATTTATTTCTCACTCATGCTACATGTCCATCTCAGGTCAGCAGGGGGCTTTGTTCCATGACATCCTCACTCAGGGATTCATGAGGCCCCTACATCTGGAACTGGCATGGCAGCAGGGAGAAGGGGGAGCTCCAGGGTCTCACTCTGGCAATTGATTGTTCCTACTTGGAAGAGACGTTTATGCTCACAACCCGTAGGTCAAAATTAGTCACATGGCCCTACTGGGGGAGGAGGGCAGAGAAGAATAATCTTCCCATGCAACTAGGAGGAGAGGAAAATCAGAAAAAAGGGGAACATGGAGTCTCTACCACAGGAGCTAGTATGATGTCTTGCTTATAGTGGACCATCAGTAGACACGTATTGGAAGAACAAACAAATGAATGAATCTAAAAGTAGTCATTGAACTTCCCTGGTGGTGCAGTGGTTAAGAATCCGTCTCCCAATACAGGGGACACGGTTTCGATCCCTGGTCTGGGAAGATCCCACCTGCTGCGGAGCAGCTAACCCCATGCGCCACAACTACTGAGCCTGTGCACCACAACTACTGAAGCCCACGCGCCTAGAGCCCGTGCTCTGCAAGGAGAAAAGCTACCCCAATGAGAAGCCCCCGCACGGCAATGAAGCGTAGCCCCCACTTGCTGCAACTAGAGAAAGCCCGCGTACAGCAACAAAGACCCAACTCAGCCAAAAAATAAATAAATAAAAAATAAAAGTAGTTTTCAAAACACAGAATGCTGATTATAAAAGAATATGCTTCATTTTAAAATTCATTTTCATTTTTATAAGTAGAGGAATGTAAACATATGTGGGCATTTTGTTTTTTCCCCATACACAGATTTCTACCTCAAGTATAAATCTGTGTATGAGATATGGGTATGTGTTTTTGTCTCTCTGTGTGTAAAGAGGAGAGGATGGGAATCGTGAACACACACATTCTTTTGAGAGAAGTAGGAACTGCACTGTCACACAGGACAACCAGGGAGAAAGAGTGTCCGCAACTGTGTTAGAAGAAGATGGATGGTGGTCCCATAGGTGTGACTCAACTCCTTTCTCTTAGGAGATAAACCTGCGCATTATTCTAATTATAATGAGATGTTACTAGGATATTATGAAGTGAAGAGTAATCTGAGGAGGACCCTCCTGAGACTAGACTTGGGTGTGACAGAGGGAGGTGCAAGAAAGGGTGTGTGCTTGACAAGACCCTTTGAGGGAGCAAGTGGACTCAACCATAGGAAGTGACATGGTTCAACAAATGCAAGTGTGGGTTCTGTTCCCCTGGGAAAACCATGTTCCCATCAAGAATCTCTTATCTCACGACCTAGAACCTGGAGCCTCAATGGATCTCTTCTTCTTTTCTGTCTACGAAGACCATTATCACTCTAGCGAGGTAAGCATTAGGTCTAGAGAAATAAATGAAACCCATAGCCTTGCTATTTTTGAAGTGGATTTAAATGTGGGTGAAACAGTAACTTTTGGAGTCACTGTAACTGTTACGTATGTTTTCATTCAAGAGAATTCTCCATGTAAAGTTTGTAGCTTTATTGAAATGCTTAAAAGACCTTTGACTAAATTTGAAATCAGACTGTAAATATTCAAGGAAATTGGTTCATGAAATGTGTAGTTCGGCTTATTAGTTGCATAATAGTGTTTAAATATTTCGGAAAATGTGCTTAATCTATGTAAAAGCTTGATAACCTGAACATTAAACAAAAGTAAGTAGTGGCAAGTGTTTTTTCCATGCCAGAAGCCCCCAAGCTGTGAAAGATCCTAGCAACAGACAAGACAGGTATTATCCAGTAGATTTAACCGACTGTACCTTGGAGCAAAAAGGCATGAGGTTTGGCTATTACTGTTGAAAACAAAATCCAAGTTAATATGCTTAGCAGGAAAACCTAGTTGGCAGCTGCATGGGTTGCCTTTTACGATCATGTCTTTTGACAAGGATTATTGTATAAATTGCAGCTTGATTAGGCTTGAATCATGGGCAAATATTTTTCCATGTTCACCTCTCTAGAATAAGCCAAAGGTTTGTTCCTTTAAAACATTTCCGAGGTCAAGTTTTTAACTGAGGGGAACTGAGGGGTGAGGATTTTAAAAAAAGAGTAGGCCAAGCAATCTGGCTGATCATAGGACTTTTAAGAAAAGGAAAGATTAATATTCAATTTTATGTTGTGTTATGCTAAACCCTTCCATCTCCCCCAAATGTTCATTCAAGTTGCCATATAAACAAACAGACATTTCCGAGGTCTAAATAGTTTTATTTCATAGAGCTATCGTGAAAGAACAAGTGGCGCTGTCAATGCCTATGGAATATAATTAATGGATATAGCCATGATTCTTCGTGTCGCCAGCAGCCGCCAAGGTTCAGCTATTTTTCTGGAATGGTCACTTTGACTTGCTACTTGGCCGGCTGATCTAAGACGCTCTGCGGATTCTCTGAGGACTTACGAGCTAATAATGCTTAGGGATTTCGTGTCCTGAAGGACTCTTTAATCCCGGGCTTCCTGAATCCCACTCTAAGCCAGGACCTTCTGTCACATCCCAAGAGTTACAGGTCGTTTGAAAGCTCTGCTAAACAACCTTTCTGCTCAGCCTTTGGGGGTCCTGTGAGGTGCCCCTTAGGGCTTTCCCGGTATCTTTGACCAGGAGGTACCTCTTTGTTGGCACTCTGCCTCTGGTGGTGCTCTGAGGGTCTTCCATTCTGGACAAGAGCAGCAAAGCAAGCCACGCCATGGGTGAGATCAGCCAAGAGACGGTGGAGAAATACCTGGAGGACAACCCTCAATTTGCCAAGGAGTATTTCGACCGGAAGCTGCGGGGGGAGGCGGCGGGAGAAATCTCGGAGCCGGGCAGGGCGCAGGCGCCGGCCCGCGCGTCCTTCCCGGGCCTGACGCTGGTGGAGGAGGCGGCCCTGTGCCTGGAGCTGCTGGAGGCCCTGCGGGAGGAGGCCGGCAGCGTGGAGCTGGCGGCGCACAAGGCCCTGCAGAGGCTGGCGCAGCTGCTGCGGGCTGACCGCTGCAGCATGTTCCTGTGCCGGGCGCGCAACGGCTCGCCCGAGGTGGCCTCCAAGCTGCTCGACGTCACCTCCACCTCCAAGTTCGAGGACAACCTGGTGGTCCCCGACAGAGAAGTTGTTTTTCCACTGGACGTCGGGATAGTGGGTTGGGTTGCTCACACGAAGAAAACCTTCAATGTCCCAGATGTGAAAAAGGTAAGTGGCCTGATGGTGACAGTGGAGCGGAGAGGAGGTCTTGGTGGCGTCGGGGAGGAACACTGGGAAAGAGAGCGGGGGTGCAGGGGCCATCCTCGTGACATTGGCTTGGCTGGGGAGTGGGTGGTGGAGAAGAAGAGCACCTGGGCCAAGAGTTGCCAGATTTAGCAAATTAAATTACAAGATTCAGGGCTTCCCTGGTGGTGCAGTGGTTGAGAGTCCGCCTGCCGATGCAGGGGACGCGGGTTCGTGCCCCGGCCCGGGAGGATCCCACATGCCGCGGAGCAGCTGGGCCCGTGAGCCATGGCCGCTGAGCCTGCGCGTCCGGAGCCTGTGCTCCGCAACGGAAGAGGCCACAACAGTGAGAGGCCCGCGTACCGCAAAAAAAAAAAAAAAAAAAATTACAAGATTCCCAGTTCAATCTGAATTTGAGATCAACAGGGGATAATGTATGCCCCATGTAATGTGGGGTATTTTATTGGGCAGCCTTACCTGGGCCTGGTACAGTCCACACCTGCTCCCTTACACCTCCTCTGTGCTCTGGGCGCTGTCCTGACCAACAGGGCAAAGCAGGCCTCTCACTGGTGAGATGATCAGCCAACACACCAGATGCCGAGACCCCTGAACTGCTTCTCACCCACGATCCTTTGAAGACACTCAGCTCTTTGGGGGTGAACTGGCTCCTGAATGATTCTCTCACCTATAGAGCAAAGGTGCAAAAAGAAAAAAGATACCCTCCGAAAGTTCAGATGTTGCCATCTGGATCCTTAAAAATGTGAGTATAGGTGATAATTAAGTACATTTGGCCATCTCAACCCTTCATAACTCAGATCTATCAAGAATTTCCAATCTTGTAAATGGGACATTTGGACCCTCCTGAAGACTAATTGTATATTGCATAAATTATTACGCTCTTTTAAAAGCAGAAAAATTAACTTTCTCCTAACCAACGTAATGCTTGTTCATCTTAGAAAAATTAGGAAATACAAATAAACAAAAAGAAAGAAATGCCAATCACCCATAATCCCCCTACTCAGCAATAACCGTAGGTCCCAGCCTGGAGTTTCTCCTGCCTGCCCTTTTCCTACACACATGTCCCATCATTTTGATTTGCTATTAACAAAGGGGAGAGTTCGACGATGATGGAACAGAATTGATTAGGAGCAGCCCCTGAAATGCTTACTGTGTAGAGGTTTATTGCCGGCTTGTGGAGGAGGGGCAGCTGGAGGCGGGAGGATAATCCCCTACATACCTCTTGAAGCTGATTACAGGAGGGGGGCCGAGCGGATCCAGAAGGTGCAGAAGTTGTCAAACATTAGCAACACTCAGCAAACAGCCACAGGACAGCCCAGAGGGGCAAGGGTTGCCGTTGGGCACCAGAGAGTCCTCTCTCTTTACCATCCCTCCCCACAGTGCGTTTCAGCTGGTTTAAGTAGGATTCTGGGCCCACTGCAGCCGCTTCAGGTGACTAAAGGCCCTTAAGGCAAAGTTCTTGGACCCCCAGCGAGGAGGCTATGCCTGCACACCCTGAGGTTTTCTCACAGGAATATGCTTCTTGCCAGTCTCCGACTGAGGCCATCTCCAAAATGACTAGGACAGCAAACCTAAGAAAGTGACACACAAGATTTTTTTTTGGAAAAAGGTTTTTTTTTTAAAAGAAGAGATGGATAAAATGACTTCTGCTATGCTCCTTTATGAATGAGTCCACTTCTTTTGAGGACAGGACGATAGAAAGGAGCTGCTTAAACGATCAGGTGGCCTGGGTGTGTTGCTGTCCATGATGGGCACCCCATATGCACAGGGCAGTAAATGGGGGGGGAGGCGGGGTCACTTCGCTCTGTTCTCTCTTTTTCTGAGTATGTGTGAAGTCAGACTCCGTCCCACCCTCCTGAGCTCAGAGGAGGGACAAGGACTTCATTTGCTCTCCGTTTCTACTGCTTCTGAGCATTTTTTTTTTTCCCTCGGAGAATGATGCTTTTCAACTCTGGATGCACATTAAAATCAAACTGGGAGCTCTTTTAAAACTACGGATGTGTGAGACTCTCAATAGACCAATTACGCCAGACTCTCAGAGGCTGGGACACAGCGAGGAGTACGTTTTAAAAGCTCCCCAGATGATTCTAATATGCAGCCAATGTTGAAAACCGCTGGTCTATTGGATGAACAGATGTAAGAGGAGGAAGTGAATTTCAAATCAACTGTGGATGATTAGATGGAAAGGGCTCCTGGAGCCTTTAGTTTATTCCCTTGGGCAGACAGGAAGTTGAGGTCATGCGGGGCTGCATCTCTCCTGGAGTCCAGGGTCTGGTCAGTGACTGAGAGGGGCTGGAGAGGATGAGGCCTCCTCGCTCTGTTCCCACCCTCATCCCACCCCGCAGCCCTGCAGTTTCATCGCACTTAAGTTGTGGTAAAATCTGCAAAGAGAAAGGAGTTGGATATGTTTTAAGTGACATTTCTATCAACGCTTCACCTTTTCATTGCACTTGACACTTGATGAAGATTTCTCTCCTTCTTTATCTCACTTGATTCTGGCCAAGACCCTGTGCAAAGGGCAAGGACCATATTTTTATTTCCATCCTGTATATGTGAGAATCCTCTCAAGGTCAATTAGGCAGGAGGTGCTGGGTCTGGGCTCCTAAACCAGGTCTTCCAAGGCCTCCTTTTTTTTTGCCATAGCCCTGACCATACAGGACTCCTCCCTGGTTGGCAGTGTGGGCACAGGGAGGGAAGGACTTCTCACCCATAGACGAAAGGCAGAACTGGATACTCCCAGCTTTGGCAACAGAGAAGCCACATGGTGTCGGGTGAGAGCTTTGGCATCAGGTGACCTGGGTGTAGATCCAGGTCTGAGACAAGGTAACTGCGTGATGGATTGTGTTTCTGCACCTGAGAAACAGAGTAACCAAATGTACAGATGAAATGTACATAAAGTGCCTGACTCCTAGTAGGTGCTCAATTAAATGACAGCTATGGTAATACTATATTAATGCCAAAAGAAGTTGGGGGCTGGGTGTAGGTGGCCAAAACTGGGTCAGTGATTATGGTCTGTTTTTAAAACAGGTTAAAGGCAGGGAAACTTAATAACAGGAAACTGAGACATATCCTCCACAAGTTAATCATTTCTTATTCTATTGGGAAAGCTGGTGATTAACTCTATGGGTGGTTCTCCTGACTGTGGTTTAAAAGAAAGCCATGCGAGAATCCTAAGTTTTCAATAATTAACAGGGTGCTTATAGCTCCCTTTCTGCCCTTCTCTCTTTCTGACTCTGGATCTCGAGATGTTTAAGCAGAATTTAACAATGCTAAGATTGGCTGAAGGATCCAGGTGGCCCGCTGCTCTAAACCATGTTCCCAGTTGCCTTCATTGGCTTCTTTGAAGAATGACCACCAAGGGGAGTTTGTCAGTCTGAAAGATACAGGATTTACTCAAAGCAACTTCACCAAGGATTGTTTGAACCAGTGAAAATATAAAGCTAGAAAACCTTGCCTCACCCTACCCTGTAATTTGACAGATGGTTTTATCCAGGATTTTCAGATGCAGTGATAAGCAGGCATTAAATTTTGAAACTTATAAGTCATTTTCTCAAAACAGCCAATTGAATATAAGAACATTTCCTTGTGTTTAGAATCTAGAATAAAATAGCGTCCAGTTTTGAAGCTGTAGAGTGAAGAGCGTCTGCCAAGAAACGCTGCATGTTTGGGGCATTTTGGTTATTCCTTTAGTGCCCAGCATCGCTGTGTAAGTGAAAGTGATCACGTCTGTAATGGATAACAGGTTAGGAGGAAGATGGACAGTGAGCCAGCCTGGGCTATAGCAGTGGATTAAGAGAAAGAACCTCCCAAAGTCTGGAGCTATTCTGGACTGAGTGAAGGTTCTGCAGGAGGTAGAGAGAAGTCACAGATTAAGCAGTTAGCAAAAATATGGGGCTTCTGTTGGCGTGGGGCAGAGACTCAGCCCTCAGGAGTGAGCATGGTCCTGGGCATAGGAGGCCTACATCAGTTAAGAGCATCTAATTTCTTCAGTGGTTAGAATGGGTTAGAAAAGCTAGAAGTAGAAACAGAATGGTAATGCAAAATCAGAATGACTTCTCACCCAGGGAGGCCCCCAAAGTCCCAGGTCTCTCTTCCTAGTATTAATTGAGCACCTACTATTAATATGTGTCAGACTCTTTTCTAAGGGCTCTGCCCACACTATGTTATTCTCTCTTCACATCAGGGCCTCTAGACAGTAGATGATCTCATTGTTCCCATGTTCAGACTAAACAATGAGGATGCAGAGGTTAAGTAGCATGCCCAGGGTCTCACAGCTAGTAAATCTGGGCCTGGTTTCAGCCAAGGAGGTCTGACTCCAGAACCTTCTTCACCTTCTTATGCAATGCTGCCTCCTACATAAGTAGTTGGTTTCTGTGGTTCCAGTTCGGGAAGGTATAGAAGAAATCTGAGGTCAAGGGCTGCATCTGAATCCCTTAGCATCTCACATCTCTAAGGATCCTCCACAGAACTGATTCATCCACCAGAAGTTCAGATTCCTGGTGAAGACAGATTCCACTGTAGGCAGTTAGGATTTGGTAGGTCTGCTGTGAGGTCTGCAAATCTGCATCAGTCTGCAGGTGATTCTGAGGCACAGCTCGGGTCTACTGCTCTGAGCAGAGCTGTGTTTCCGTTGACAAAGCAGCCCTTGTTCTCTGGTGGAAACTCTGGCCTGCAAGTCACTCACCAGTGGACTCTCACATTTTTACTTTGGGAAATTGAACAGAGTCCAAGCCTCCACGATTTGTGCTGCTCCTAGAAGCACCATCAACATGCAGAAATGAACATAATACAACTTGTGAAAGGAACACCACATTAATTTTGGCCACTGAGTCTCAAAGTGAGGTGGAAAGTTCAGTTCTAATTGGAGAAGACTCAAAGGGGAGACAGTCAGGACCCACAGCAGGCTGAGTCTACACCCAACTAGAGTGGGTACTCCTCTCAGTTACAGCTAATAAGATAACTGCTTCCTTGACCTTCTTCCTGAGCCCTTCCATTTGTGTGCCTCTCCAAACTCATCACTCCGCCCTTTCCGTGGTTCTTGCATTAGAGTCATCTCTCGCTTCTACTACTTGAAGCTTGTATCTGGGATGATCCACTTCATTTTCTCCAAGGAAAGAAATACAAAATATGAATGAGAGACATTGACTTGGTAGAACTTTGAGAAACTGATAAGTATCTGGTGCTGGCAAGAGGGTGGTCCTCTCATAAATGACCAGGAGAGGTAAGAATTTCAACCATCTGTAAAAGCCCTTAGCGTAAGTAAAAACTGCATATACCTGTTGATCCAGCAAAAGGAATTTCCACTTTGGGGAGTCCATCACATAAAAATAAAATCAAGAGTGACTATTGTTTGCAGTGGGGAAAACTATCAACAGACTGAATCAGTTGAGGCTGGCTGAGCAGATCCGGGGCCCCCGCAGTGTGGAGTGGTCTACAAGAATCCAGAAGATGAGTTCACATCGTACACATCGGAAGTTCGCAAGGTAGTGTTAAGTGATGAAAGAATTGTATAAAATTAGAAAAGGAAATTTTATTTAAAAAAAGAAAAGCAAACCCTTTGTCTGAGCAGAGAGAAAGGCATAGAAGGAGATGTACTAAGCAGGAACATGGATTTCCTCAAGGAGGAGGAGTTTGGGGGATTAATAATTTTTTCTTTGTGTTATGATGGGTTGGGTGGTTTCAAGTGCACATTTTACTGCTGTGATTAAAAAGAAGAGCTCTACGGAATCCCAGCTGTGCTCTCCTTCTGACACATACTTTCTGCCTGCATCTTTCCCCGCTCCGTCTTAGAACCTCACTTTCCATTTGGCCACATCACCATCACCTGTTTTCTCCTGGCCCAACCTCAGCCTAACTGGGATAGACCATAGTTCAGGCAGAAAATGCTCATTTGGAAATGGGCAGTTTCATTCTGTGCTTCATTCATTCTCTCTCATTGAGGGTGGGAGGTGGGTGGGGAATGTTTGCTTGGGACCACTGTGCGGGGGCCCTGGTTATCTGTTGGTAGGACTTGGACTAGAGAGGACGATCTGTTGCCATTCCTACATCTATACTCATGGTCCTATGCTGCTTTGGCAAATGTGTGAATGTATCTTGCAGAACAGCCATGTTTCTGACTTCATGGACAAACAAACTGGGTATGTCACCAGGAACCTGCTGGCAACCCCCATCGTGATGGGCAAGGAGGTTCTTGCTGTGGTTATGGCAGTTAACAAAGTAGATGCATCGGAATTTTCCAAACGGGATGAAGAGGTAACGCTAACCCTGGGCATCCCATAGGAGGCTCAGGAAATTTATTTGATGTGTAACTGAAAGAAAGATGTCACACCTAATTTGTTTTTCTCTGCCATCTGTAGGTCTTTTCCAAATACCTCAACTTTGTTTCTGTCATCCTAAAGTTTCATCATACCAACTACTTGTACAGTGTTGAATCCCGAAGAAGTCAGGTAAAGAGAAGGTGACATTAACCACTCCGTGCTGACCTGTCTGACAAAGCAACCCAGAGGCCACAAGCGCAGACCCTTCCTATCCACACCACATGGATAAGATCCCCAAACTTCTATCCTCAGTGTCCTCTATGGTCCCCTCCCCCCACCCCATCTTCCTGTCCCTCTATCTGTAGGTACAACTGGCTTGCTTTCTTCAGTCCGGATCCTGGGTAGCTGTGGTTTCTTCCTCTATGAGATGGCAATGATAATTATAGTACTTACCCCACATGGTTGTTGTGACTATTAAATGGTCATTAAATGAATTAGTTCACATAAAGCTTTTAGCAGAACTATGTATTCCTGGTATTGGGTTGGCCAAAAAATTCGTTTGGGTTTTTCTGTAAAATCTTACGGAAAAGCCCGAACGAACTTTTTGGCCGACCCAATACATAGTAAAGGTATTAATTTGAGAAGCAAATCACTCCTCTGTTGCCTCCTTGAGCCAGAGGGATAAAGAACAACATTGGTAGCCGGGATACCTGAGTTGGACTGCTCTGTGGACCTCTGTTTCTTCATCAGTCCAATGGTGGGAGGGTGGTTGGGAAGGAGGTCTTCCAAGGTCCTGTCCTGGAAAGGTGACCTTTGACTACCTTAGGATGCTAGGGGAGAAAGCCAGGCATGTGGCTTTCTCCCCATAGGGACCGGCAGGAGCCAGTGGGCCACCAATACTGGACCCTCTGCCCAGGCACTGTCTCTGCATTTATTGTTAGATCACTTGCCCTTTGGAGCCAAAACATTTGGACATGGGGACCAATCATGGCTTCTCCCCTTTCATAAACCCACATCCTTGCAAAAGGTCTACTCATCATCCCACTCAGAAAATCTGAGTAATTTGTTGGACATGGACATGTGCCAAAATGGAATTGCATTGTTTGGTGACATGTATTCATTTTATTTGATGCACCTCCTGTTTTCTTCTGACTAATGCTCCTCTTCGTACTGTATTTTGTTCTAATTGTTTTCTGTTTCAGATCCTCATGTGGTCAGCCAACAAAGTATTTGAAGAGCTCACAGATGTTGAGCGACAGTTTCACAAAGCTCTCTACACTGTTAGAACATACCTGAACTGTGAACGATACTCCATTGGACTGCTGGACATGACCAAGGAGAAGGTCACTGTTCCGTACATTTGGTCTCACCTAACATCACCTATAAAATGTACATCACATGAAATGCAATCCATTAAAAAAAATGGATACGCTATGTAAACTACTAGTCATGGTAGATCATAAGAACCAGTGCCAAGAAAGTATGGTATAGAGGTAAACATGGACGTTTTTGGAGCAAAAAAGATCTAGGCTTGACTTTTCCACTTCCTGGCTATATGTCTTCAACAAGTCTTTTTTTAAAAAAATTAATAGACTTTATTCTTTTAGGGTAATGTTAGATTTACAGAAAAAATGAGCAGCAAGATCAGAGAGTTCCCATACATGACCTCTTCCTTCCCTACCCCCACCCTTTCCCCTGTTATTAACATCTTGCCTTGATGTGGTACATTTGTTACAGTTGTTGAATCAATATTGATATGTCATTATTAACTAAAGTCCACAGTTTACATTCAACTCTCTGTATTATACTGTTCTATGCGTTTTGACAAATACACAGTGTCATGTATCTGCCATTACAGTGTAATACAGCATAATTTCCCCCCCTAAAAACCCTCTGTGCTCCACCTATTGATCCCTTCCCCACCCCAGCCCCCTGGCAACTACTGATCTTTGTACTCCCTCTGTAGTTTTCCCTTCTCTGTAACGCCATATAGTTGGAATCATACAGCATGTAGGTTTTTCAGATTAAATTATCTCCCTTAGCAACATGCATTTGTGTTTCCTCCATGTCTTTTCATGGCTTAATAGCTCATTTCTTTTTAATGCTGAATAATATTCCCTTGTCTGGATACACCATAGTTTGCTTAATCATTCAGCTACTGCAAGACATCTTGGTTGCTTCCAAATTTTGGCAATTACGGATAAAGCTGCTGTTAATATGTGTAGATTCTTGTGTGGACAGAAGTTTTTAACTCCTTTGGGTAAATACCAAGAAGGGCTATTGCTGGATCACATGATAAGACTATGTTTAGCTTTGTAAGAAACAGCAAGACTGTCTTCCAAAGTGACTGTACCATTTTGCATGCCCACTGGCAATAATTGAGAGTTCCTGTTGCTCCACATCCTCGCCAGCATTTGGTTTTGTCAGTGTTCCAGATTTTGGCCATTCTAATAGGTGGGTAGTGGTATCTCATTGTTTTAATTTGCATTTCCTGACGACGTGTGATGTGGGCATCTTTTCAAATGTTTATTTCCCATCTGTATGTCTTCTTTGGGGAGAAGTCTGGTCAGATCTTTTGCTCACTTTTTAATTGGGTTATTTTCTTATCATTCAGTTTTAAGTATTTTAAATACAAATCCTGTATTGGATATGTGTTTTGCAAATATTCTCTCCCAGAGTATTATATTTTCTTTCTCTTAACAGTATCTTTTGCAGAGCAGAAGCTTTTAATTTTAATGAAGTCTAATTTTTCCATTTTTTGGTGTTGTGTCTAAAAAATCCCACCAAACCCAAGTTCACCTAGATTTTCTCCTATGTCATCTTCTAGAAGTTTTATAATTTTGCATTTTACATTTAGGTCTATGATCCATTGTGAGTTGTTTTCCATGAAAGTCATAAGATCTATATCTAGATTCTTTTTTTTTTTTTTTGCATGTGGATGTCCAATTGTTCCAGTACAATTGTTGAAAAGACTATTCTTTCTCCATTGCCTTTGCTGCTTTGCCAAAGATCAATTGATTATATTTGTGTGGGTCTATTTCTGGGCTCTCTGTTCTGTTCCATTGATTTATTTGTCTATTCTTCTACCAGTGTCACACTCTCTTGATTATGGTAGCTATATAGTAAGTCTCGAAGTCGGGTAGTGTCAGTTCTTTGACTTTGTGCTTCTTTTCAGCAAGTTCTTTTAACCTCCTTGATTCTTGGTTTATGCATCTGTAAAATGAGGACTTCTCTCATCAGTTGTGAGGGTTTGAGATTATTTGGAAATTATATATCCATATCTATCTATCTATAGCTAAATGTCTAAATCTATATCTATATAGTGTCCAGCACATATTAGGGCACAAAAATAAAGTGTATTTTTATTACCAGTTTGAGGATTTATATTCTGAAAAGTTAAAATTATTTTAAAGTAGAAATTAAAAAATATTTAATATTACTCACACAATATAATGCTCATTTCTCATTTTGCTTCATTAATTCTGTTGGAGCTCTCCTAGTTCAACATAACTAATGAATACCATATCATTTATATTTATTACTCTCCATGTGATTGGAAATTATCTTTTCACAATAATTGTTCTAAGTGGATAAACATGGGACCAAGTGTCAGGAGGGCTGAGTTCTGATCCTGGCTCTGGGAATTTCTAGCTGAGTGTATTCGTTAGGATGCTTTTGGCTGCAAGTAACATCAGACCCAACTAAAAGCATCTTTAGTAACATGACAGTTATTATCTCATTTAACAAGAAGTCCCAAAGTAGGGCAGTTCTATGGCTGATTAATTCAGAGCTCAATACAGGCATCAGAGTCCCAGGTGCTTTTCATTTTTTCCTGGTAAAGTCTCTGCTCCCTTCAGCATTGTTGGTGAGGTCCCTTCTTGTGGTGGTAAGATGGCTATTGCAGCTCAAGACCTGGTTCATAGACATGACAAAATTGGGAGACATTTCCTACAAATATCATCCTCATCACCCTTCGTCTAAAGAAAACCTTTCTTCAGAAGGCCCTTGGAAGACTTCTCCTTCACTGTCCATATCCAGGCCACATACCTGCCCTCAAACTAATTCCAGGCACCTTATATAGACCACTCGTGAGCTGTGCAGGGCCCATCTTCCCTGAACAAATCACCACCTCATAACTAAATATAATCAGGTTTTGTTAGCAAGGAAGAGGGGGAATTGAATGTTGGGTGAGGCAAGCAACACCGTTGTCCATTCTGCGTGACTTTGGACAAGCCTCTTAACCTATCTGGATTTAGTTTAATTGTCTATAAAAGAGCTGCTATCTATTAAGTACTTTTAGCTATGTGTCAGGGTAGGTGCTCTGTATTATTCATTGAATCCACACAATGACCCTATAAGTATAAATTTTATTGTCCCCATTTTACAGATTAAAAAGGTTGACTTGTTCACAGTCACAAGTTCATAAGTGGTATTGCTGAAAAAGAGCTTTAAAATTCCAGGATTATAAGTTAACATAAAACATGCAAACCAATGACCTTCATATAAGATATGGTAGGCCACGGAACAGTTTGCTTAATAATGTTTAAATATAATTGCCTCCAGGAATTCTATGATGAGTGGCCAGTCAAGCTTGGAGAAGTCGAGCCTTATAAAGGTCCAAAGACACCAGATGGCAGAGTGAGTGCAGACATCTTTGTTGATGATATCTATACCAGGTGCTAAAACTAGAGGAGGCCGTGTGTAAAGGAAAGAGCGCTGGCTCAAGAAGGACTGGGTTCTAGTCCTGTGACTTCCTGGGGGACCTTGGAGTAGTAGAAAGAGCACCGGACAGGGAGGTTGAGGTTCAAGTCCCAGCTCTGCCCCAAACCAGCTGGGTGGCTCTCGCCTACACTCATTGTTTAACTTCTCAGTTTCGTTTTCTGTGAAGCCAGGGCTTGGTGGATCAGTGCTTCTCAATAGGGAGGGATGCATCAGAGCCTCCTGCACAGTTTTTTAAACACACTGAGCCCAGGACCTTCTTCTGACACCCTGGACTGGGATCTCCAGGGAAGGGTTGGGTTAGATTTACTTTCCCCCTTGACTGCAAGCTTCATAGGAAGCTTGTTCCACCACGGTATCCCCAGCACACAGGAAAGGGAAGGCATGGGATGGATCGTTCAGGTTCTTCATCTGCCCAAAGAAGTAGAAAGACTAGTTTTCAAGTTGCTTCCAGCTTTGACAATGTATCCACCGAATCCTGCTTCTGAGGCACCCTGTTCAGATAAGCAAGTGCTGGAAGGGGGTAAGTGCACTGTACAGCTGGGAAGGGAATACATTGACTGTGGTTGAGAAATTCCATGACTTGTTCCACTGGAGTGATTAGTCGGTTATTTCTGGACAATAGAAAGAAATTAAAAGAAAACCCAAGATTCCCCTAGAAGCTGATAGGCTGAATTCAACTTTCTAAAATTAGTTCAATAGGCTTATTCATATAGATAAGTGGCCAGTGATATTTCTAGTCTTATTACAGGCTTATAATTAGGACATGAGTAGTTTGGTAATTTATGTTATGCAGATAAATGTGGTTGGGAAATAAGGTGTTATTTAAATTTTAAAATATAAGTTCATTAAGGAAAAGTGTCTTCTTTGGGAAGTAAGATTTTTCTCATATTCTCTTTCTTTCCTCTTAGGAAGTCATGTTTTATAAAATCATCGATTACATTTTACACGGAAAAGAAGAGATCAGAGTCATTCCGTGAGTATTGCCATGAAGCAGCAGCAGGAGTTGCCATTTTATTTTTGTATCCAGTGCATTTCTCTGTATAGCAATGATTTTCTTTCTTCTAATCTTCTTCAAGGACACCTCCTGCGGACCACTGGACTCTCATTAGTGGGTTGCCAACATACGTTGCTGAAAATGGATTTGTAAGTTATTGAACAAATTCAAATCTTAAATAACATTGGATGAAACTTTTATTAGCCAAGAGATGGGAACAATTATGAAAGCAAGAATGCACCAGGTAAGGGTGAGGTTTGGCACAGGACATAGGAGAGAGGAATCTTGGCGGTCAAATGTAAGTGAACTAGAAACTTCTAAACTCTACAAGAAAATATTTAGTTAACATGAGAAAGATGAATCCATCCCCCAACCTCTTATTCTGTAGCCACACAAATTTCAGACATCCTTTGGCAGTTCATGACTATGGTTCATGCTGGGTTTAATTTGATCTCAAGTATAGTTCCCTTGGTCAAGACTTTTGAAACAAAGAAAATTACTGACAAAAAGGAAAATATATATAAAGAAAGAACTTTGCCACTGATTGCAATGCAAAACTTAATGAGTTGATAGATGAAGTGAAGATTTTTGCCCTGGTCTCTCAGGGGAGGGTGGGATGGGGGGACAGTAGGCCAGGTCTGGCTGAGAGAGGTCAGGGGTGGGAAGACAACAAACAAGAGGTCTCCGGTAGGTCCCATAGGCCTCAGGGCCAGAGGACCAGGTCTCTGTAGCTTTCCCACTCGGCCTTGACCATACTTTCCTCCCTTCTCATGGCTGATTTCTCTCCCTAGTTGGGCTGTTCCACCATCTGTGTCCTTTTTTTTTTCACATCAAGATTCTTCCCCGCAAGAATGTTCAGTGCTTTTAACGTTTCTTTATGTTGGCATTTTTCCTTCTTCCTCCTTTAAACCCAAGTTTCTAAAAAAATTTTTTTAAGCATTTATTTGCATAGATGTTCCTTCTTTAGTGTTGGCATTGGTGTTTTGTTAGTGTTCATGCATCTTCATTATTTAGTAAATGGGCATGTGAATTACAGTGACTAAAAGAGTCACCCAAGGGTCATAGGAGAAATGAAACAAAATCTAGGTTGTCTAGTGTTTTTTCTTTTACTGTTATAAATTTGCCTCTGCTTAGTGTGAACATTTCTGGGTTCAGAATGGTGACAGAGTAAGGAAAATTCTATTGTGACTGCAAGATAATCTTTCTGTGTGGGGATGATTTACCCTGGGTTTCAAGGAGGATGCCCAAACTCTGGGCTTAGTTGGTTACAGGACCAGGTGGCCTTACCAGGTGATATGATCTCTTAGTGTAGAGACATGCCAAAGGGGAAGAAAAGAAAAAGAAGGGAGAACAATCTTATGTCTTTTAGGAGTAAACAGTAATATATACTAACAAATGTCATGTTTTCAAAATTGCTCCAAAATAATTGAAAATTTAAAAAACAAAATTTTTTTTTTTGGCCACACCATGTGGCTTGTGGGATCTTAGTTCCCCAACCAGGGATGAAACCCTGGTCCTTGGCAGTGAAAGCATGGAGTCCTAACCACTGGGCCACCAGGGAATTCCTGCCCCCCTTTTTTTAATAATTGAAATATTTTTAAATGTCATCCCTGACCTGGTGGTAATGACTAAAATATTCCAATTCATTCCTAACTGAATCCACAGATACCACAATTTTTCAGTCTCACCAAAATAGCCAAATAGCTTGACCACTGGCCCCTGTCCTCGGTTTCCCAGCATCCCATCTACCAGGCTCTATTTAGGGTTTTTATTAAGTTTGATACCCCAAAGCTGCTGTAGCCGGTATAAAGAAATTTATGCCCCACTTAGAAAAAAATTTTTTATTGGAGTATAGTTGCTTTGCAATGTTGTGTTAGTTTCTGCTGTACTACAGCAAAGTGAATCTGTTATACATATGCCTATATCCACTCTTTTTTAGATTCTTTTCCCATATAGGTCATTACAGAGTATTGAGCAGAGTTCCCTGTGCTATACAGCAGGTCCTTATTAGTTATCTATTTTATATCTAGTAGAGCGTATATGTCAATCCCAATCTCCCAATTTATCCCTCCCCCGTAACCATGTTTGTTTTCTACATCTGTGACTCTATTTGTTTTGTAAATAAGTTCATTTGTACCATTTCTTTAGATTCCATATATGAGCAATATCATATGATATTTGTCTTTTCTCTGACTTATTTCACCTAGCATTATAATCTATAGGTCCATCCATGTTGCTGCAAATGGCATTATTTTATTCTTTTTTATTATGCCCCACTTTTTAAGCACCTCTTCTCTCCTAGATGTTTCCTAGGTAAACATGTTATTGTCCAAAAATCAATTTGGAGAGAGCTAATGCATCAAAAGCCAACTCACTGAATGGTTCATTTGCCAAATCATCAATTTGCCATATAACCAACTTGCCAGAGTCGATTCCAAAGCTGTGGAGGACTTTTTCCCCCTAGATTTTGGTTCTAACACAGATGCATTGCATTTGCTTTACTGCTGCCTTTCACCTCTCAGCTCCTGCCCTTGGCCTCACCCCTGCTGTTATCCTTTCTGCTGGTAGCCCAAGACTGATGGCAAATTGGTGTAAATCTAGTTTAAGGCATTTCTCACCAAATTGCTCATTAGACAAGTTAGCATTCCCAAAGTGATTTTCAGAGAATTGACCTTGAGCCATTTCCTGGGACTCCAGAGTTGGGGTGAACATACCTCCCAGTTTGTATGGGACAACCTCCATTTACACCTGTTGTCCTCATGAGTTATTCAGCCTTCCCTTTCACTCCCAAATGTGTCACCCTATACTATGTGCTTACAAAAGGCAGGATCTATTGAAAACATTTTTTTGTGTGTATAGAACAGGATTTCCCAAACTTGCCACTACTGACATTGTGGACGAGATAATTACTTGTAGTGGGCAGCTGTCCTCTGAATTGTAGTGTTTTTAGCAGCCTCCCTGCCCTCTACCCATTAGATGCCAGTAGCACCACCCTGCTATGACAATCCAAAATGTCTCAGATCTTGCTAAATATCTCCTGGTGGGTAAAATCACCCATGGATGAGAACCACTGGTCTAGAGGATGATACCAAACATTTCAGCAGACCTAGCCAGAGCAGTGCCATTCCTGGGGTACTGTTGTGATATGATGGTGGGTTTTGGTGAAGAGAGCAAGGGGCTCTGACTCAGGATCCCTGGGTGCCGTGATTCAGTCCTGCCTTGAGCAAATCCATTGGCAAATCCTTGACCTTGGGCAAATCCCTTGACTTCTCTGGGTTTTAATGTCATCATCTGTAAAGTGAGGTTGTTGACCTAATTATTTAAGAGAGGGGGGCTTCAAGAATCTTTAAATGCTGTTTTCTGGATAATAAAAATGATGTGCAATTTTTTAAAATAAATTTATTGATTCATTTATTTATTTTTGGCTGCGTTGGGTCTTCGTTGCTGTGCGCAGGCTTTTCTCTAGTTGTGGCGAGTGGGGGCTACTCTTCGTTGTGGTGCACGGGCTTAGTTGCTCCGCGGCACGTGGGATCTTCCCCGACCAGGGATCAAACCTGTGTCCCCTGCATTGGCAGGAGAATTCTTAACCACTGCGCCCCCAGGGAAGCCCTAGGATTTTTGAATATTGAGTTAAATACTTGGCCTCGAGGACCTTGACCCATCTACAGATGTTCTCTAAAGGCTGGAAAAGCCTGGTCCGAAACAGATACTGTTGATAGAAAGGTCAGAAAAGAGAACTAAAGTGCTTTTTGTCTCTTTTACACACACCTGAAGGATGCTCAGCCAATCAGTTCATGTTATTTATTCACATTAGCTTATAAAATGAATGTATAGCACAAACGAGTCCTTAAATTCTTAGACTGTATATACTAACAAAAACTCTGAAAGATGGTCCCATTGGCTTTGTAAGAGTAGTACAGAAATAGTAGACCTGGCTCAAGCACTCTCAGAAAGCACTTCCCTCGGGCCAGAGGGGCCGGCACAGTTAGTGCACTAGATGGAGAGGCCTGCTCTCACCTACTCGCCAGATTGGTAGATGTTTGGGAATTTGGTAAGCAGGTTGTTAAACTGCTGGCAACTTGAAATCCTCCATGGTGGGAGTATTTACAACATGGAATTGGTTAATGATACAAATCAGGGCTTTCCCCACCCCCTAGCAGGAGAACTGATTCCACCAGCACCCTCGCTGGAGATCCCAGTTCTCATTTCATCCCATGAATTTGAACAAAATCACTTATCCTCTTTGGGCTTCTATTTCCTCATCTTTGAAAAGAAAAGCTTAAACAATTATTAAAGTGCCTTCTAACTTTAAAATGCTATGATTTAAAGTATCTAATTTATCGGGGAGCTCTTCTCAATACTCTATAATGACCTGTGTGGGAGGGGAATGTAAAGAAGAGTGGATATATGGGTATGTGTGGCCAATTCACTTTGCTGTACAGTAGAAACTAACACAACATTGTAGATGAACTATACTCCAATACAAATTTAAAAATTAAAAGAAAAGAAAAGATGCCTGGCTAATACAATGGCATATAAAATCATCAATTCTAGAACTTGGAATTTCAGATCATTCTGATCTTAACCCAGTGTCTTTCCAAACTGAATATTGGCTAAGACTGGGCCATACTAATGAATAACACTTTCTCCTTATCTAGAAGTGAGTTGTAAGAACCAGTGCAATTGTGCAGTTCCATCAACATGCATGCTTATCCCACAGATCCTGCACAATATTTTTTTTTTCCAAAGACATGGAGAATGTTGTAGTATAATAGAAGAAATAAACAGAGCATTCTCAAGTGACCAGTTTATTCATTTTAGGAGAGAGTACATATAATGAAATGCATTTTTGCTCAGAAATGCAAAGGGTCCTCTCTGCTATTGTCAAACTTGTTTTTATAAACTCCTATTTTATATTTTATTTTGGTATATCAATCTTGAATACTTTATTGTCAGGTCTTCATTGGTAAACCCCTTCCCTGTGACAGTACAGTGTGTACTCAGTTTTGGAGCATGGAAAATGCATGTATTTGTTTTGTACCTGTACTTTGATATATAATTGACATCTTTGTGCTTTGGTGTTTCAAAAATTTTAAGGCTGTAATGAGGAGTCACATTTATAATCATCAATATATTCTCTACAATGAATATGCTCCCTTAATTAAATCATGATGCTGTAAAAACAAAAACAAACAAACAAAAATAAAGTATCTAATGTAATTTTGGTGGAAAGAAAGATATTGTCTTTTATTAAGACATTAATATAAATGTTTCAGACATTACATGAAATTTCTAAAATTCTTATATGTTCTGGTATAATGTTATAAGTCATAATTCTAGTTCTTACTTTAAATGTATATCTCAGAAATAACTAAATTTCCTTGTCAATTGCATTATTATGAACTTTCATCAAATCTTTAACCATGGTCATTTTTAAGTCTTTTGTCATTTACAGACAGTTCTGGGTGTACTCTGATGCTTTTGCAAATATGTTCCTATAAAAGGGTTTCATCTTCAAGGAATTCATGGAAAAGACTCTGACAAGTACAGGTTTCTGGTAACTGACTATACTGCTGAACTGAATGAATAAGCATTTTCAGAACTCTAATGGAAAACTGATGAACTCATAAAAGTGCTAACAAAAGATCAAGATAAAAAAAATTAATTACACGGGACTGAGTGAACTGATGAGGATGATTATAATTTTTGTGACTTTCCATTTGAATAAAAAAAAATCCCCCCCCCAAAATTAAATCCACTGCTTGTTACTTAAAAAAAAAAAAAAGACCCATCTGTTGACTTGACCTGATGTAAAGATAATCCAAAATGACCAAAAATGGAATGATTTCTTGTCCTTATGGATGTGAGCAATAGTCTCTGTGTTTAGTACTTAAAGTGATGTCTCGTAATGAATATTTACTTTGGCGTACCTAAAAGGCTGTCTGGCTTTTCCCTCCTGCCCCTTAGCCACTTTCTTCCAACCCGGATCCCACATCAGAAAAAAAAAAAAAAGAAGGAAAACAGAGCCTTCCCAGCATTGCTGCCACACCTGCCCAGGCAGAAAGGCCTATTTGCTTAAACTCCTCCTCTCCTTGATCTGAACAACTAGTTGCTTTGAATTTGGAAGAAGAATCCTTAGAGGCTGAGGGAGTAGGAAGGAGCAGAGATGGGGCCAAATGTCATCCAATGACTTAATTAGTAGAAGGGAAGCTAACTTTGTTACCCACCCAGGTCCTTGGACTCTTTAATCAAGAGCAATTGGTAAAAGGCCAGAGGAGAAATTCAGGCGAGGCTTTATTGGCACTCACAGCAGCTGAGGGAGCAAAAACAAGACACAGGTGCCCTTGTTTGCTTCCTGGGAGGGGCGAGGGTGGGGGCGGATTGGTGGGTCAGGCCGGAGGGGTGGTTTAAGTAGTCTGCCCACCCCTTGGCCGTGCTGTGTGCAGGGATCACACGCAGTCCTCTGCTTTTGCTCCTGGCACCTCAGAGGTGGCAGTTGGTTTGTGGCCTTTTTGTGTCTTATCGTTCATGATTTGCCCCAACTGGGTATGCACACTGTTGTTTTTAGTCCCTTATAGTTTCTCTGTATTCTGTTGCTCCGGGAGATGTTTGCTCAGATGCAAGCACTCCAGTAAAGGGGGCCCAGGTCCCAGCCCACCTCCAGCGTGTTGTTAGCACGTGTGGCCTCACTGAGGTCTAGGGTGAATAATTTGCCTGCGAGCTGTGGAGACCCAGGGAGGAAACCCTTGCTCCCCGCGTTTTTTCTCGTTCTGCTTTGTGGCTTAATGGCTCCTCTTGCTTTGCAACAGATCTGCAACATGCTGAACGCCCCAGCGGATGAATACTTCACATTTCAGGTAACTGCCCTCTGCCAGGCCTCTCCTGTCAGTGGGGGGAGGGGGGGGCGACACTGACCCTCTCCATCCCCAGAGCCTGCCTTATGCTCGGGGGCGACCAGGAGGCACACGCAAGGCTTATGTCCCACTCAGCCTGGCTGGGCCGGTGGCCACCAAGTAGCACGTTCTTCAGGGAAAGGAGAAGAGGGAGGAGGAGAGAGGGGTGTTTGTCACCCCAGCATTCGGGGTGTGGGGGGCTGCCACTTCTGCATTCTCTCCTGCCCAGTGCCTAAAACAGCCCTGGCACATCACAGGTGCTCAGTAAATGGTCTCTGCCTGAATGATTAGCTGGAGACATCCTACCACCTGGATTCAGCCCTTTGGAGGTTTCTCGGGCCTGTCCCGGAGGCTTATTGCCGCTGTTATCAGGAAAAGGAACTTCTTGTTGCGTTGCTTGGGGGCCCCTCCTGCTGTCAGACTCTTGGTTTTATCTTTCCTCCAACGTCCAGAGATGCCCCTCCCCACCTGTCCCCTCTTCCACCCCCTCCCCACCTGACCATTGGGATAGACCGGCATTTGGCCCGGCAACCTCTCCTTTTCCGCCTTCTGGCCCTTGCCGTTCTGTGTCCTGTGGTAGCAGACGTCCATTTGGAGCCCTGCCCCAGTCGGGAGTGGAGATGGCCTTTCCGGTGGGGGCCACTAGCGTCCGTCTTCTGGTCTCACCCCGACACGCCCACAGAGCCCCATCTCTGCCCACGTGGCGAAGCCGAAGCCGGCCTGGGGTGGGTGGGGTGAGGGGCGCACCCTCAGCCGCAGGGGCCCCCAGGCCTGGGAAACCTGTGCTCACTCGCCCAGTTACGGGGCAGGTTTCCTCTCCGCGCTCCTCTCTGCTCACTGCCGTGGAAGCGTGCAGACGCCACATGGCGTTTGCTCTAGCTCCTTCCGCCTTGCCTCTGAAGGCCTAAGTGACCACACTGTGCCCAGCCCTGACCCCTCTGTTTATGGCAACTGGGTGCCAGGAAAGAGTGCACAGGCAGGAAAAAGGGACAAGGACTGTCTAAGGTGTCTGAACCTTAAGCAGTCATAGTCTGAACAGGGAGGGCAGGGAGCTGGCCCAGAAGAATCAGGCTGCGCTCAGAGGTTTGGGGGCCTGTGCTTTCTTGGGGGGGAGTCCTCGTGTGGCCCCCATGGGGGCAGCCACACAAGGGCTCTGATGGCGCAGAGGAGGCTGGGCACCCACCTGGGGTCAACCTCCAGCCTATAGGAATTGCCCAGCTCCCTAAGAAACATCAGTGTAGTGGCCGTGAAAACATGCTTCTCAGGTCTCTGACTGTAGGAAGGATGACCATCAAATGGCTGCTGGGCTGGGAAATCCACTGTCAGAGCGGAGGCTACCCTTCCTGTGGGCCGGGATACTAACACAGGCCAGTTCCTGGGAGATGCCAGACTCCTCTGACCAGCGCTGTTGGTCCTAGAATCCCCTTCAGCCCTGCAAACTCTTTCAGAACTGCACTGTGGTCTAAGACACTCCCGCCCAGCTCTCCATCCTTCCCTCTGTCCTTAGCCCCAGGGTCAGGACTGCATCTTTTTAAAAAAAAAAATTATTTATTTATTTATTTTTGGCTGCATTGGGTCTTTGTTGCTGCGTGTGGGCTTTCTTCAGTTGCGGTGCGCAGGCTTCTCATTGCAGTGGCTTCTCGTTGCAGAGCACAGGCTCTAGGCGCACGGGCTTCAGTAGTTGTGGCTCATGGGCTCTAGAGTGCAGGTTTCAGTAGTTGTGTCATGCGGGCTCAGTAGTTGTGGCTCACGGGCTCTAGAGCGCAGGCTCAGTAGTTGTGGCGCACGGGCTTAGTTGCTCCGCGGCACGTGGGATCTTCCCGGACCAGGGCTTGAACCCGTGTCCCCTGCATTGGCAGGTGGATTCTTAACCACTGCGCCACCAGGGAAGCCCAGGACTGCATCTTGATGGGCTCTCAGCCTCCCTCTCTGTTTTCCCTCACAGGCATTGCCCCTGTGGATCATTCCAAAGGGCAGACTCAGGATAGGCTGCCCATCCTCCGCACACCTCCACCCTGCTGGGCCTTCCCATTCTGTCCACCAGCTCGCACCCACCTCCATTCTCACTAGTCCCTCTTGCACCTGAGAAGTTTAATGAAAAAACCAATGATTCAAAGTGAAGTGTGCTCAGAACAAACCTGCAACGGCAATGATTCTCAAACTATGTTTCTTGGGGGCAGGGTGTACAGATTAGCTTCCTGTTGCTGCTGTAACAATGACCACTTAGTGGCTTAAAGCAACACAACTGAGTTATCTTCCGGTTCTGGAGTCTAAAATGCGTCACGCTGGGCTAAATTCAAGGTGCTGGCAGGTCTGTGTTTCTTTCTAAAGGATCTGGGGGAGAGCCTGTCTCCCCGTCTTTTCCAGCTCTGGAGCTGCCCTGGCTCATGGCTCCCCCCATCTTCAAAGCAGTTACATGGCCCTGACTTTGCTTCTGCTGTCATGTCTCCTCCTCTGATGTTTGATCCTGACTCGCTTTTCGGCTTTTAAGGATCCTTGTAATTACATTGGGTCCACCTGGAAAATCCAAGATAATTTCCCTGCTTTAAGATCAGCTGACGAACAACCTGAATTCCATCTGCTGGTTTAATGCGCCTCCCCCAATATGTATTCCTGGTTTTGTTAGTGTACCATAGTGACACAAGATGTTATCATGGGGAAAGCTGGGTAAAGGGTACATGGGACTTCTCTGTACATTTCTTCTGCAACCTCCTGTGTACCTATAGTTGTTTCAAAAAAAAAAAGTTAAAAAAATAACCTCAGTGTCTTTATTGTTTGTAGAAGGGACCTGTAGATGAGACTGGTTGGGTCATTAAAAACGTCTTGTCCCTGCCTATTGTCAACAAGAAAGAAGACATCGTGGGCGTAGCTACATTTTACAACAGGAAGGATGGAAAGCCTTTTGATGAGTATGATGAACACATCACTGAGGTAAGTGCAATTATAAAATAACGGAGGTAGATGAAATGCATGAAATAATAGAAGATGCATAATTATTTGTTATTCTGGAATGATGTTTCTGAAGGGCAATTAAGACGTGAGTCGCACATGGTTGCAGTCAATATATTGTTATTGTGTCATTTCTGTTTCCTGACTTCCGTAAACTGTACCGTTTTCTACCAAAGTGTGAACGTCTGGCTTAATCAAAATTCTGTTCAGTACTAGGGAACTGGGGAAAGGTCTCTCTCTCCTTTCTCCCTTCTCCCCTTCTATCACCTCTCACCCTTGCTGCCACCTCCAGCCCTCTCTGATTTTCAGGTCATGCTTTATCTACTGGATTTTTGTAATTCCTCTCCTCTAATAAAGTATTCACGGTGCATGGAGCACTGGGAAAAGCAAGGGCTTAGCCAGTTTTATTGTCTGGCGCTGATTACTGTACTTTTGTTTTTTCTTCGATTAAAACAAGGAACCGGGTTGTTGATGGTGGAAGGGGGATTGATTGATAGGAGAGCATGCAAACTGTCGCTTCCAGATCATGTTTTCTTTAGGTTTAGGGAATCGAATCACATTTTATCTATTTCAGACTCTCACACAATTTCTTGGATGGTCTCTTTTAAATACTGACACCTATGAGAAAATGAATAAGCTAGTAAACAGAAAGGACATAGCCCAGGAAATGCTCATGAACCACACCAAAGCTACTCCTGATGAAATCAAGTCCATTTTGGTAAGTGAGGAATTCGTCCTGTGACATTAGATGCTATCTAACCATGGCTTCTGGAATTCGCCTAATTACCCGGAGGTCTGACAAATGAGAATAGGTTTAGTCCTGGGCTAAGGAGGGGAGAAACAAAGAAGGAGGGTTGGGGGGGAACTTGGTGGTCCACAGTACACAGAGCCTTACTGAATTTCCAGGCTGCTTGGTTGGAATAGCACTTTGTTAAAAATAGCTCTGTAGGAGCTGGAGTAGTGAGGTCTAGATTCAAGCATGTTAGCAAGGAAATAAATATTTCTAGGGAGCAAAATGTCAGCTGTTGCCATGTAATGCTGTATAACAACCATAACCTCTCAGTGGTATATGACAAGAAGCATTTATTTCTCACTGATGAGTTTGTGGGTTGACCAGACTTCAACTAATCTTGGTTGGGCTGGGCTCCAAGCTGTGTGTTTGGTTTGCTTCCTGCATCTATCATCCTTGATCAGCAGCTACCTGATAGATGTTCTTCTCATAGTGATGACAAGTACAAGAGAGCAAGCCCAGCTGTGCAAGCTCATTTCAATTCTTTCCTCACATCAAATTCACTAAAATTTTCAAGGTAAAAACATGACCAAGATGAGCATCATGGATGATTGGAGAGCAAGTAGATATTCGCTAACAGTGCTCTAATCACCACCAAATGAAGGGAAAATAGAACACACCCACTGTCTCTATTCCTTTATTTCAAAAGCTTTTGGAGTGTGCGTGGATGTAGTTTTCCTGGGGTGTTTTTGTTTGTTGGCTTGGTTGGTTGGTTGGTTTTGGTTTTGCTGGGTGGTTTGAGACTTAAAAGAAATTTGATTTGAGAGTTTGAGATGTTGAAGATGAAAATGTCTGGGGAGAATAAAGGGAAATTGCTACAAACGAAAGAAAAACAGATGTAAGCCATTCATTTTTCTCGCCTACATGCAAACAACCGACGTCTCCCTCACCCTCTTCCTCTCTCTCTCTCTTTTTTTGAGACAGCTACTGTTACATTTTGGGGGGAAAAGAGAGATTAATTATGTTTTAGAGAAAATTCTACATAATCAAGTGCTATAGATCTTCTTTGTATCCAGAATGCATCTTTCATGGAACTCATTACAACCTGGTTTATTTTAACTGATTTTAAGAGTAAAGGAATCAGATAGAAATCAACTTCATAGCAATTTCACACCTCCTTTGCTTTTACATTTTAGAAATTTAAAGAGAAGTTAAATGTAGATGTAATTGAAGACTGTGAAGAAAAACAACTTGTCACAATTTTGGTAAGTGTTTTACTTCTATCCTTAATGCCTTTTAAATAAAATATAGTAGGACACTTGTTCTCATTGTTCAAGTTAGTGTTGAGTTTCCTCTTCTCTGGCACCTTTCAAAGCTGAAAAGGAAAGAGATTTCTTCTACAGAGTGATCTTCTGGGTCCTTGCTTTTCTTTCTGTTTGTCCCCTACAGTACAATCCACAAAGATAATTTAGAATCATAGTTAAACTAGATTCCTGCATAAGGGAATGCAGGCACAGACTCTAGGGGTAGCATGGCCTGG
This sequence comes from Mesoplodon bidens, assembly GCF_964165515.1. Taxonomy (NCBI): domain Eukaryota; kingdom Metazoa; phylum Chordata; class Mammalia; order Artiodactyla; family Ziphiidae; genus Mesoplodon; species Mesoplodon bidens. The sequence goes on along the minus strand of NC_138176.1, from coordinate 34,704,797 downwards.
TTTATTTTAATAGCTCTGGATTACAGCATGGCCACCCTGGAAGACACGGCAGAATTACAGTAGAAGGTAGATAGACCCTTAGAGGCGCCATTATCATCTGCCCTTGCTAGCTTCCCTTCTGGATCCTGGAGGAATTCAATTCTTTCCTATTGTTGCCATTGGGTCACCCGTATTATATCTAGTTGAAATAACTTCTCTTCTAGTCATTAAGCCTGTATTTTGTTGTGTCTACTGTTTAAACCCACCCAAACACATGTTCTACAATCAACTGTTAAACTCATCCAGTAAGTTTTTAATTTCAGAGATTATCTTTTTCAGTTCTAGAATGTATATTTAATTCTTTTTTTAAAGATCCCAACTCTGTGCTAAAACTTTCCATCATTTAATCTACTTTATCTCTCTATCTTCTTAAATGTATTCACCATAGTGACTTTGAATTCTCCATCTAGATACCTGAATCACCTATATGTCTGGTTCTACTGTCTATTTTTACTCTTGGGTTTTAGTCATTTGATCATTTTAAAGCATACTTCATAGTTTTTAAATTGAAAACCAGACACTGTGGATTAAGATTTGTAGGGGCTCTGGGTGATATTATCTTTCTGTTCGAAGGGTTAGATTTTCTTCTGGCAGGTGAAGGAGTTGGTTTTAGATTTTGTTAGGGGTGGTCCATTTCAGTTTTGCTCTTGCTACTAGGGTAGAGCCCTTATTTCCAGAGCGTGGCCCTTCTGGGATCCCAATTAAGAACCTGGGATTACCAAGGCTCCTAGACCTTGAATTTCAGAGGCTTGAATACAATCTGCTCGAAATTGAAATAATATCACACTTATTTCCCTCCCTAACTACCTCATCCTGTTTTCCGCTGCCCCTTTCCAATCCATGACATGTGTTCTTCTTTCTGAACTAAGATGTACTGAATATCTCACCTTCCACATTCCCATTTTTATGGGCTCTGTCCTCCCATCCTGGCCCTTGGCTGTACCACCACAGAGCCAGTGGCCTGTGACTCCTTTTTGAGGGATCTGCTCCCACCTTTATGTCTTCATGTCACTTGAGGCTCTTCCTCCTTCTCTCACTCTCTTTGGCCTTACCTCTGAGCACTTTCCTCTCACACTTGGCCCAGAAGATGACCCCTTCTCCTCATTTACCCCCAACAAAACTTATCTTCTTGTAAAACAAAGCTTTAATTGACATCCATGACATGTTGGAAATTTTCTAGTTCTCTATTTAGAGGAGGAAGGGTCTTATGATGGAGAAGCAATAAAATGGGCCAAGAACCAGTAGCTTTACAATAAAACGGCCTATTTTGAACGTAAAATGTGCTCTAAGCTCATCCCAAATCATTGCCGCATAAAACTTAAGAAACAAACATATTTCAGAGGGGTTCTCCGAAAGTATTGGCATAATTTCCAAGCTACATAAATATTTATGCGTCTCCACTTAACCATGATTTTCTGCAGGGATGCATTTTAACTCTCAGTTCAGGGAAGGTGTGGTCCTCTTTTATAGGTATAACAGCAGGTGCATGTTGCTGGGCTGGGAAGCACTGAGGTAGGAGTTCAGTGACTCGGGCAAAGGAAGTAGGGAAAGTCGTCCTCCCATCTTCCCCTCTGCTTCCCAGGACATTTCAGTTCACTCGCGGATGCCCTGCAGCTCATGTTTACCAGACCATGGGAGATGAGGAGAGGGTGTCCCAGAGAAGTACCTCATTCCCTCCTCCTTCATTCAGTTTTTTTTTTTCATTGATTCAGTAATTACTGAGATGTCCTATGATACAAGGAACTGTTAAGCCTCGAGGGCAAAAGACAGTGTGGTCTGGTTTTTACCTGGTTCAAGAAGCCGCCTGTTTATTAGGGAGACAAAAAATACAAGCAGTGACACTGCCTTGAATGAATGGGTTCACAGGGCGTGAGCACCAAGGGCCCTGGGGAGGCTAAGGGCCTGATTCTACTCACAGAAGATGATAGACTGCGAGATGAGGCCATGGCATGGAGGCCTGCAGGGAAAGCAGGAATCGACTGGTCAGAGATTGACAATGGGGGCTTGGAGATGGCTGGAGGTGGGAAGGGGAAGCAGGACAGTGCAGACCAGGGCGTGGGGACACAGGAGACCGAAGACAGCTGGGTATGGCCGGAGCCCCAGTGAGCGGAAGAGGGGAGCAGCCCGTGAGGCCTGGCAGGGTGGTGGGACGAGACCGTGGCAGCCTGGCACACTGGGACCTGCGAAGGGACCTGATCAGATACCCAGGGGCTTCTTCCCGGAGCAGAGGGAGTGAGCCAGCCGGGAGGCAGCAGGTGGGTGGCGCCCTGTTATGGCACGTGGGGTAGCAGCAGCTCCCCCCTCTCAGTCCACCTCAGCTGTGGGTTCCTTCAGGGAGGGGAGACCAGCCTTTGGGGCCAGAGTTCCTACTTATTAGACGAATCACAAGCCTTTATTTCTATCAACCTCTCTGTATCACTGCTGTATGACTGCTGTTTTTCAAAACCTGTGATTGCCATATTGTACTATTGTTTTATCGGTTCACCTGTAACTGTAAATGGGGGCTGGGAGTCATCATTCTGAGAACTTCTTACTTTGTTTCCTGCTGAAATGCACATTGACACTTTAGTGTGACTGACCCGATAACGCGTTAAAAAGCATTTTCACGTTTGATCTTTACATAATACTCTGGGAACAGCAGGGCTGAGATGACCTCCAGCAGGGAGGTTCTGGGCATTGGGCACCCCCCACCGTACCCCGTAATTCTTTTCTTAGTCTGATTTTTTAAAAGATGTGCTTATTTTTTGTCTCTCCCCACGAGAATGTGTGTTTCAGGGGCAGTGACAATGTCTGCTTTCTTCATTGCTTTATCCATAATGCCTACAACACAGATAGGAACGAATAAATGTTTGTTGAATGAATACAAATGACTGCAGAAAAAGAGCCCCTTTGGGCAAGGAATCTGGGAGGGTCTGGAGAGAGAGAAAGTGATGAGAAGGCTTTGGCAGAGGACACAGGAGGTCCTATGAGAAAGGAGTTTTGTGAAGTGTTACTAGGGGCCATGAGTTGAATCCCCTCTAATTTTCTTTGACACATGCAAATGAAATTGGCACTGCTTTTTCATTAAAACAACAAAGACAAAAATGTTACTCTTGTCATTCCCATTTCACAGATGAGAACATTGACGTATTGGGTAGCATCTTACGGGAAAAACCCGAACGAACCTTTTGGCCAACCCAATAGCTAATACCAACCCAGAACTGAATACTAGTCTCCTGGCTCCAAGCCATAGCTTTGTAGGAGAGAGATCTCTGCCTAAAGTGACAATCTGAGAGTGACCTTGAGGAGAAGGGGGCACAGGAGGACCAGGAAGTTCCTTGAAGAGAAGGGCAAGGGTTTGAGGGGCCAGCCCAGACTCGGGGGTTAGGGGAACAGAAACCATAATTGTACTTAAAAGAGCCATGCACCATTTGGTGTTGACATTTGTACAAATAGAGCATGAATCATCCTCTGGGAAACCTTGAACTTACTGAGGGACGTGATCTTAGCACAGTATTAAGGATTTATAATGGGCTCAGTAAAGACCCACTGAACTGAATTCCTCCTGCATGTCCAGCTGCTGGACCCACACAGCCCTCGCCTGCTTCTCTCCTCCCGTGGGACTGTCTCTGACCTGCCTTCTACCAGAGCAGCTGAATACACAGCCCTCCAGAGTCTCCCCTCCTTCAGTTCCCCCAGCCTGCCTGCAATTTCTCCCAGCCCTGGCACTGACTCTGTGCTCTGGGAATGTTCTAAGCTCTCACCTTTCACTGGTCTGTATTTTATAACCATTTTAGTAAGTTAAGTTCCTTAAGGCCAAGATCCATATTTTTAACTCCCAAGCCATGTCAATATTCATGGGACTAATTCACTGTTTTTTCACCTAGTCCTAAATCCTGACAGGGGGGTGGGTTAAATGAGATGTCTGCAAGTGTACCAGTACACTGCGGGGCATTCATTCATTCATTCACTCAACAAGCATTTACCAAGCACCTCCATAGGACAGGCCCTACAGGTTCTGAGATACCACAGCAAATAAAACAGACCAGATGCCATCCTTATGGAGCTCACAGACGAGTAGGAAAGCATCACTGAATAGGTAAAGATAATACGATAGAATCGAATTAAGCCATTGTTTACTGTTTACTGAATATTTCTGGAATGGAAAAAAGAAGTTGAGTATTGAAAATGGGTTAGGCTGCTGCAAGTAAACATTTTATCTTGCATCAAAGAAGGAAAATAGCCACTGGGGTCTGATTTAGAATTGAATGCCATCACTTAGAAAGCTTCTTAGTATAGCTGAGCCTCAGTTTCACCTTCTGGAAACTGAGGATCATTGTGTAGGTTTGTTGTGAGGATAATAAGGCGTAACCCAGTATCGGGCAGGTAGAGGCTCAGTGAATTGCACGTGGCATCCTTTTATTGTAATTTTGTTTTATGTCCAATGTCGGGTATAGGAGACTAAAAGGAAATAAATGAATGTAATCTGGAACACTTGGTCCTTGTTTCAACAGAAAGAGGACCTACCAGACCCACAGGCTGTAGACCTGTATGAATTCCACTTCAGCGACTTCCCCATCACAGAGCACGAACTGATTAAGTGTGGACTTCGGCTGTTTTTTGAAATAAATGTGGTGGAGAAATTCAAAGTACCTGTAGAGGTCAGATGGTATTTAATTTAAAATGCTGTGATTCTGTGGCTGTACTCCACGAAAATTTCCTGTGGTTCAGAAGATTCCCTGCAGTGTGGATTTTAAATTATCATTAACTTTGTCTATTTGTCCACTTAAACCCTGTAAACAAGGCCAACCTATCTTTTCAGATAAGGTTGTCACAGACCTTCTTACCTTTAGAATTCTACTCCAAAGTCTGAGTGGTGTTGTCTTCTTTGGTGGCAGGTTCTCACCAGATGGATGTACACGGTGAGGAAGGGGTACTGTGCCGTCACTTACCACAACTGGCGACACGGGTTCAGTGTGGGGCAGACGATGTTCACTTTGCTGATGGTAGGTACAGAGCCCGTGAATCATCCTAAACCTGTGCATCTCCCTCCTGAGTGTGGTGAGAACTGGATACCGTCCATCACTTTAGATCAGTAATTTTGGAATTCATGGATACAGTCCCATAAACCCCCAACTCCCCTGGAGATGATGCCAGGTACGTGGGTATCTCTGGGCGTTTGGCTGAATTATCACTCTGATACTCATGTCCTTATATCCATAAAGGAAAATTCAGTTACCTGCTGGGTTTGTAACTGCCCAGAATGAGCTACAGTCCTCAAGAAATAAAGCCAGCTTGCTCTAAAAACACAGCAGACCCACTTCTCCATTGCAGGCCGGCCTCACTGCACATCCTGCGGAGGTGCATTAATCCAAGTAAATATATATGTCTATTTTTTTTAGACGGGAGGACTGAAGACATACTACACGGATCTTGAAGCCTTTGCCATGCTTGCTGCTGCCTTCTGCCATGACACTGACCACAGAGGCACCAATAACTTGTATCAGATGAAGTAAGTGAACACATGCGGCCACATCAACGTGTTCTGGTGCCCCCGCCTTATTTGTAAACGCCTTCACCCCTTCTTTTTTCAACTTTGTTTCATCAAAGTATTGAATTCATACATTAAAGAGCATTGATCTTTGGCTTACACCTGTACACACCTGGGTAGCACCCCACCAGCTCAAGCTAGAGAACGTTTCTTCCTGGGCTGACTACTCTCACGTCCCTGGTCCTTATACTTCCACCAACTGACCTTCAGCTGACCTTGCATCTTAACATCATCGCCATCTTCCTCTCTTGCCCAAGAAAGGAAGTGCAATTATAAGGGTACAGGCCCTCAGCTTAGACAGATTTGGATTTATTGGGTTCACAAGTTATTTGAACTTTCTAAGCTTTGAGTTCCTCATCGGGAAAATAAGAATTATAGTAACGGTACCTAACACTTAAGGTCGTTGTAAAGATTAAATGAGACTATGCATATAAGGCACTCAGCTCATGGTTGGCTCTTGGCAGTTAATAATTATTAAGTATTATTATTATTACTGTTATTGTGTCATTGGCACTTTTCAAAATTCATCAGCAATGCCATAGCCAGCCTAACTCCTTGATAGTGACATTTAAGAAGCTCTATCTGCCTTGGCCACACTGTATCTTCATCTGTGACACATGACCTACCCCTCTCCAGAGGTACCAGAGGGAGTGAGACAATTTAGAGAGAATGAGCTTTGGAGTCTGGTTTTATGGGATCCAGATACTTCCCAGTTGAGGAATCTTGGGCAAATCATTTAATCTATTTGAGATTCTGTTTCTCAACTGCAAAATGTGTATAATATTGACATCTTAAAGACTGCTGTGAGAATCACATGAAATTGTATATGTGAAACATAGTAGATGCTGAAGAAATTTACTCAGTGAATGAAATGCACCTTGTGAGCAGTGACTTTTCACCTTCAGCAACTCTACCAATCAGGCTTTGCCTTGAAAAGGGAATCTCCATTCTGGGTTCCGGGTAAGCAGCGTCTTCGTCTTGAGAGTTCCAGCCCTTTATTTTTTTTTTAACTTTTTATCTTATATTGGAGTATAGTTGATAAAAAATAATGTTGTGATAGTTTCAGGTGTACAGCAAAGTGGTTCAGGTATACATATACATGTATCGATTCTTACCTGTGTCCCGCTGTAGTGGAAGCGTGGAATCCTAACCACTGGACCACCAGGGAAGTCCCAGTTATCCATTTTAAATATAGCAGTGTGTACATGTCAATCCCAAACTCCCTAACTATCCCTTCCCCCCACCCTTCCCCCCTGGTAACCATAAGTTCATTCTCTAAGTCTGTGAGTCTGTTTCTGTTTTGTAAATAAGTTCATTTGTATCATTTCTTTTTTGATTCTGCATATAAGCGATATCATACGATATTCTCTTTCTCCGTCTGACTTACTTCACTCAGTGTGACAATCTCTAGGTCCACCCCTGCTGCTGCAAATGGCATTATTTCATTCTTTTTCATGGCTGAGTAGTATTCCATTGTATATATGTACCACACTGAGCACTTCTTGTGTGCTAGAGATCAGGCTGAGAACTTGATACCCACGGCCTCTTTTAATCCTCACAGCCCTCCCATGTGGGAGGTACTATTATCCGCCTCAAAGCAGTCAAATCTAACTTGCCTTAGATTAAAAGAAATAGCCAAGTTGGATGTGGCATCCCGTCTCCAGGATTGCAGAAAGGATGAGGCCACATCCCAGACTTCTGCTTTGGCCTGGCTTTGGGAGTCTACGTGGGTCCTTCTGTTTATCAGCGATGGGCATGCTGACCTTCTTCCATTTCTCTCTGTGAACTGGACAGCAAGAACATGTGGTGATGGAAGGACTGGGGCCTACGTGAGGGGTTCCTGACTGCAGGCACCTTAGCACAGGTGTAATGGTTTTGGCAGCTCCGCTAAGCTGCTGTGATCAAGTGTCTTTTTGCACCCTGTCCTCCATAATGATTCTTGATGAATCTCCTTATGTGCCCTTACTGTGCTGGGGGAATTGCTCAGGAGTCCACAAAGATCTGGAGACATTACACTGGTAAATACAGTTAACAGAAGATTGAATAAGACTGAATTATTATTCTCATATTGGTGGTACCGATCAGGCTACTGTGCAGTGTTAGCTGAAGCTGTTGGGACACAGCTTCCTGGCTTGACCTTGTGCCCTTGGTTTGATTTCTTGTCTCCAAAATGTCTAAGCCCCTGGCTTCTGGTTTTCATCCTTATGTCCCAGCTTTAGACTATGCCCTCTGGCAATGCCCTAGAAACCTTGCCATTTTCAAATTTTTATTATTCCCTTGAGTTCTTTTGTTCTCTTTGTTTACTTTTCTGGCCATTTTGTTTTCTGCTTCATTCTTTCATAGGTTCGTAGATTTCTTTGTTCCTTTTATCCCCCTTTTCTTGGTTAGTTTTTCAATTCTCTCATCTTTCAGTCTCCTTTACTCACCTCCATTTTGTGTCTGAAGAGATGTGGTTATCAGCAAAAAATTTGAGGAATTTTAGCATTTATCTCATCCTCCGCCCCCCCACATTCAACGCAGGCCTATTCCCTACTGTATTTCTTCCTGAGTTCTCTAGTCTACATTCCATTATTTTTTATAATGGCTCACAAGGGACTCATATTTTTGGATGATTCTAATGGCTGAATGTTCTTCATGATATCAAATTGAAATTGGTCTCCTTATAACTTCTGTTAGTCCTAGTTCAAGTCTCTGAAGCTATTAGAATATGTATAATTTCTCATCCACAGACTATTCCTTCGTATATTAAAGAGAATTATTATTTTCCCCTCCTCTTTTCCTTGTTGAATATACCTGGTTGAACTTTTGTTTTAATCATTTTTTATGTCATTCCTTAAATGTGGGTCTTGGGGTTTGACATAATAATCCAAACATGATCTGAAATACTTTATATTTAATCCTAATTAAATTTCATCTTCTTAATTTGGTTCTTTTTTTAAAGTTGAAGTTTAGTTGATTTACAGTGTTGTGTTAGTTTCCGGTGTACAGCAAAGTGATTCAGTTATATATATATACATATATATGTATATATATATAATCTATCTTTTTCAGATTCTTTTCCATTAAAGGTTATTATAAGATATTGAATATAGTTCCCTGTGCTATACAGTAGGTCCTTGATGTTTATCTGTTTTATATATGGTGGTGTGTGTGTGTTAATACCAAACTCCTAATTTATCCCTCCCTCCCTCTTTCCCCTTTGGTAAACTAAGTTTGTTTTCTATGTCTGTGAGTCTATTTCTGTTTTGTAAATAAGTTCATTTGTATGATTTTTTTGAGATTCCACATATAAGTGACATCATATAATATTTGTCTTTGACTTACTTCACTTAATATGATAATCTCTAGGTCCATCCATGTTGCTGCAAATAGCATTATTTCATTCTTTTATATGGCTGAGTAATATTCCACCATATATATATATATACACACACATGTATACATATATATATACACACATATACATATACATATATATATATATCTCCCACACTTTCTGTATGATATATATACCATATATATATATATATATATATACCATATCTTCTGTATCTGTTCATCTGTTTAGTTTGCTTCCTTGTCCTGGCTATTGTAAATAGTGCTGCTGTGAACATTGGGGTGCATGTATCTTTCTGAATTAGAGTTTTCGTCTTTTCCTGATATATGCCCAGGAGTGGTATTGCTGAATCACATAGTAACTCTATTTTTAGTTTTATAAGGAACCTCCATACTGTTTTCCATAGTGCCTGCACCAACTTACATTCCCACCAACACTGCAGGAGGGTTTGCTTTTCTCCACACCCTCTCCAGCATTTATTATTTGTAGATTTTTTTAATGATGGCCATTCTGACTGGTGTGAGGTGATACCTCATTGTAGTTTTGATTTGCATTTCTCTAATAATTAGCAATGTTGAGCATCTTTTCATGTGCCTGTTGGCCATCTGTATGTTTTCTTTGGAGAAATGTCTATTTAGGTCTTCTGTCCATTTTTTGATTGGGTCATTAGTTTGTTTTTTTATATTGAGCTGTATGAGCTGTTTGTATATTTTGGAAATTAATCGCTTGGCGGTCACATTGTTTGCAAATATTTTCTCCCATTCCGTAGGTTGTCTTTTCACTTCACTTATGTTTCCTTTGCTGTGTTAATCTGATTCTTTATTCCACTCTTAATTGAAATTGCCTTTTAAAGCAGTCTGTCAGCCAATGGATTAGATATTTTTTCCAGCTTTTTTATCATCTGAAAATTAGATAGTCATGATTTCCATCAATATTCATTCAAGTCATTGATAAAACTGTGCATCAGGACAAAACCAGGGCAGAGTTCTGAGACTTGGGGCTAGAAACCTATCCCCGGGGAAGACAGTTAATTAAGCAGCACTCATTGGGTGGTGCTGTTCAGTATTTGTCCACACTCAATATTCCAACTCATACAGAACACATCTTGAAGCTTCTTCTCAGCTGTCTTGCTGAAATCCAGACACACACTCTTTCTGGCCTTCCTCTCTCACAAACCATATCACAAAAGTGTTCATAACATCAATTCAGCATCATTTTCTCTTTCTAAACCTTCTCTGGAATTTCCTAGTAGTTATTCTGTAAGTGCTTACAAACTCTGAAGCAGTTTAAACTGTTTCATAGATTAACGTTCTGTCATCTACAGATTATACCATTTTCTACTTCTTAAATTTTAGGGTAAAATTTTCTTGTATCCAGTCTTCAATCATCTTTACCGCCGCAAAATTTCCCAGAATATGCTGACAATAGTCGCCCACACCCACCCCGCATCTTCAGATTCCTTCAGGAAGTTGGGATGTTACTCAACTGGGTTAACAGATGTGTGTGTGTATAAAATAAATTTTTCTTTTTTTTTTTTACTAAACCATTTGTGAGATAGTTGCAGGCCTCATGCATGACATTTCACCCGAAAATATTTCAGCACGTATTTCCTGAGAACGTGGAGGACATTTGTTTATATAAACACAGTATAATGATCGCTCTCAAGAAATTTAACATTGGTACAATACTGTTATCTAATATAGAATGTTTATTCCAATTTCACTATAATGTCCTTTATAACTGTCTTTTCTTCTCTGTTTTGGGCCCAATCAAGGCTCACACATTGCATTTAGTCGTCAAATATCTTGATTCTCCTTTAATCTAGAATTGTTCCTTAACCTTTTTGGATCTTTCAGAATGTTGACATTTTTGAAGAGTCTAGACCAGTTGTTTTGCATAATATCCCTCAATTTGGATTTGTCCAGTTGTTTTCTGATTACTAGATTCAGGGTAAACATTTTTGGTGGGAATTCTACGTAGGTGATGTTGTGTCCTTCTCAGTGCATTGCATCAGGAGGCTCATGATATCAATTTGTTCCATTAACTACAAGGTTAAGTTAAACTATTTATGAGTAATATTCAGCAGATCTCTTTACACAAAGGTACATTTTCTCCTTTGTATTAATACGTAATCTGTGAGGTGTTATTTTGAGACTGGTTGAATATCTAGCTCCCCAGTAACCTTTCTTGAGTAATGTTTTTAAACCTAAAGGAACTAAGATACCACTCATTTCTAACTGAAATTGAGCTTTTTTAAATTTGTTTAAATCTCCAGTGCTGACACAGTATAGGTATTTGAATATGTATTAAAATTATGATCAATTATAGTATGGATCAGACATAGTCTGATTGTTCCCTAACTAGAATACTTGGTTTACCAGACCTGTTAGTGACCTGTTAATGACTCCTCTCCTCCCTAAAGTTCTGTTCTTTCTGAAATTAAATGAAACTCTACTAAGACTGCCACCCATATTTCCGGTTTCTCCCTTCCTTAAAATTATTTATTCCATATTTCTGTAACAAAGTCTTCATATTATCTATTAGACCTTTCACCTCGGCTTCTCTCCATCTTTTCTTTTCACCTTTTTATTTTCTTTTTTAAAAAAATATTTATTTTATATTGGAGTATAGGTGATTTACAATGTTGTGTTAGTTTCAGGTGTACAGCAAAGTGATTCAGTTATACATATACATGTATCTGTTCTTTTTCAAGTTTTTTTCCCATTTAGGTTATTATAGAATATTGAACAGAGCTCCCTGTGCACATCTTTTTATTTTCAATGTTGCTTCCCCTTCCTTGAACAGGAAGCACTGTAGAAAGACAGGGTACCAAAGACCCCACTTTACATAAAGCTGTGACCTCACCACTAACAAATGGGAAATTTAAATTTATGTCACTATCTTAAAGGAGAAGAGAAGAAATGTTACTTTATCATCATTTTCATTTTGGTTCCTGGAAATTCTTAATATACACTTTCTGTGCAAATAAACTATGGGCTTCAACAAGTTTGCTACATGTTCTATAAGTCATAGTCACCTCCATAAGCTCCAGGGAAGTTAACAATTTTAGATGCAGGGAGTGAACCAAACTTCGTAGTTTAAACAAGTCAATCATTTTACACATTTAACAAATTAGGGTTGTTTTTTTTTTTAAAAGGACTTTTTAAAAAGAGCATATTCTCCTGTTCTAAATCTAAAAATTCTTTTCCAATATGTTACTTCCAACTGTTTCACAGGCATTAGGGGAGAGGGAAGAAATGAAAAAAATCCTCAGATTGTAAAGATTCTGCATCATGTAACCTTATGTGTAATGTTTAAATAGCTAAAATTATCCTTTTCCTCCTAGATCCACATCTCCATTAGCGAGGCTTCATGGATCGTCCATCTTGGAGAGGCACCACCTGGAGTACAGTAAGACTCTCCTGCAGGATGAGGTACGTGGGTCTCTCTCTCTCTCTAGGGCAACTCACAAGCTCTGGATCAAAGCACTAACCCACAGAAAATGCTTAGAAGGAGGATGGCCTTGAGTTCTGGTGGTTGACAGTATATACCCTTATTGAAGTCAATTGATAGAAATTGCTATATTGCAATAGTTTTTGAACAGCCAAGTTGGAAGTAGCTGAGATAGAGGAGAAAAGAGCCATGGAAAGTCACAGCATCTCTGTGGGTTCGTGAAGAAAGAAGAAAAAGCTTAAGGTGGATGTGAGAGGGCTCTATGCACCCTGGGTATGTATGACTGTAAAGAGAAAAGGAGGCTACACAGCCACTGCTTTTCTGATTCATGTGGTATGCACTGTAAGGCACTGTCTGTATCTTTGAGAAAGTCAAGCTTTGGTAGTTGGGGGATAGGCATGAAATCAGGCTGTAAGACAGATCGGACAACTGCCATCAGAGGCACTGAGTGAATCTCCCAAGAGTTCCAGAGGGAGGTGTCACATTCAGGAGTGGGCAGGACATAGGGGAGAAGAGGGGCGGGATCAGGAAGCTTTTCACAGGAAGTGGCTTAAGCTTGGTCTTGAATTCACTTTGATTTATGCAATATCATGTACTCCTAACCTTCTGTAGAAGGCAGTCATTATTCTTTTTACTGATTTTATTTGAGGGGTATATAGGCTTGTGAGAAAGGTGGTGAATATAATCTAGTTATACTTTAAAAAATATATATATCTTGAGAAAATTCTAACCCAGAATGAATCATTAGTAGATGGAGGGGAATACTGTTTTGTCTTGACAGAGAAACTGTCTAGAATCATACGAGTTCATCAGGATAAATAAGCCCTCGGGAGAGAGGAGCTTTTTTCAGTTTCAATAATAATCTTTTTTTAGGCTCAGGGGACGTGGGGGTATATGGAAATATGTCCAAGTTTAGAAAGATAACACTACATTCTTCTATATAATCAAAAGCCAAGTGGGAAAACTTGTAAGACAGGGCAACCAGGCAGAAAAGTGGAAAAACAAAACAAACACATGATTTAAATGTTTTTAACAGCCTGTGATTGCAGGCTGCATCCAGACAGGGGGACACGGACCATTTGCGTCAGAATGATCGATTTCACAGGGCAGAGGTGGGCAGGCTTTTAAAAACACATCCTGGGCTTCATCTCGCACTTACCAGGCTCCCTGGGGGTTGGACCCAGGAATCTGCATTTTTAATAAGAATTTTCATAATTCTCATGTGTAGCCAGGACCTGTCCCTGCGGTAGTATCATAAAAAAGACGATAATATCTGTCCTATGAGAATTAGAAAGAGTAGAATTGAAAGTAGTTCAGGAAGATAAGAGTAAATTGTTATTATCCAATTTGTTATGAGTCTTTGTTTTACTGGTTGGGACAGTCTTGTATTTTTGAGTAAGAATTTTCCATTCATCCCACTGATTACGTATACCACAGGCAGGTAGTATCAAAAATAATTTATTTAATTTTACGTTTACCTACTAACACAAAATATATTTTTAAACCTTTACAGCCAAATGTTTAAGTGCTTAACTTTGGAAGGCTCCTAGTAGCACATATGTTTTTCCTTTCTGGGATTTGAGAGTTTTTAATAGAGTTGTTGTTTTCCATCTTAATTTTTTTAATGTTATTTACTCTGCAGTCTGAACTGGTTTTGATGGCTATATAAAGGCTTATTATTCTTTCTAAACAGGAATATTGCACCTTAGTAATCTGTACCACCTTGGCGAGGACCTGTCTACAGTGCTATTCGACCTGCTAATTGCAGACTTTTAAGGGTTGTAAATAGAGTTGCTAGGCAATAAATGCAATCACAGAACATTTTATGAGCAGGCAAATTGAATGCTGAAAAAAATGAAATTTTAACCATCAGATATTCTTTTTTGAGACAACACAGTTGTCTCAGTACATTTTTTTTGAGAGACAATACAGTTCTTTTATTTATTTATTGTATAAAGAAAATATTTACACTAAAAACTAATTTTTTTACATGAGGGAAATCCTTATGATTTATCTAGCAATTTTGTCATATTGTGGACGTTACTCGTTTTGTATATTATCAGGCTTTGAACTAAAATATCTTTATGTTCCAGTAGAGTTGGATTCCCTGCTTTGAGGACAGAACCATCTGTATTCTAAACTAGTCAGAAATCCACCCTTTAACCTAATGAATAGGTGGAAAAGTCTTGTTAGCCAAATTTGTCAGAATAGAAACTTTAATACTACAATGTACTGTCGGAATGACAAAATGCATTGCTCAGCATAAATAACAACACTTTTATTATTCAAAACACTTCACGAACTTTATTTCTGCTTTTTCACACTGACCTTGTATTATACAAAGAAGAAATGAAGAAGTTAAATATCTTGTGTATGGTCACCAGCAAACCACAAACATGTTGGCAGTCTTCTCTTATGGGTGTCGCATGTACCACATTGAAGACTAGAACTCATCTCCCCTGAGTGCCCTCATCAGGATGAATTGGAGCCATTTCTGTTTTGGTGTGCTACACAGAACTTATATCTTATTGCCATTTTCATGGCACTAGGAGAACAAAAATGGCCTGTTATTGGTAGAGGGGGAGCAAAGTTAGACTCTTTCTGTGGGCAGGTGAAACCAGCTGAGCAGATGGGGGCCCAGCTGGAGTGGGGCTGGGACAGAGGCCTCCTCTCTTGTTCTGTGCACCTGTCTCTACATCACGTGTCCAGCACAATTCCCCGGAAGAACAAATGGAATATTATAGACTTATCTATATTTTAAATTAATGACAATAGTTGTAAAAATTACACATGCCCACTATAAAGATTCAAGCAATAGGAAACATTCCAGAGATAAATATTTTAAAAATCACTTTAAATCCTATCACTCAGAAATAGACATTTCATTAACATTTAATGAACTTCATTGTAGCCCTCTGTGAATATATAAAGGGAGAAGGACAGAAACAATTTTAGAAAAATGGGATCTTACTATCCAAGCAATTTTTTTTTTTTTCAAGCAATTTTTTTGGTTAGAGTTTTTATTTAAATTTATTGAAGTGTAATGTATGTACAATAAGTGGCATCCCTTTAATGTGTTTTTCATAAAAATTCTATGAATTCTATTCATACACCTGGGAACGACCACACGCAAGATACTGAACACTTCTGTCGTCCCAAAGGATTCCTCTTGCCCCCAGGCAGTCGATGCCTCTCTCCCCTCCCAGCCCGAAGCAACCATTGAAATGTTTTTAGTCACTATAGTTTAAATCGTCTAGATTTTTATATAAATGAAATCATGCAATAATTACTCTTTTGTGCTGGGTTCTTTCATACAAAATAATAATTTTGTGATTTGTTCATGTTGAATGAATGAACCAGCAGTGATTCATTCCTTTTCATTGCTGAGTGGTAGTCCATTTATTTTAAATGAAATTTTAATTCTACTTGAATTTAACAGAAGAAACTTTTTTTTTAATGGAAAGAATTACAGAACTTCAGAGAACTGTGTTCTTATCACAAGAGATATTGGTTCTTAAAGAGAACCCTAAAATCAATAACCAGTGATTACGGGAAAGTGTGAAAAACTATAACGAGCGTTTAGATGTTTGATTTTAGACCATACGTGTTAACTTTACATCATCCATGAACTCCCTGCTATGAAACGTGAAACAATTAGAACACTTATACTGCTTCCAGCATCTCCACCTCTGTTTTGTAAGGTATTTATTATCATTAAAAGTATTTTTTTTTACTGTTATCAGTAGTTATAAAATTCATTTTGCTCTATAATTTCCACAATGGTCTATTTTTTTTAAACCGGAGCATTTATTGCATGACAAATGGTTGAAATCCCTAAGCTGAACTGGATCCTACCCCAGTGGCTCTCTTGGGTTAGGTGTTGTTCTCCCCAGAATCCAAGCCTGAACCTTCAGTATACAATCTGTAGGTGCTTCACTTGCCCGGCCCCAGTGGTGTTCTGTCCTCAGCCTAGGCACTCCAGGCACACTTCCTCTTCTGCCTGCTAGGGCAGCCACATTTGTCACAGGTGTGCTTCTGAAGGTGGGAGGCCTTAGAGCCACAGTGTGCATCTCATTGTGATGCTTTCCAAATGACAGTGTTCCCTTTGTCATCTCTTTTCTGTGGCCAAGACCAAAGAGACACAATTGTTTATTCCTAATTCTACTTTTAAATGGGCCTGATACTTAACCTCAGTCTTTCTACCATGGCTTGTCCATTCCTGTGTATTTTATTTTATCTTGATTAGCTCGATTTGTGTTATTTGGTAGTTTCTCCCAGAGAGTCTAAGCTAAGTACATGCCTAAGGTCTGTTTGTTACATTTAGTTTTGAAAGTCAGTTTGGCAGAATATAAAGGTCTTGGGTCACTTTCTTTTTCTCAGAAATTGTAGGAAATTGCTCCAATGTCTTTCGGCATTGAAGCATTGCCCTGAGAGGTATAAATGGCCAATCTGATTTTCTCCCTCTCATGTGACTTGATTTTTCTGCATAGATACTCATATGGTTCTTTTTTGCTTGTTTTTTTATACTGCAGGTTCTTATTAGTCATCAATTTTATATACATCAGTGTATACATGTCAATCCCAATCGCCCAATTCAGCACACCACCATCCCCACCCCACAGTTTTCCCCCCTTCATGTCCACACGTTTGTTCTCTACATCTGTGTCTCAACTTCTGCCCTGCAAACCGGTTCATCTGTACCATTTTTCTAGGTTCCACATACATGCGTTAATACACGATATATGTTTTTCTCTTTCTGACTTACCTCACTCTGTATGACAGTCTTTAGATCCATCCACGTCTCAACAAATGACTCAATTTCGTTCCTTTTTATGGCTAATATTCCATTGTATATATATATGTACCACAACTTCTTCATCCATTCGTCTGTCGATGGGCATTTAGGTTGCTTCTATGACCTGGCTATTGTAAATAGTGCTGCAGTGAACATTGGGGTGCATGTGTCTTTTTGAATTATGGTTTTTTCTGGGTATATGCCCAGTAGTGGGATTGCTGGATCATATGGTAATTCTATTTTTAGGTTTTTAAGGAACCTCCATACTGTTCTCCATAGTGGATGTATCAATTTACATTCCCACCAACAGTGCAAGAGAGTTCCCTTTTCTCCACATCCTCTCCAGCATTTGTTGTTTGTGGATTTTCTAATGATGCCCATTCTAACTGGTGTGAGGTGATACCTCATTGTAGTTTTGATTTGCATTTCTCTAATAATTAGTGATGTTGAGCAGCTTTTCATGTGCTTCTTGGCCATCTGTAAGTCTTCTTTGGAGAAATGTCTATTTAGGTCTTCTGCCCAGTTTTGGATTGCATTGTTTGTTTCTTTAATATTGAGCTGCATGAGCTGCTTATATATTTTGGAGATTAATCCTTTGTCTGTTGATTCGTTTGCAAATATTTTCTCCCCTTCTGAGGGTTGTCTTTTCGTCTTGTTTATGGTTCCTTTGCTGTGCAAGTTTTGAAGTTTCATTAGGTCCCATTTGTTTATTTTTGTTTTTATTTCCATTGCTTTAGGAGGTGGATCAAAAAAGATCTTGCTGTGATTTATGTCATAGAGTGTTCTTCCTATGTTTTCCTCTTAAGAGTTTTATAGTGTCCGGTCTTACATTTAGGTCTCGAATCCATTTTGAGTTTATTTTTGTGTATGGTGTTAGGGAGTGTTCTAATTTCATTCCTTTACATGTAGCTGTCCAATTTTCCCAGCACCACTTACTGAAGAGGCTGTTTTTGTTTCATTGTATATCTTTTCATATGATTCTTAATTCTTCATATTTTAGTAACTTTGTCTGAATGTCTGGATATTGACCATTCTGCATCTATTTTTCCTTGTCATGGGTTACACTTATGATCCATAGAATTCTTTTTTTTTTTAATTTCAGGGAAGTTTTTTATTTTCATTGTATCTTTGAACATTTTTCTAATACACTGGGAATACCAATTATGTATATATTGAGTCTTCTTGCCATTTATTTCTATTATGTTCTTTATATATATATATTTAAAATATTTATTTATTTATGGCTGCATCAGGTCTTAGTTTCGGCACATGGGACCTTTCGTTGCGGCGCGTGGGCTCTTAGTTGCATCGCATGGCCTTCTAGTTGTGGTGCACAGGCTCAGTAGTTGTGGTGCGAGGGCTCAGTAGTTGTGGTGTATGGGCTTAGTTGCCCCACGGCATGTGGGATCTTAGTTCCCCAACTAGGAATTGAACCCGCATCCCCTTCATAGGAAGGTGGATTCTTAACCACTGGACCACCAGGGAGGTGCCTGTGTATTTTCATAGATTTATTCTTTTCCATTTTAATTTCCTCAAGACTGTGGACTATGTCCCTTGCTGCAGTTCAGTTGCTTATTCTATGAGTACAGCTTTAATGTAGATTTCATCAATTATATTGCTTTTATGTTCAATTCCATTTTTTTCATTCTACTACTAGTTCTGCTAGTTCACTTTTTTACTGTTGCCTTACAGTCTCCTCTTTAAGTTCTTACAGTTTTGAAACTATGGATATTACTGGTGTGAATTTTTCATGTTCCACTGGGTATTTCCTTTGATATATTTTTCATTTGCTTTTTGTGTTCCTTTCTTCCGTTGTTATTTTCTTAGTTTGGTGTGTGTGTGTGTGTGTGTGTGTACACTACATTTATGTACACAGTCAACTACTGAAAGACATTTATGTGATTTCTGATTCAGGGTTGTTACGTATGGTGTTCTGTGACTCTCTAGTACATGTCTTTTTGTGAATACACGTGTGCATTTCTGTTTGGTATGTATCTAGAAATAGAGTTGCTTGACCAAAGGATGAGCGTATGTTCAACTTTGGTGAATGCTGACAAGCAGTTTTCCAAAATGGTTGTACTAATATATGTTCTTACCAACAGTTCCAGTGGCTCTCCATCCTCTCCAACACTTTGTACTTTCCATCTTTCTCATTTTAGTCACTCTGATGGGAATGTAGTGACATTGCACTGAATTTAATTTGTGTCAAATTAAATAGCATTGATTAACATGAACTACAGTTTATGTTTATTGACCTTTTGAAATTCTCTGTTTTGGGGATGCTTTGTTCTCAACTTGATTTGTAGGAATTCTTTATTCTGGCTTATGTATCTTTTGTGAGAAATCTGTATTGCAAATATTTCCTCCCTTTCTGTGAATTGCCTTTTTACTCTTAATGTTGGATTCGGATGAATAGAAGTTCTTAATTTTAATGTCCATTTGATCAATTTTTTAAAGATTAGCTGTTTTTTCTCATCTTAAAAATCTTTGACTATTCAAGGTAATGAAGATATTTTTCTCTATAACTGGTATTGTTCTACCTTTCTCATTTAGATCCACAATCTTTTTACAACTTACTTTTTTTTTAAATAAATAAATTTATTTATTTTTGGCTGCGTTGGGTCTTCATTGCTGTGTGCGGGCTTTCTCTAGTTGCAACCAGAAGGGGCTACTGTTTGTTGCGGTGTGCAGGCTTCTCATTGTGGCAGCTTCTCATGTTGTGGAGCATGGGCTCTAGCCGTGCGGGCTTCAGTAGTTGTGGCTCACAGGTTCCAGAGCACAGGCTCAGTAGCTGTGATGCACGGGCTCAGCTGCTCCGCAGCATGTGGGATCTTCCCGGACCAGGGCTCGAATCCGTGTCCCCTGCATTGGCAGGCGGATTCTTAACCACTGCGCCACCAGGGAAGTCCACAACTTATATTTATATGTGGTTTGATGTAGAGATCAATATACATTTTTCTGTCTAGGTGGAAATCTAGATGACCCGGCACCATTTATTAAAAAGGCCACCCTTGGCTTCCCTGGTGGCGCAGTGGTTGAGAGTCCACCTGCCAATGATGCAGGGAACATGGGTTCATGCCCCAGTCCGGGAAGATCCCACATGCCGCGGAGCGGCTGGGCCCATGAGCCATGGCCGCTGAGCCTGCGCGTCCGGAGCCTGTGCTCCGCAACAGGAGAGGCCACAACAGTGAGAGGCCCACGTACCGCAAAAAAAAAAAAAAAAGGCCACCCTTTTCTCACTTCACTTCAGTGAGACCTTCTGTCATAAATCAGGTAACTGATTATAAAATAAGGTGGACTGCTTCCGTACTATCTATTCTGTTCCACTGATCAGTTTCTCCTTTGTCAATATCATACCATCTTAACTGCTATATCTTTATAATAAATCTTAATTTCTTTCAGTGTAAATTCTCCAGCTTTGTTCTACTTCAAGTCTGCCTTGGCTTTTATTAAGCCTTTGTATTTTCATTTGAATTTTAAAATCAGTTTGTCAATTTACATACACATATGCACAAACCTGTTGGTATTCTGGCTGCAATTGCATTGAGTCCATAGATTTTGTGTTCTTGTGGTCTTTATGCAGAGGTTGTATGCAGTCGTTTTGAAAATGACTCATTCCTTAATGGAATGTGCTATCTGCTGAAGAATCCTGTGAGGAAGGGCAGAAATGCACTGAGGACAGCCTCAGCTTCCTATTTATTGTCTCAAACACTGCCTCACCGATTCTATTTCTT
Source organism: Mesoplodon bidens (assembly GCF_964165515.1). Classification (NCBI taxonomy): domain Eukaryota; kingdom Metazoa; phylum Chordata; class Mammalia; order Artiodactyla; family Ziphiidae; genus Mesoplodon; species Mesoplodon bidens. The sequence goes on along the minus strand of NC_138176.1, from coordinate 34,683,909 downwards.
TGGTCTGGGGCACACACCTCTTTAATATGGGCTTTCCAGAAGTTGGGAAGGCTCATGTTAAGCAAAGCCCTTGAAGCTACAGGCTCTGTGTTAGGATCCGGCCATTGATGCCAAACTTCCTGCCATCCCTTCTTGTTACCCAGGGCATTCTCTTTGGCACAGACAACTAATAGGAGTCAGTGCAGATATATGTCAGCATAGCTTTCCCATCAATTCCTCTTCTGCTGCTGCTCTGTGTTGTCAAACTGGATTTTTGAGGGACATCCTTCCTTCTTTTGTGTGCTGTCCACATCCTAAGACCTCTTGCTCTGATTAAAAGATCACTGGCTCTGCCTTTGCTTACTCAAAAAAAACCTGTGTGCATGTATATATGTTTAATCCTCAACTTGTTCCAAAATGTTTTTAATGGAGTGTCCAAAAATTAATATAACATTAAAGAAAAAAATGAGGGCTAATGGCAATATAAAAATAAGATGAAGTATGGTGAAGGCCCAAAATGTATATGGTGAAAAGTATAAACATTTATTAGACATGGGCCACAGATTTGGTCAAGAGCTTTCTAGCAACTAATACAAAACAGAAACAGGATCTTTTATGTGAATCTATATCCATAGCTGAAAAAGAAACCACTTAGAAGCTCTTCTTTTAAGAACCTTATCTGTGAGAGAAGGAAAAGAGAAAATAGAATATTAAGAAAGGGTTTTTCAATTAGAGGCCTGTACAGTGTTTTTAGATGAAAGTGAAAATGAGTGAGAAGAAAAAGAGTGAAAATAAGGAATATTGTGCTATCAACGAAGGAAGCAGCACTGAAAAGGGTTGAATGTATACTGTTTTCTTAATTATACTAATTTTAAAAGTGTGACATTAATCATCTTTTTAAAAAATCCAGCAATAATTTACTTTGTAAAGTGAAAGACCTTTTGACAATCTGTCTGCTTTAATATAGCTGTTTTATTATTTTGGATTAGAAAAAGGTATGACTTAAATGAAGTGTAACAGTATTAAGTCATATTTATTTTTATCTCTTTATATATAGCTTTTCTCTCTCACACACATATATTTAGCAAATAGCAACAGGTATCCAGGTTAAAAGTAAAAGTACCTGTATTAAAGTAATTGGTGCATAAAAAATATTGATTTACTTGGTTGATGGTTGTGTAGTCTGTACAGTCTGGCATTTGGTAGACTCAAGGTCTGTCCTAAGGGATTATTTATTTAAATTCAGCAGCCTCCTTTGTGTGCCCCCTCTCCCCATTCTATAATGTTTTTATTTGGCCCTTTTTTTCTAAGTTTTTGTTTTAATTTTTTACAATTACATATATTTAATGTATACAACATGCTGTTTTGATATACATAGATAGTAAAATGATCACTACAGTCAAGTTAATTAACATTAACCTTTGTGTGTGTGTGTGGTGAGAACACCTGAGATCCACTCTTTTAGCAAATTTTTCAGTACATAATAAGGATTAAAATGACTTCATGTGCTATTAATTTGTCTAAAAGTTTAAGGCATTTTCACACATGACCCCAACTTTTTGTCCTTAGTACAGCAGTCAAGGATGACTTTCAGTGCTACTGGATCTACAAAGTATGTGTCGGAATTACGTAATACACATTACTTTGGGAAAATAATAACGTGTATCAGTGAACAGATAAAGGCAGTGACTCAGTGATGTAAATATGCCACTGGGTCCCCACCAGTCCAAGGGCAGGCCACCAGTGTACCAAAATCAGGGGCAGGTTAAGTGGGATTAAAATGACAAATGGCCCACTTATTCTTCCTTCTTCCTGGTCAATCCAGACCAGGTTAAAAATAACCTGTATCCAGACAATTTGGTGCAGAGATTATGCCCAAGGGGCTGCTGTGCACTGTCTCAAGTAAGACATTAATTTTGATCTAGACAAGCTTTCTTTTTGTTCATTGTAGTGTCCAACAGCCATTTCTTCCTTCTATCAATTTAAAAATATAACTATTATGAACTCATTATTTTAACAAATATTACAACTTGCTTTTCTACTACTTGTATCTGTTGTGTAAAATACCATTTTTCTTGTCATGGAAGCTGTTATAAAAAGATGACTTAAATGGAGGTTTGTATTATGTATACAGTTACACATAATTCTAGTCTACTTCTTGCTAATATTTCAATCTCCTGGAATGACAGAGCTGTATTTGGTCTTGGGTTTGCAATTCTATTTTTACCTGGGGATTACCTCAAAACTTATTATAACAGTAATACTGATATATAATAATTAAATAATTTAAGTAAATTTTGTAGCAACTTAATAGTTGTGAAATGCATTCCCAGTTATCTCATTTGCATCAACATTCCATAAATATTTATTGATCACAGACTGAGTGCTAGGCAGTTAGCAGGGCAGCTGTTATTATCCCCATTTGATATAACAAATACAGATGTTAAGCGAGGTGTTCAGGATTACACAACTACCAAGTGGGGAAGCTGGGAGCTGAACCTGGGCTCCTTGCTGAGAGGCAGTGTGGTGCCCTGCTGCACTGGTTTAAATATCTGCTCTGCTGTGTACTAGCTGTTTAACCTTGAGCAGTTACCTAACCTCTCTATGCTGTGGTTTGTTGTGCAATTAAGAGTGTTCATAGAGCACTTTACAACAGTGCCCGGGAAGTAGTAAGCGTTAGGTGAGTGTTTACTATTATTATTTGGTGCTTGACCCAGTATTCTTTTCTACATTATGCTGCCTCTACTCCACATAGGTGAATAGACTGTTTCCTCCTTTCCAGTGGAATTTTTCTGTATTTCATAACTGTTAACTTCATTTGGCAAAACCCACTATACATTTGTCCTTTGGCCTGTATTCCTAAAATGGTGTTTTTGGAATATCATACCTTTTAAAAAACACTCCCAGATTTACACTCTCATTTTCTAGAACACTAAAAATTGAGGCTGATCCATGTATGAAGAGATTATTAGTGGGAAACTTTGTGAAGAAAGGTATAGTTAAGTCTTTGTAAAATATAATTGCAAGACATCATTTTAAGAACAACTTGGAAGAATTTACTTTTTCCTATGTGTATGTGAGTACTATTGTAATCTGCAGCTTCTGAAAGTTTTCCAGCAATTTCTGTAATCACTATGAAATTATCTAGTAAATAATTCAACATGTCTAACAATTTGACAAATACCAGATATTCTTTATTAAGGCTCCTCAATTACTACAGAAAATTTTAAATCATTTTTGTTGAAATGGTCCTGGAAGAAAACACTTTTATTTACTCCAAAATCTTATACATCGATTACCTGAATATTTGCTAATGATATGTTTTTATAGTTTAAATTACCTTACTCAAAGTACAGTAGAGGGGTAACCTAATCCAAGAGAGAAAATGGAAAAAGCAAAAAAAGTGAAAGACCTAGTTTTTCTTCTTTCTATAATAGGATAATCTATATGTTATTAAGCATTGTTTGGTTTGTATGTTGAATCAAAGGCAAATTAATGATGGCACTTTATTGTGAATTTTCATCTTACAGAGTTTAAACATCTTCCAGAAGCTAAATAAACGCCAGTTTGAAACAGTTATTCATTTGTTTGAAGTTGCAATAATAGCAACTGACCTGGCTTTATATTTCAAGTAAGTACAGAACTCCCTTGTACTCTGTGTGGTTCTGCTTTCCGTAAATGGTCCGTTGCCTTAAAGTTAAAGGGTATTTATTTACACACACACTTCTTTTCTTTTTGGATTATCAATAGAATACCCTTAAGATGCCGATAATGAATTTACTAGACATCTGGAAACATATTTTAAAAAGCTAAGCCCCTAATATTAATTAGTTTATCTGAAGAAATTTGAATTAAAGAATATGCAGCAAGGTAGGTGCACTGCCAGAAGAGCGACACTACAAAACCTTACGAGGTGACTTTTGTCCTGATGAATTCATCGTAGTCCACAATCTGGTACTTAGAGTTGCAGGCTCAGACATTTGATCCTGCCAGAGTCTGAGAGTTGAAAAACCTTGGTGATACTGATGCACATTAACAAACTCAAAAAATGCTGAGTTATATACAGCAGAGCGTTACCCTATTTATAATAATAATAATGATTACCAAGGAGGCCAGATACTCCAAGCTTCTGCACAATTGCTTGTCGATGAATTATAAAGTTTAAAATGCATTAGAACAAGGTGAACTATGGGATCTAAGTATTTAACAACTTGGATGGGCAGTATTAAATTGTGCCTCTCTGATCCTTCTTCATTAAAAATTTATGTTAAACAGTTCAAATATGAAGACAGATATTTAGAAATATAGAACTGATATCCAAATAGCTATAGCTCAGATTCAACAAATGCTAAGATTTTGTCTTACATCTTTTTTTTTTTTAAGGGGAAAAAGTGATGCAATTGAGGCATCCCATGCCCACTCTATCATGAAAACCCTCTCCCCTTCTCCTTCGCAGATACCACCATCCTGATATTGCTGTGTATTCATCCTTCCCATCCATGTTTTTATATGGCATTAAGTGTGTTTAAAATTTTTCCATAAATGGTATCATACCGTGTATACCTTTCTGCAGCTTGTTTTCACACAGCGTTTTGAAGATTTAGCTTGGTGGTAAATGGAAATCCAGTTCATTCTTTTTAAATGTACCATAATTTAGCCATTCTTCTACTCATGGACATTTAGATTATTTCCAATTTTTCATCACTGCCTACATTGTATATCCTTGTATATATATGAGAGTTTCTGTAAAGTACATATCTAGAAATGGGATTGTTGTAGGGTTTGCATATTTTAAATTTTATACCACATTGCAAATCTACTGCACTCCTGAGTAGGTATGCCAATTTAAACTCCCACCAGCAGCATACAAGTGTCCCTGTTATCCCATATCTGGACTCTTCTTGATCTGGGCTTATTTAAATCTATTTATTTTGTTAATCTGAGTGTGAGATGGTATCTTGTCGTTCACACTTGTATTTTCATATCTTTTCATATCTTTTGGCTTCTAATTTTTTGTTGGTTTTATGCATTACAGTGTTTCATCACAGCCTGTGGCCTTTATCTTTTTTTGTCACATGTAACTCTTTGTTTTAATGTTTTCAAACTTAACAGTTTTTTTCCCTTTCTGGCTGGTGCTTTTTCTGTCTTAAACCCTTTCTATGCCAGTTACACAGCCATTCCCTGTTCTGCTCCCCTTGCCCCTTTGATCCACTACATGGACATTTGATGAAAACTGGGAACATAAAACCTGAAAAACACGCATTAAAGACACTTTTTATCTCTGGTCTTATATGCTAAAATTGTTGCACAGCTGTTATCTTTTTTAGGAAGAGAACCATGTTTCAAAAAATTGTTGATGCCTGTGAAAAAATGGAAACTGAAGAAGAGGCCATCAAATACGTAACCACTGATCCAACCAAAAAAGAGATTATCATGTAAGCAGTCAGAATTTTATTTCTCTTTTGGCAAAAATAACTTGTTTTATATTTCTATTTTAACACTTTTTGTTTTCTTTTAAAGGGCAATGATGATGACTGCATGTGACCTGTCAGCTATAACCAAGCCCTGGGAGGTACAAAGTCAGGCGAGTAGTTCCCCTTTTCTATCGCATACTCGGGCTCTGTCTAGGTCCCATGTGAAAGAGAACATGAACCTCAGAATTTAATGATGGCTATCAGTTATATGACTATATATTTTGTAAGCAATTATCTTCATTACCCTGGTCTTGTCCTCTGAAACAATAGGTTTATAATTTACAAAGAAGAAAAAAGGAATTTAAGAAGTTAAGACAAAAGTACAATGTTCCCTGTTGGGTTTCTGTTAGTGAAGTGTTAGTGAAGAAAAGCACACAGCTTTCAAGAGCTCACAAGTGTCAGTGGGACAATAGGTCATTTGGTCAGGCCCAGAACAAGGCAAATAGAGGGAACCTTAGAAAGAAAATGCTTTCTGAGAAGAATTCCTTTACCACTGGACTGGCTGTAAGAAGTTTATATAAAATTATTCAGGGAGTGTCTGCATTTTTAATAGAGGAGATAAAGGACGAGACAAGGATGAATCATTAGCGCCTTCATCCGTCAAGGGTGGCTTTGCACTTACAGTCTCCTCTTCAGTGTGCTGTCAGTTACCAGGTGGCACTATCTGCGAGGTCGTATTTAAGGGCATCTTCCAAGGAAGTTCTTCCCCAACCTTGGGGAGTCAGAGTGGGAGCCATTCGTTTACCACTTGGTTTCTTACTAATCGATGAAAGAAGCTTCTCTTTCTCCCTCAGTTAATTCACAGGGAAAACCCTAAGCAGAAGAGGCCAGAATTCACTGGGTTCAACTGTTCAGTGTGGATTTTATTTGTAAAGACAGAATAATCGGAGCCATCAACCCCCAAACCAAACACCTGTGCTCCTTCTGCACTGACTGCCCGCTCTTCCTTCTCTATTCTTTGTCTACATCACCACCACGCCAGAACCTGGGGTCTTGCTTGAGTCCATCTCCCTCATTTCAAAGCCACTCCTGTCCATCACTCTTGCTACCACCTTATAGTTAATACTTTCCCTCTTTCATCAGAACTATGGTGGCAGCCTCCTAAGTGATCCTCTCTCATCATGAACTCCTCCAACCTTCCTGAGCTGCTGCTGGGACTGCTTATAAATAGACCTCTGCTTGGCCACAGCATTGCTTAAAAGCCTTCTAAACTCCCCAATGCTGGAGGTTTTCAACCTTTTTTAAAGAAAGAAGCAAAGTCTATTTTTCTCACACAGAAAGTTGTACAAAGATCACTTTATTAAAGAGAAAAAAGCAAAGTTACTTTAGCTTAAATTTCTCTTGGCATCCACTTCTGTGCCACTCATGCACTTTGGAGGGACCCTATGGCTCAAGAATAAGAACTACTGGCCCAGAGAATCAGGTTAAACTTCCCAGCAGAGCTTACATGGCCTGTCATTACCTGTCCTTAACTCCTACTCCCCAGTTTCTTTCTTTTCACTCTTTCCCATGTCACCGCCTCACACTCTAAGCTCCTACTCACACAAGAGCTGGGTGTTGGGGACTTCCCTGGTGGCACAGTGGTTGAGAATCCACCTGCCAATGCAGGGGACATGGGTTCAAGCCCTGGTCCGGGAAGATCCCACATGCCGCGGAGCAACAAAGCCCATGTGCCACAACTACTGAGCCTGTAAGCCAAAACCACTGAAGCCCGCGCGCCTAGAGCCTGTGCTCCGCAACAGGAGAGGCCACTGCAATGAGAAGCCCACACATCGCAACAAAGAGTAGCCCCCACTTGCTGCCAACTAGAGAAAGCCTGCGTGCAGCAACGAAGACCCAATGCAGCCAAAAATAAATAAACTAAAAAAAAAAAGCTGGACGTTGAATTTTATCTGTACATAGTCTTCCCCCTCTTCTTTATCGGCAAACTACTAGTCATCCTTGATGATACAGCATAAATGCAACCTCCCTAACCTTTCTCCCTTCTCCTTGATCCACAGCAGTTCATACCGTTACTATTATAGCACTTACCACATTGTTTACATGACTGTCTTCATTAGACTGTGAGCATCTTAAAGGTCACATGTTACTCCTCTTTGTAAGCCTGGCTCATGCCAATGTAAGGCAGCTAGCAGGTGTTCAATAAACCTGATAAATACTGGTTTTTAAAAAACTATAAATGAACCCTCAAATATCCTCACACCATAATCAGGTGAAGTTGTGTTCTAAACTGTGCATGTATGTGCACAAACACACATGCAGATACATGCTAGATGCTAAGAGATAAGCAGGACAAGAGGAGGAGCTGGGAAGCTTTAGAGCATGAAGCAGAACGTAATGGAATTACAATTTCCCATCACCCGTTTTTATTGTTGAGAGGTGGTGGCAATAGCAAATAGGAGATAGGCACTCCTAGAATGAGTCTACCACACTGAAGTAGGAAGAGAAATACCCTTTTCCCATTTCAGTATAATCTGTAAATGACATCCTTTTAAAACCAAAGAGCACATGGTATGACAACACCTCAAGCATTAATTATACATTCTATCCTTAAATGTCACAATAAAATGCAAAGAAGTCACTTTCATGAATCATGTCCTTTTTTTCAGGTAGCACTTCTGGTTGCAAATGAATTTTGGGAACAAGGAGATCTGGAGAGAACAGTGCTGCAGCAACAACCAATTGTAAACACCTTGACATAAAAATGCACTACTTATTAAAAATTATCAATACAAATCAGTCTGTCTTGTTCACTGAATCTCAGAAAAAGATCTTTAAAGTATTTCTCTTTCTAGCCTATGATGGACAGAAACAAAAAAGATGAACTACCTAAACTTCAAGTTGGATTTATTGACTTTGTTTGTACTTTTATATATAAGGTAAGTAAACAACTTCATTATCTGAGTAAAATATATCATCTTCTGGATGAGAATTTTTCTTTCAAACTGTTAACCAAAATCAAAGTCACCCTCAAGGAAAGTCATTAGGGGTGTCCCTGTTTCTCCAAGGTAGTTTGAGGTATTACCTTAATCTCTCATTCAGGGGTGGAATGAAAGGTGAGAGAACTCAGATGTAAGCAAATGGAACAGACTTACTTAGGCAGGAAGGAAAACAGCTACGTTTCCCACTTCTGAGGCACTGAGTTAATCTCATCCTAGCAGCTCTGAGCGCTGTAATAATTCCTTAGGGCTCCTTCTCTGCACATGAAAAGTACTAAAAATGAACAATATGATCTAAGTAATTTCTGACCTAAAATTCTATCTAGGAGTTCTCACGGTTTCACAAAGAAATCTTACCTATGCTGAATGGTCTTCAAAATAACAGAGTGGAATGGAAGTCCCTAGCTGATGAGAATGATGTAAAGATGAAGGTAACTGAAGAGAAGAAAAAGCAGGAAGAAGGAAATACGACTGAAAAAGGTAAGATGGAATCTGTTTTGACTTCTTGTAAAGTAGCTGAAAGTCAAGCAGAGATTAATCTCACGACAAGAAAATGCAAACAGGAAATTTGCTTTACTGCACACAGACTGGTAATTACAAGAAGTTGATTAGTGGTTTTCAGGGTTTTTTATCCCCCTCAAACAAGATCTTACTTTGTAATTCCAGATGGAATTGATTGGTCCAGTCGAAGTAGGGGTTAGGGTTAGGTTTCTTCATCCACTCTAGAATATGGCTCTTGAGGTACCTCTGCAGAATACTGAGTTTTTAGAAATAATATGAAAACCATAGAATCAGTGGGATCAATTAGGATTAGGTGAGAAAATAAGTTTAGTCCTAACATTATGCATTAGCTGTGAGACTTTGGGCATCTTGCTTAACTGTCTGAGCTTAATGTTCCTCTCCAGATAATGAGAAGGTTTTACAGATCTCCAGCCTCACTTCCAGACCTAAGGAAGCCCGAGATGTAAAGCTGGTCAGCTGAGTGGGGTGACTTGACTGGTACCCTGAGACTTTGCCTATGCCTCAGATGTCTCTACTTAGTGCTGTTTATCCTGATGAAATTTCTACTCCTAAAGTCACTCAGTTAGGTTGAAGATAATCTTCAGAAAGCCTCTGTTAAGATGCTTAGGATCACCTATTAGTTCATCAGATGCCTCAAACGTCATCTGGAAAGTGGAATACTAATATCATGATTTTATATTTTGTCTCAAGAGCTCAACACTCAAAAGGTTTTGTAAGAAATTCTTATTGTTTAACAGAGAAATCATCTCTATCTGGAAAGGCCTTGTAAAAAAAAAAGATGCAATTCTTTTTAGATGGTTCTTATATTTAGTGGTATTTTAAAGAATTCACAGAGGGAGAAAGCATTTTGCTTAAAGGGTTGATATCCTTCAACAGAATAAAAACAGGAGTTACTGACTCTGGGATATACATCCATTTACATATTTATTGGGTGTGTAGTCTGCATGAGGCCCTGTGTTAGGCAGGCCCTGGGGAACGATGGGGTCCTTATCTCCTAGAGCTTACCACCTGGTGGGGGAGCTAGACAAACCAACAAATGAACAACTGATTATCTAACTATAACTATCAGAGGAAGCATGAGGTATGTACCTGAGGCATCCGGGAAGACTTTCCTAAAGGATGCTTATGCTAACCGGGAAGGCTTTCTTAAAGGATGCTTATGCTAAACGTAAGACTACGTACTCTTTGCCTAAGCAGAGAAAGGAGGAGGAGTTGGAGAGGAAAGAACAGAATGTGCACAAAGGCCTTGAAGTGGAAATAAGCTTGGTGCAATTAAATAACTTAAAAACTGGTGTAGCTGGAGTCTAGAGAGCTACAAAGGAGGGCAAAGTGCCAGATGAAGCTGGGAATGCAGGCAGCTCTGCCAGACAGTGTGTTACCTTGAAGGCCTTGCTAAGGATTTGTCCTCCAGAGAGCACTGGGAAATCCTTAAAGGGATTTAAACAGGAAAGTGATAACATCTGATTTGCCCTTCAGAAAGGTAACAAAAATGGTCATTTTTACTGGGCAAGTGAAAAGAAAAGGTATTTCTTAGTACAATTAATCTTTACCTCAATTTTATGATCAACAGGTTATCAAGCCCTCTAAGTGGCTCCTAACTTTTTTTTTTTTTAGTATTCAGTATATTGGATATGGATCTTCTATCCTTATTTACATAAAAAATTACTTCCAAATTTTTTTCCTACTGCACTGAGAAGTCTCTGTAAACTAATATTATTTTATTTCCAGGCAACAAGCTTTGTGCTTGGCACAAAGCAACAACTCAGATTCCCGGATTGCACAGTTCAGTGGTTCTTTTGTGAAACTGAGACATTAATTGGCTAATCATTTATTAGATTTTATTTTCTAAATGGACTAATTCTGAATATGAATTCCAGTTTTTAAATGGTCAAACCCTTAGTACTTGCTGTAAGTTAAAACTATGAAGTAGGCTATAAAGTTACACTAATATTAGGAAAAAAACACTGTATATCCACTGACTCCCAATAATACTGCTTTTCTCCTTTTTACTAGCTGCAGAAGATTCAGGAGGTGGTGGTGATGACAAAAAGTCCAAAACATGCCTAATGCTGTAATACAGTCCAACTGGTCTAAATTTCAAATAGTTTCTACATTTGAAGACAAGAAAACATTCAAAAGAACATTAGCAAATTTCATTCATCAAACCATCAAGTAACAGAGTAACAGCATCTTCAGAAAAGCTAGCCTGTGACTAGCATGAGAAAATATACTGCTAGCCTAAAAGCCCTGAGGGTAAAATAAAGTTCAACAGAAGTACAAAATAAGACAAAAATAAGTGCATGTTTGGTGCCAATTTGTTTTAAATTAAAAATAATATAATCCTGAAATTAGTCACCAATTTTTTTTAAAGGTTCTTATTAACTGTATTCATAACTGTATTCATTTGCTAGGGCTACTTACAGCAAAATGCCCCAGACTGGGTGGCTTAAACAACAGAAGTTTATTTTCTCACAATTCTGGAGACTAGAAGTCCAAGATTAAGGTGTTGGCAGGGTTGGTTTCTTGTGATGCTTCTCTCCTTGGCTTGTCAATGGCCATCTTCTTTCTCCCTGTGTCTTCAACTGGTCTTCAGTCTTCCCTCGTGTGGGTCTGTGTCCTCATTCTTCTTATAAGGACACCACTCATATAGGATTAGGACCCACTCATATGACCTCATTTTACCTTAACTACCTCTTTAAATGCCCTATCTACAAATACAGCCACATTCTAAGGTACTGTGGTCAGGATTTCAACATAGGAATTTCAGATGGGACACAATTCAACCCATAACATTAATAATAATTCACACCTCACATCCCTTCCTGAACCAGAAGTCTCTCGTCAACATGTCTTAATGTAAGAGTAAATAGAGTATAGAATGTGTAATGTATGTAAGTACTATATAAGAAACAAAGAAAAAGGATGTTAAATGTTATTCCATCTGAAATGCTTCTTTCCTCCACTTTTTACCCTTGATAATAGTGAAGACCACACCACTTTTAGTAGCTTAAAAGTACATCGTCATCCTACACCCATCCTTTCCCCCAAGTCTGAAATCAATTATTTTATGTGTAACTAAGAATACATTCTTACATTCAGAACTATTCTTCTCACTGAAAGAATTATCAATTTATAAGACATTACCTGGATAATCCTAATGCAAGTTAAATCAGCTAATAAATATGCATTATTACGAAGCATGTGATTTGATTATGCAAAAACTTTATCATAAACAGTTCAGAAGGACTTTTAACAGAGATTACTTTTAAAAATGATTACTAGGACTGTCTACCAGGAATTCTAAATATTGACTTGTCAAGAGAAACTAATCAACTACTTCTACTACATGGTACATATCTGTACATCAGAGAAGATTTCTTTCTTTTCTGTAATGACCAAATTATAGAACAGACCAAATATGAATTATACCACAGATTTTCTTGTAAAACATATCTAAATTATAATGAATTGGTCTCTGAACCTCAAATGTTTTGTTATAGAGAAGACAGTGTTCAGTTTTAAGCAGCTGAGAAATAAATCACCATTTGTTATATTTTTACAAGTAAGTCAGGTACTTTAGAATTATAAGATTCTTCCTCTCACATTAGAATATAAGGTTCACGAGAGGAAAGATTTTTTTTGCCTCTTTTTGTCTGTTTTGTTCACATTTCTATGCTCACACTTAGAGTAGTGCCTGGCACAAGGTAGGCACTCAGTAAACATGAATGAATAATATTTTGAATAAATATTGTAACAAACAGATATAAATGAAGAGTGCCTGGAAGTTAATAAAGTATTTTTAGGGAGAAAAAAACTCAATATATACACCCAAATGATCGTTGTCTATGTTATCACCTTTGGTGATATATGTACATCTTATTTTCATTACTTAAAATAATTTTGAAACCACACTTCTAGGATTATTTTAGAAACTGTATAAGAAACCCTCTTCCTTTAGGCCTTATATAATTTTAGACCCCAAAATATCAGTCAGCTCAAACAACTTCCTCTCCTCATTCACTAGAAAACGAACTGAGGGGCAGAGATGAGGAGGTCTGCAAAAATAGGAACTTTGCTTAAGAGCAAGTATAAGAAAGCGTAACTTCATATCCCAAACCTACGGTCCGCTGAACACCACTGACTACACTACAGCCAAGATTAAGATAGGTCTGCTGGAGAATTAATCTTTTAACTCTAAAAAATAGATAATCAACAAGGGCCTACTATATAGTACAGGGAAATCTACTCAATATTCTGTAATAACCTATGTGGGGAAAGAATCAGAAGAATGGATATATGTATATATATAACTGAATCACTCAGCTGTACACCTGAAACTAACACAGTGCTGTAAGTCAACTATACTCTAATATAAAATAAAAATTAAATTAAAAAAATCTTTAAACGCATCATCTTTGCCTCTCACTGTTGTGGCCTCTCCCTGTTGCGGAGCACAGGCTCCGGACGCGCAGGCTCAGCGGCCATGGCTCACAGGCCCAGCCGCTCCACGGCATGTGGGATCTTCCCAGACTGGGGCATGAACCCGTGTCCCCTGCATTGGCAGGCGGACTCTCAACCACTGCGCCACCAGGGAAGCCCTAAACGCATCATCTTGAGGCCTTTTCAAAGACTCCTTTAAAATATGACTCCCATTATCTGCTATTGTGTATGAATGGATTAAACACTGATTACATATGATCTAAATTTATAAATGAACTTAATGTCTGTAAACCATACTTGCAATGCCAAACATATGGATCTATTTTAAAAGGGTCTTTAAATATTCTTCGTAGTCACTGTTTAGTTTTGCAGGAATTTTATTTTCTGATGACCAATAAACTATATTTTTATCATAAAATGTTTTAGCTTCATATATTCTATTACTAGTATCAGTTTTGCTGCTGGACATTTCAACACTTTCCTCAGAAATCAAGATTCTTTTTCACTAAAAGTTGTGAGCTGAAAATGACAAAACAAAACTGTTTACTTATCTGTTGGTTAATAAACACTGATTTACTGTTTTCTGATGGTTTAGAAATGACTGCATAATTATTTCCTAGATATTTCTTTTGTAGCACAGTGTCTCACGTAACAGAAGCATGCTATTTAATGAATAACAACTGTTTAATAAAAAGATAATCTCTGATACTATTTAAAAATAAGATACTATAATTCCCTATTTTAGCTTAATGCCAATCATTCCATGTTTAAATGTCATTTAAAATAGCATATCTTCAACAAAATAATTGGAATGGTACAATCATTTTTTACAGGTCCTCTCTTACTCACCAAATCACGCATCTTCTCTATTCACCTCTTGGCTGGTTATAAAAATGGGTCTGACCTTTTGAAAAAAAAGTCAATATATCCTTCTGAAAATTTGATGAAAACTATGGACGCTTTCCCCCCAAACCACACATAATTACAAAAGTTTACACATAGATTCTAGGAGTGTTTAGATTTCCTGAAGCACATCCATTGACTCGTGGGTATGAACCCCAAATTAAGAAGTTACATTTTGGACTTCCCTGGTGGCACAGTGGTCAAGAATCCCCCTGCCAATGCAGGGGACATGGGTTCAATCCCTGCTCCAGGAAGATCGCACATGCCACAGAGCAACTAAGCCCATGCTCCACAACTACTGAGCCTGCTCTCTAGAGCCTGTGAGCCACAACTACTGAGCCCAAGTGCCACAACTACTAAAGCCCGTGCACCTAGAGCCCGTGCTCCACGAGAAGCTACCACAGTGAGAAGCCCGTGCACCGCAACAAAGAGTAGCCCCTGCTCGCCGCAACTAGAGAAAGCCCACGTGCAGCAACAAACACCCAATGCAGCCAAAAATAAATAAATTTATAAAAAAAAGAAGTTACATTTTACAATATATCCCTGCATGTAAGTATATCCATATCTGTATGACTGTATCTGAGACAAGCTCTATGCACACAGTATTGTTCAGTTAAATTATGTTACTGTATAATCTCTGCTAAGAGTCAAGTTTCATGCACACATCTGCTGTTTTAGACTACTGGAATCTCATTTGGCCCCCTGTGGTATTAATTTACTTTATAATAAATTACCCATACACTGGGGAATCAAATTTGATTATAACAAACTCCGTTAAGTGGTAGAGGTGAGATGGAAGCAAGAGGAATGTGAAACCCCAATAATCCTAAAAGTTTAAGCTGAGGCAAGGGAACATAAATGTGAATCAGTGGGGAAAAAAAAACCCTACAAAAATATAGGCACAATGGATCTCTGTACTAGAGGATGTACTAGGTCCATACTTTAGGAGCTACAGATGGAACAGAGTTGTAGATAAACAATTGAAAAGATATATAGGGAAAAGTGCCTCCAATAAAACTGAAAAACTTCCAAAGCATCTGACATCCTGAGAGTAGCTGGATTTTTATTTCCAAAGACAAACCACTCAAGTTGCAACGTGTAGACAAAATTTTGTGAAGAATTTCAAAGTATACTTTCACATTAAGGAATGTACGCATCCCTCTTCCATCTCACAGAAATAAACCTTGAAAATATTCATCAAATTCTTCTTCCCTGTTTAAAAGAAAAAGTATACAATTTGATTAAATCAACAATTGGAGAAAAAATTACTAGGTGACACATTATATGAGATTAATAAAAATAAAATATTTTAATCCAACATATTTGCTGATTCTTTTATATAGCAATATATTTCATGATTCAGGTATCAAATAATTCTTGGCTTCTAAAATAATCATAACTATACCAAGACTGATTAAATTGAAAATGCTGTATATGTTGGCACGTCTCCCTAAATGTACTTACTACCTAAGATTTTACTTTGAAGTACTTTGTGAAATGTCATTGCTTCTCTTTACTTTTTGGTTAACTTTATAGCTTATTCTGTTCATTCTCATTTCAAATTATAGCCTGATCAAAAAATGAATGAAAAAAACTATTTTAAGGAAAAATACAAGTCTTACTCCTAGGAATAGGGAAAATCTGCTTAGGCTGCAGATTTTATTACTCTGAGAAGAGTAAATATGTACCTGTAGCAGTGAAGATTATGTCTAAAACAAAGAACAGAACTCTGAAAGGAGATATTAAACTATAATGTGTTAAAATATTATGAAAATTATAAAGTACTAAATAAATATTAGTGCTAGGAGCCAGAGTAGGACAATGGAAATAGCACAGGTTTTCAAGTCAGTGTTTTTTAAGTCCTAGCTCTGTCAGTTATTTGCTGAGCAAGCAAGTTATTTAACTTCTCTGGGCTCAGTTTCCTTATCTATAAAATAAAGAACATCACATTTCCTCATAGAGCTGTTCTAAAGATTAAATGTATGTACAATTGCTTTTCTCCCTTCTGGGAACAGAGAATCAAGCTGGACAAACTCTGTGTACCAGTCTCTTCAGAAAATGTTCTTTTAAATCAGAGATTCACAGTGGGACTCCATCATTTGGCTTTAAATAATTGTGAATGCACAGAGCCACCACAACCATGTTCAAATTTTTAAAAGATCAATTCCAGAATCAGATGAAGTTGATTTAAAATTACCTACAATTTGGTATTCTCCTGGCTACTGTCCCTTTTCCCAAGCATGACAGCAAAATGCAGTAGAATTTTTTAAACTGTAGTAAGAACTTAAATATATGAAATTAGCTGAATTTCTGTGTGAACTTAGATGTCAGTACCTGATGTCAAGTTTTTATAAGGTCACAAAGAGCTTTGGATTATGAAACCCCTCTTAGGCTTTATTCATGTATCTTTACTGCCAAAAAGGTGAGTTGACTCCAAGACCTATTCTGTCATTTTCAGCTCTTCAAGGGAAAGTTATATATGGTCAAAAGTTCAGTTGATAGTTTTACTAGGATAGCGATACCTTTTTTATAATCTGATCTATAATGACGACTCATTTGGGAATTCTTTATTTGAATGACAAAAATAAAGGTTAAGGTCACAGAAAAAACTTACCTTTAAAAAAAAAAAACTTTCCAACATACCTGAATTCTATTACACTGAGAACATATTTTATAATTAGCAATATGTTTTATAATCAGCTTAAATTAGCAAATTATGATTGATTCAACAGGTCTCTTATTATGAACCAATATGCCTAGAGTAACAAAATGGGACTAAAATTTATTGAGCACTTACTATGTTGGTAGGTATTGTGCCAGACCAGGTGCTTTACATTCTTTATTCTATTAAATCTTCACAATAAACTCTATATAGTAGGTATTATTTTATCCCCTTTCAACAGATAAAGCTCAAGTGGTGAACATCCCAGTATATGAGAAGAACTGATAATGTTCCAGCCTATATGCAGACAGCTCTTCCAACCAATAGCAGAGAACAATGCATGTGTTGACTTGTGTATCTCTGGGGGCTAAGGTGGCTGTTGGCAAGAAAACTTTTACACCTGTATATATCTTCAAGGGGCTCCCCTGTATAGGTTTATGATAATCAGAATATCATGGATAGGCTGCTCTGGAAGCTAGTAAACAGCATCTCTCTGAAACAATAAAAGCAAAAACTAGGGGGTCATCTGTCAATGTGAGCTGAGGAAAGATTTACTCACCAAGAGGGAGCTGGACAAGTTGGCTGTTTATGGCCATAAACAATGGCTGGGAATAAACTCTGACCTTAGCAGGCTAGGTGGTCCTTGGCTTTAAAAAGACATTCATGATGCTAAGTTTTTCATTAACTGTTATCAAAAATGGCTGTGGTCATAGCTTCCCAGACTGATGTAGAAGGTATGCATTATCATTGTCTATTAATACTATTATCAGGACTTACTGTGATTTTTCATCTGTCTCTGGTAGTGGGCCCTTCCAAAGTTCAGATTCTGAAGTACTTCCTTCCTCGTCAGAGCTTCCTGTTCATTTAAAAGAGATTTTTTTAAAATGTGCACATTACATTTAAAACACATTTTGAACTACCCACCAATGCAATTAAATAAATTCCAGATTTACCTGTGGTTTAGCTTCAACTTTTATGGCTCTCTGAAAATTTAATGCACTTTTCCAGACCAATAAATTCTTTTGAAAAATAATAAGCTGATATATACCAAAGAGCCTCAGCAAATAGACCAAGGATTTAAAGTCTCATGGGAAACTTCTATAAGTTATACTGAGTTAAAGTAACAATTCCAATATTAACTCTATATTATAAAGGAATTATCTCTTGCAATAGTGTCTTTAATTTAGTTTCTTATTTTTATTGATCATACAAAAGACATGCAGGGTAAGATTTCTGTAGAGAGTATTTACATTAGGATCAAGACCTTAAGAACTGAACTAGTATATAGGACTAGCTAGTTAAATTATGAAAAAAAATTTGTCAGACTTAAAAAAAAATTAATGCTGATTACATTAATTAGAAGAAGTCCATTTCAATGAAGAAACAGATGTTCTCATACATTGTTAGGAGTAAATACCATTTTCTTGAGGAAAATCTGGCAATATATATCACTTTAAAACATAGATACCCTTTGATCAGCAATGCTGCTTTTAGGAATTTAATTATTTACTTAGAATAAACGAGCACGCAGATATATGTACAAAGATGTCCATTGTATAGCAACAACAGCAAAAGAAAACAAGTTAAATCCCCACCAATTAGGGATTAAGGCTTGGTTAAATAAATACTATACAGCTATTAAAAAAAAAACCATAGCACACCTGAATTACCATAGAAAAATGTGTATGCTATATCAAAATTTTTAAAAGTTACAGAAAGCAGGCATAGTATAATACAATTTGTATTAAAACATTATATCTACATATAGATATATATATTATTATTTATATATGTGTGTGTGTATATAAATAAATACACACACACACACACACACACATATAAATAATAAGTTTGTAAAGACCAACCAAACTTAACAGTGATTATATTACCTGTGGGCCTGGGATAGTTTTACTCTTTAAGCATTTCCAAATTTTTTTGTATTTTAAACAATAATCATGTATTACCTTTAAAGATCAGTAAAAACAATATATTTTATTTTTAAAACATAACAAAATAGACATGTTTCAAATGAATCGCCCTATATTAGTCAACTAAAACTTATCAAATACTGAAACATGTATTATGAGACAATAAAATTATATGCCACAAAGTAATTATGTTAGCAAATAATTCCTCTCCAATAATGACCATTAGTCTGGAAAAGAAGTGACATATATTTGGCCTGTCAATACAGAATGTACCTTAGTTAAACACAACACAAAAATAAAACAGTACTGATTTGCCATGGTGGTTCTAGCCTTTTTTCCTGTTGGACTTTGATCCTTGAATCAACGTGTATGTCTGAACTTTGGTCCTAACCGAATCTATTCTAGCACAAATTCTAACAAAAACAGCAAATAAATAAAAAAGGGAATGGGGGTTGTGCTTCTAACAATCTACACAAAAAGATGATAAAATTACAAAGCTCTGGGAATAAGATTCCCACTCAACGACAGCCAGCACTGGAACTGCCAGTGTCCCAAACTGAATATGCGAAAAGAAAAAAGTCTTCTGCTTGGGACTTCCCTGGTGGCGCAGTGTTTAAGAATCCACCTGCAATGCAGGGGACATGGGTTCGAGCCCTGGTCTGGGAAGATCCCACATGCCGCAGAGCAACTAAGCCCATGCGCCACAACTACTGAGCCTGCGCTCTAGAGCCTGTGAGCCACACTACTGAGCCCGCATGCTGCAACTACTGAAGCCTGTGCACCTAGAGCCCGTGCTCTGCAATAAGAGGAGCCATCGCAATGAGAAGCCTGCGCACCACAACAAAGAGTAGACCCCTGCTTGCCACAACTAGAGAAAGTCCGTGCGCAGCAACGAAGACCCAAGACCGAACGCAGCCAAAAAACAAAAACAAAACAAACAAAAAGTCTTCTGCCCTTATTTTTATGAATATTCACTAACTGAGATAAAGAAAGCACAGAAAAACTAATTAGGCCTAGTAAAGTTATCACCATGGTGTTATCCTATCAATGATGTCAGAGAACAAACCTACAAGGCCTTTGAAAGTGGGCAGCTAATTTCAAAAGGCCTTACAACCACCTGTTTTCTTGTTCCCTCTCAAGAGTACTGCCCACATGCCAGCTTTCCTACACCACTTTTCTGATAACAGACGATCCAGTTTTACTAAAAAGTACAATCAGTTTAGAATAACATTATAAAATAACTCTCTTTGAAAGAGGACATGCTGGGCTTCCCTGGTGGCGCAGTGGTTGAGAGTCCACCTGCCGATGCAGGGGACACAGGTTCCTGCCCCGATCTGGGAGGATCCCACATGCCATGGAGCGGCTGAGCCCGTGAGCCATGGCCGCTGAGCCTGTGCATCCGGAGCCTGTGCTCCACAACGGGAGAGGCCACAACAGTGAGAGGCCCGCATACTGCAAAAAAAAAAAAAAAAAAAAAAAGAGGACATGCTGAAAAATTGATCAAATATCCTCAGAGAATCAAATCTACAAGACTGGATTACATGACCTTTAAGGTCCCTTACAACTCTATGAATCTATTAATATTTAACTACGAATCTAAAATACCTAATTCCATGAGGCTGACAGTAACTACAAATCATTTTTTTGATAACTGCTACAACCTGCCAGAGGTGGAAAGGGTGCTGCTAAGGAAGTAACATTTAGAACAATGGGCAACACAAAATGATGCTTGCATTTGTATCAGTGTCAAATCTACACAGTAATTATTGACAAGTGGGGATCAGAATTTAAGTCACTGACTCTGTGCTGGAAGGGGAGCTTGGAGGTCCAGCCCATATCCAATGAATGAACATCTTACTGTAATACTTCCAATAACAACTGGCTGTCCAATCTAAACACCTCACTACTTCCTGAAGCAGCCCATTCCTCCATTCCTTTCTTCAGATAGTTCTAATTGACAAATTTTTCCTTAAATTAAGGCAAAAATCTGTCCTTGGACTATTTTTATCCATAGACTCTAGTTCTGCCAACCAGCCACCAAAAATAAGTCTTCTACATAGTAGCAGTATTGAAAATATCTACAGTTTCCATGTCTACCTCCTTACCCCTTCCCTTTTTCCTAAGCTAAACATCTACGGTTCCTTCAACCTTCTTCCTATAACAACATTTCAAGTTCTGACAACACTTTGGTTGTTCTATTCTTGACCTGCTTTAAGTTTTCAATGTTCCCTTTATTTATTTTTTATTTTATTTTATTTTTTTTGCGGTACACAGGCCTCTCACTGTTGTGGCCTCTCCCGTTGCGGAGCACAGGCTCTGGATGCACAGGCTCAGCGGCCATGGCTCACGGGCCACGGCTCATGGGCCCAGCTGCTCCGCGGCACGTGGGATCCTCGCAGACCGGGGCACGAGCCCGCGTCCCCTGCATCGGCAGGCAGACTCTCAACCACTGTGCCACCAGGGAAGCCCTTCAATGTTCCTTTTAGAATGTAATGCAAACTGCATATAATTTTCCCTATATGCTTTGAATAATGCAAGTAGGTCTATCATCTTGGTTTTTCTGGATATTACATACCTAAATAACTTGGTCTACTGAAGAAGTGGCAAGTCTCCAATTATGAAAACAATGGACAGGTCAGACTTTTACAGACTTAACTTTTGATCTGACCCACTGTGAAGAACAAACACAAAATCTAATGTCCAGTATTTTCCTTTTCTCTGATATAACAATAATAGTTACAGGTTATCAAAGACTACTTCATCATATATAAGACACACGCTTTGCATGTTTATTATTTCACTTGACTCTAATAATCCAATGAAGTCAAGTCTCTTTATACCCATTTTACAGATAGAACTGAGACACAGATCAAATCATTTAATGTGGATTTGTGTAATATATCTGCCCAAACTGAGGTATAAAGAGTGGACTAACGTTTGATTCACTGATGAACAGTTATTGATGATATAAGTAAAAGAGCAGACTCTGGAGTTATAAACCTGTGTTTAATCATAGCTCTGCCATTAACCAACTATTTGACCTTAGGCAATTTATGTAAATTCTCTGGGTCTTGGTTCTCTTATCTGCAAAATGGGATATTATATGCCCATTACTACGATTAAATGAGGTATACAACTAAACCACTTGCGATTATGGCTGACAATCAACAAAAGCAAGTTAAAATTCTTTTTCCCCATAGAAATCGGGTTTTTCTTTATGGATCTGGTGTAAATAATCCATATGTTAAATGAGGGTAAAAGGGTAACTGAATATTATCCAAATGGAAATGAAATATATAATAGAAACAGCAGAATTTGAGTTGTAAAATTGCCAAGACCACCTAAGACAGGTCACTGACCACCTGAGAAGATATCTGGGTTTGGCAAACTATAACAAGGTACATGTCCCCTGCTTGAAATGGTTCTACTTCAAGAACCAAGCTAAGCTAGAGATACTTCAGGTTGGCTACAGTATTCTCCTCTCCCTACCACTAGAAGTTTGACCTAGCTGAGGAGGGTGAAGAGACTTAAGATTATTTCTGGGAAATAAGGGAGGTTTGATAAGGTTGGGGGAAGAACAGTGGGAGGGAGAAGGAAGGAAGAGCAAATGAAAGAATGAATGTAAACAAGTCAAGCCCTTTCCCCAAAAGATTTTTTAACAAAAATTGGAATTGGAGAAGGGCAGTGGTTTTTTTTTTTTTTTTTTTTACATTAAATAGGCCTTCACACCTCTCACTGCAACATATAGTTGGAAATTGGCAAAAACTATAAAATTTCCCATTTTAACCTGTGTATGCTTTCTAAAACTATATATACTTACTACCCCATCCTCAGATAGCTTAAGTCTATCGTCTCATGCCTGGCTATGTTCTATAAGCTGTCAGGAAACTTAACCTAATTTAGAAGAAGGAGCTACTGATAGATTAGGATTCACATGGGGAGAAAGGAAGTGTCAGTGCTTTAAGGACACTTCAAATATGTTGAAAACAAAATGGTATGAGTAAAATAATTCATAAGGAATATGTTGTATTCCTAAACTAGAGGAATACCTCCACAGATATCTCCCTCTTCATTAAATTTTTAAACAGTAAATACCTTTAAAATTCTATTTCTCTAAAATTTCTGATTACTGAGCACTTAAAAATTCTCCTTAAGAATTATATACTAAAATGCTAATAAAGTTTAAATTGAATGGTGATTTGGAGCAATTACTAAATATTTTCCTGAGTTTGCCACATAAATATATATTACTTTAAAATCAGAAAAAATTAATTCTTAAGTTTATAAATTTACAAGTAAGGCTAGAAGTCTCAAATCTCTAAATTTCTATAAATAAGTCCAGATATTATAACATAAATTAGTTATGTTATTGAACTACACTTTGTTAGACCCTATTTATTGCAGGTTCTTTAAGAAATTCTACATCGTATTACTGTTGAGATACAAGGTTACTGTTTGTTATTATCACAAATGGATACCCCCTTTTATGAATCCACAGTAGATTCTGCTCTCAAAACTCCCTGGAAAAAGCTGAACACCCTGTGAGTTCTCTTTAATATTGTATGGGTACAATTAATCATTGTACTGGTGGTTTCCTTTCTTTGGTTTGGTTGTTAGGAAGAACAGTGACAAATCTATGATCTACTTTTGCAATTATGCAAGACTTTTTAGTAAATATTTGTCTGTATTAATTTTACCTCTAGCTTTACTTTCCTATTCTATCTTATTTTTCCATTATTTTGATTTCACCTTAAAAAAATCTTATAGTATATATTTTTGTAAGTTATTGTGAATACTTTTTGGAATGTTGCAGGAAAAAAACAACAAAATTTGTAGCAAATATTCAATGAAATCCAATCTGATGAAAACTACAGGACTTATTAAAAACTGACCAGTAACAACCGTTGCTAACATTTGCTTTCTATGTACAAACCATATATTTAATTTGATCAATCAAAATCACCAAATGACAAGAGATCACTCAGTCTTGTGCAATATAAGCAACATTTCTTAAATTTTAATCCACCTCCCCAATTCTTTTTCTATCTCAACTTCATCCCTCTTGTTCTCTTCCTTCATACTTCATGATGTGAAGTTAAAATGTTTATCCACCGTATTTACTGAAAAAAAAATTTATGCTCTTCTATACTTGACCTAAGAAACTTTTAAGTGTTCTAATATGGGGAAGAAATACACTTTTGCTCTTTTTTCTATGATTTTTCTCACACAGTACAAAAACAACAAAATAATTTACATCAGAACAAGTCACAGTTTGTGGGAAACCTAAACTGTAAATAACTTGGATCTGTATACTTTTATTAAATAAAAACTTGATACTGTTGATAGAATTTTCTGATTTCATTGAGAGTGAATGTGCTGAAAAACAAAAACAAAAACAAAAAACCCAGCACTGTTCTGTCAAGAATCATCTTGCAGTGGTGTAACAGCTATAGCTATAACTGGAATTCTTCCCAATAGTCTAGCGTATAGTCTTGCAGGGAAGCACTTCACTGTCTTCTAATCTTTCCTGTTCCTTAGACTTATCTCCCTAATTAAAATGTTAGATTCTTTTAGGGAGGGGTATTTTATGCTCTTGTACAGCCTGGAATACCTAGCACAAAACATAAAAAATAATGAACACCTATTAAAAAAAAAATCTCATGTTGCTAGGACAAAAAAACCAACAAAAAAACCCTCATAGATTAGCTGCAATACAAACAATATTTTATCTACAGATGTTCAACATCTGAAAGCAGTTTACAAATAAATGCCTTTTCTTAACCTTTTAAGAAAAAAAGATTTAAAAAATCTTTTAATCTTTTTTGAAGATCATGTACAGGTGAGAATTCTCTGTAACTGAAAATCACACAAAAATTATGTCATAAAACAAACATTTTCAATTCTATAATGGTTTACCCAGTGAGGGAAATGGAAAGAGAAAAAGTACTGAAGATCTATTAAAGTAATCTAAAAAAATCATCATTATACAATCTCCTGCAGTAAGACCTTAGGGGAAATATTTCTGAAGGCTGCTAACTCAAAAAAGAACACAAAACAGATGGAGAGTAACAATTCCTCCAACCTCCCTGGACAGGTCTCATAATTAGCCCAAGTTGTAGCATGAATGGCCCCTTAAGGCCAGACAAGAGGGTGTGAGAACTACAGGGTAAAGATTCCAAAGGAAGCCAAGGCCTGGACTGCAACAACTGCTTTATGTTGTTTCTTCACTCCTACTTATTTCCTAGTCATCAGAGAGCAAATAAAAACATAGCTAAACTTCCAATGGCAAAAGAAATGTATTCTTCTCTGTCATCTTCTCTGTCATGTAAGAACAATGATACCTGCTTCCAAGTGTCTATAGGTTAAAAAAAGGACACAACTGGAACCAGAAGGAAGAAGTTGTACGTTTTGGCTAAATGTTAAAAGAAACCTGCTAGCAATTACAGCTGTCTGAAATGTAAAGGAGTATTTTGGATAATGGGTTCCTTTTCCCTGGAGGTGTTGAAGCTAAAGCAGAACAAATACATGATAAAGAGCAGTGCATCTTAACCTTTATTGTACATATGAATCATTCTGGGAACTTAAAGTGCAACTCCAATTTAGGAGATCTGGAAGGGTCTGGAATTATGCATTTCTAACAAGCTCCCAAGTGATGACAATGCAAAGGACCATATTTTGAAAGGTGAAACCATAGAAAATCTTTTTGATCATGATTCCAGGGCTGATCTCTGATGTTCCTTTCAACATTGAGAAACTGGTTGATTTCACTGACTCACTCACCTAACATTTACTGAATGCCTACTATGTGGGGCAAGCACTGTGCTTAGGAACTGGGGATAGAGAATTAAACAAGTCACACAGTCCCTTCCTTCACAGAAAAATTATTCCAAGAGTGATATGTATTTCTAAAGGAGAGTGCAGGATGCTATCAGAACGTGCTAATAGGGACCTAATCTTGCCTGGAGGAGTGGGGTGAAGGGTGTCAGAAAAGGCCTATCCAAGGAACTGAGCTTGGGGGCAGGATGGAGGTGGGAGGGGTAAGATCTTGAACTTCCTGCCAAGACAATTTACCTAAATACCCTGTTCTGTTCACACCTGCCAAAGCAGACTGGTCCTCAAAGTCAAGCTTTGATCTTTCTTACATTTCCTCTCTATCCATTCAGCTATCTAGCCATCCAATTATCCATCCATCCATCCGCTTATTTAACATTTTGTATGATGGTAACCTAAGGCTATCAGGGTTGATGAGATCACACAGGGAGAACAGAGAGAATAAAGAGAAGTTCTGTAAGAGCCTTGAGCAATTCCAACAAGGGTAAGATGGAGGAGGAATTATAGTCAAGAGGCTGAGGAGAGGCTGAAAAGATAGGAAAAAGATCAAGAAAGTAATGGTTCTGAGGAATGCCAACAGTCCAAATGCAGCTGAGATATTAAGCATTTATTAATTAGTATTCAAGTCTGGGCCAAATTAAGGTGGCCTGGCAAGAAAGTATCATATCAAGATCAACCTAGTTCCAGATGATCGATCCCAGATGAGAAGATATTAAAGAGGTCTACATGGTTTTCCTAAAAGTTTGCTAAGATGTTGTCATTTTCTGCTTTATACCAAAGAAGCTGAAAAAAAGAACTTTATCCTGTGCTCTCTGCTACGAAAGGTGCTCTGAATAAAGAGTATATAAGACACAGATGTCTCAATTCCACTCTGCTTTGGTTTTCTATCTCCGAAGTTGCCCTGAAACAATCTTCAAGTCTATCATTTTCTTATTCTTTATTATTTATGCCTTACACGTGCTAGTGGGGTGCTAGGGATAGAGCAATGAACACAGCAGACAGAACCCCTGTTCTCCTTGTGCTTTATGTAACTGTCATATGTGTAATGAAGGAAAAGTTCCAAGGTTGTGAAAGCATTATAAATGGGAGTCCTAATTTAGATTCATGGTCAGGAAAGGATCCCTGAGGAAGTAACATTTAAGCTTAAATCTGAGGATGAGTTAGGATGGGACTGGAGGTGTTAGAGAGGAAGCAGCACCTATACAGTCCTTAAACAGAAAGAAGTTTGGCATTTTCTAGAAACTGAAAGGCTATGTGGGTGGAGTGTGAACGTAAGGTGAAGAGTAGTGATAAACAAGCCTTGTATGCTGGATCACACAGAGCCTTTGGGCTTTGTCCAGATATTGGTTATATCCTAAGAACACAGGAAATCACTACTAGATGGAGAATGGATTAAGGAGAGGGAGGTGGGATGACAAGACAGTGTTAGAATCAGTATGGATAATATAGTAGTAGCCTAGATGAGAAAACATGGTAGAGTTTGAACTAGACTAGAGAGAACATGAGACATACATACCCTGGGGGTAAAACTGATAGTATATACATAAGTAACGAGAAAAAAAGAAGGCATCAAGGATATTTCCTGCTTTCTGATATTAGTTTTTAGGTTGACAGAGGTATCATCTACCAAAATATAGAACACTAAAGGAAAAATATCTATAAGGAAGATCACATGCATATATATTATAATTTGAGGGGTGCAACCCCATCCCTAGTCCTGAGTATCCAGCTACCTAATTATCTGTTTTGGAGGTACTGAATAAACTTCTACAAGCAGGGATTAGTAGTTCTTTAATTTGGAATATGCAATGATTAACATGGTATCATACTAAGATATAAATATATTATATAATAGTAAATGCTATAAAATCCTCAGATATAATACACTAAATATTTTACTGGCACATGAGGATAAATAAAAATTTTTAAAAATTCAAATGAGATTCTCACACTTATTAATTAAAATTTATTTTGAAATTTGGAACATGATTTAGAGATAAAAAAGGTATTCTGTTTCAAATACCATTTCTCAATAAACAACAGAATATCAGTATTTTTCCTCTCAACATCTATCGATTTTACCAAGTCAAAAACTTGGCAATACATATACTTGAATGTATCGTGACATGTTAGAAGAAAAAAATGTATGTAAGAACATAACATATCTAATGATCTTCATAGCTGGAGCAAGGCAGCCCTCTTCTGTTCAAGTATTATGTTAACATAGGCTGGAATCTAATTCAATTTACCATTACCTACCTAATTTAAGTCCAATTCACTCTAAGTTATAGTCAATTTGACTCTACTTTATTATGGACTAAAAAAGCAACTAGCAATAACCTTCATAATAGCTAACTATGTACCAAGTACTATGCAAACTGCTTACATGCATTATCTCATTTCAACTTCTGAAAAATCCTATGACCTACTAGGTAAGATTATCATGACCATTTTACACATGAAAAAACTAAGGCTTAGACAGCTTAAGGACTGCTGAGGAAGAAGTAGCAGTTGACTTGGATTTGAATTTAACAGTTATTTTCTAATTGTATGTGCACAGCACCATGTTAGGTTCTGAGGACACATACATATCAACCTCTATCATTTCAAGAAGCTCATAAGCTAGTGAGAAAAATCACACAGACCACGATAATTGAAATCACAGTGTTACAACGTTAAACTGACTTATAGGTTATGTACTGATTTACAGTGTTCAAAGTGCCTTTCACATCCTTATTTGATTCTCCACAATAAGCACCAGCAGTATAGAGAGCAGGTATTCACATCACCACTATGTATATGAGGAAAGTGAAACTCAAGAAATTCAGTGACTTGCTCAAGGTAACAAGTCTGTAAGTAACAAATCCAGAAATTAGAATGCTGTTGCAATATTATACCATCTGCCAAAAATGAATCAAAACCAACCTTGTTATTGAAACTCCTGTAAGTTACTGTAAATTCATATCTAAATCTCCAACCAGTTTCCTTTCAACTACTATAAAACAGAATTCTAAATGTATTTACTAATTAAATTCAACATTTGAGACATATGGCAGATTATACTTCATGTTCAGAAATATGAGTAAATATTTTATTTTAATTCCCTTTTACCTTTATCCTTTTTCTTAGAGGACTCTTCTACAGAAGATAATCTGGATTTTTTATGTGATGACTCTTCACAATCTTTTCTGGCTTTATCCTTTCTTTTTTTTGACTTGACTTCTTTTCTCCTTTATGTTGAACAATATAAAGTTAACTTTTTCAACTGAATTTTACAAAAAATAAAAATCAATGGGTAAAAAAGTCAAATCAGTTAAAGTACTCATTTTTAAAATGTAGTTTACATAATAAGGAACCCTTAAATGAGTCTGTAAATATTTTAGGTTAGTATATTAATTAAAACAATTCTATAAGATTATGAAGCCTGAACACTCTGAGACAAAGGATTATTTTTTTATAAGTTCTGTGTACAAACCTTAGTAAATGTAAATCATAGTTTTACTCATTTCTTTTCTATATTCTATCATTTAGCCATTCTAAAAAAATTACAAAATCACATCTCATTTCCCTCCACATAATTCATATCTACCTACACTTTGAAAAAACACATACAACAAGAAGAAACCACTCTAACAGTTCTCAACCACCAGTAAACAGAAAATTCTTCTCTTAAGAATAAAGGAATACAGCAAAGGTATAATAGAATGAGGATGGAAAGGCTTACTGTTAACTCATATGTCTACTTTAGACCACTTATCCTTTTACTGCTGTAGCTTTATCTCTTCTAGGCCAAGTTTACAAGGTTGTCAGTACCATAGCTGGCAAGCAACTGATTTTAATTGGTTAAGAAAAGAAACACTAAATAGGAAAAGGTGATAATGCTGAAACTGGGACTGGGAAAGAGGATGAAGAGACAACAGAGTGGATTATTTTCAAGAAACTTGCTTATCAGACCTTTCAAATTAAGATACACCAAATACTACAATACTGTTTAAGACAGTAATAACTTTTTGCCTCTTGTAAGAATAATTTCAAATTTGAAATGAAGCTTGAAACTCAAGGTCAAAAAAACATCTTTGGGGCTTCCCTGGTGGTGCAGTGGTTGAGAGTCCGCCTGCCGATGCAGGGGACACGGGTTCGTGCCCCGGTCTGGGAAGATCCCGCATGCCGCCAAGCGGCTGGGCCCGTAAGCCATGGCTGATGAGCCTGCGCTTCCGGAGCCTGTGCTCCACAGCGGGAGAGGCCGCAGCAGTGAGAGGCCCACGTACCGCAAAAAAAAAATAATAAATAAATAAATAAATAAATCTTTGTTATCTTCCAGTATCATTGATAGAGAGGGGAAATCAAGTAATCTAAAAACTTTGCTAATTTTAAGAATTAAAAATTTATTTATTTTTAATAGCTAAAATACTAGATAAGGCTCATTTAGAACACAGCTGATTTTAAATTAATATACTAATATATACATTTTATAAAGTTGCAGAATCTTACTGTTAAGACTTTCAAGTGTTACTCAGGACATGAAACTTGACCCCTACAATCATGCCAGGTTACACAGATTTTGTCTGAACATCTGCAATGCCAGGGACTTCACTATGCTTGACTTACCATAAGCTAGACACTGTGTCAAGCATTTTATATGCATTTTTATTTAATCCCCACAATAACCTTAGTATACTCATTTTTTGAGATAATAAAATTGAGTCTTACAGAGGTTAAGTAGCTTGCCCAAGAAGAATAGTAAGTGGATTAGCTGAGAAGAATATATAGGAAAGCCTACTATCTATATAAACTGCACAATGCACAACACTGATACTCCTCCCCCATTCAGTATGGTAGACACAGTCTAGCTCACTCAATAGGAGCCTGATTTTAACATCTAAAATGAGTATAGAGGTATAATCCTTTGTAAGAATGACAAACTCTAATTAAAACAATGCTTAAATGAGACATAGAAATCACTTTATGAAGACCTGCTTTACAATATAGTTTCTAAGAATATTACAGTATCTGAACACTGATTCCAAACCAAAAATTCTAGCATCTATCTACCACTCTGCACAGGCCTTCACATTTAAAACTGCTTGACTAGAGTCATGCATGACGAACTTCCAGTTCCCTGGTTTATGTGGTTATATGGTAATGGTGGATTTTATATACAATCAACTAATTAAACCATCAACCACTCAAGTCTACTTTAGACATCCAGTGCAGGTGACTACATCCAAGACTACTAAAATTAACAACCACATTTTAAAAGATCATATTACCTGTGATGAAAATTTAATTTAAAGGAACACTCTTGGCATAATCCTAAAAAAAAAAAAAAAAGAGTAACACCACAGAATTGCTAAATTTTAATAACTGCACTGCTACTTTACTTTTAATATCATAAATTGTCATTTTTCCTTACATTCCTTTACTGTAAGAGGGGAAACAAATAATCTGAAGAAAACAATCTGATTCTCTCCCATCTCAAAAAATGTATATATATAATAAAAATTGTATTAGAATGCTTGAGAAATTGAAAATATTCTGCCATTGCTTTAGAAAATGGTGCTGTCAAGTTATTCTAAAAGCAAACTGTTTCACAGGAAGAACTGTATCTCACATCAAAGACATCTAATAACAATAGTGTGGGTATAGTCATTTCCTCTGAAGTACTCTAAGAGTTTTCAACTGTAAAAGAACTTTCAAAAAAGTTCCTCCATTGTGGTCTCCTTTTTGCTTTAATCTCAGTTCACACTAGTTGACTCTTCCTCATAAGCACTTCCAGGAAGAACTCAGACACCAACCTTCTTTGGTGTGTACCAAGTAGCATATGGGGAAATCCTTGATTTCTACCCGGAGTGGGCAGACACTCTAAGGGCACACGTATTTAGGAACCAGAGAAGGTTGTTAACATGATGCAGAGAAGAAGCTGACACATAAAAGACTAGCTTAGGAGAAAAAAAAAGAATGAGCAACAGATCCTAAAACATGTATATTAAGAGAAACTTTTGTATTCTGGGTTATAATCCTAAGCTTTTAAGACTGATATCAAGAACAATCTGCCCTCCTAAAATTTTTTCTTTATTGACAGTCAATAAAGTCTATACCATAACAATATGGCTATCAGCTAATGCGAGATTTTATATTGCCTTTTCTGATACTTTGCATCTCACTCTGCACTGGTGACATTCTCAAATTAATGGAAAGAGGTCTTCACTTCACGAATTACTGGTTTACCTCTGGCATTAGAACTATTTCCCCTAATGTCACTCTTGCAACTTTCAGAAGCTCTGAGAAAAAAAGAGTTTCCAAGAAGATATATTAAAAATTTTAAATTGAATCTTAAATTAGCCTATATATTTTAAAATCTAAATTACTAGATAAACTTTGAAGAAATCAATCATACCCCACCTAAAGTCAACTTACTTAATTTAACAAGCGCATTTCTCTTTTCACCATGCTCAATATAACCAAAATTAACTTCCCAACTCTTTAAGCCTTCTTTTTTATCACAACATTTATTTCCACAGCAAAACTGCCCTGCAAATAAAGGAAGGAATATTAGCTATGATGGCTGGTGACAGTATTTATCTATACAATCTGGTATTACCTCTGAAATTTACTCAACATACATAGATAAGATACATGACATACATATATAAATTCCTAGCTCTATAAAATAATCATTAAAAAACTGACCACAATAATTGTGGTAAGTTCAACAATCAAATCAAATTGCTGAATGAACTGTTTAAAAAAAAAAAAAGTTCCAGAATTCTTTACCTGATAAATAGTTGACTATCAAGTTGACTGTTTATATTAAGATACAGAGTTTTAGTGACTCCATGTAAGGGAATCTTACACTTTGGAAGATGGAAGTACTAAAAAAGTGTACTCACTAACACCCTAAAAGAATAAGTATATTTTCCAAAGTACATGCACTTATACCTGGGACAATCTTTTTCAATATTTAATCATATTAAAATTGATAAAAATTGAAATTTTTAATATGGCATTTAAGTACCAGAATAAAATGACATTTAAAGCACATTTTAACTAGCATTTTGAGATTAAGTAGAATGAGTAATCAAACCTGATGCTATAAATTTTAGAATCACTTGACACTAAAATCAACGCCTTATTATCATATCCATTGTATATTAAAACCTTATGCAAAAAAGAACTAATATTGATGATCCAAGAGGGAAAAAAAAATAAACTACTCAACAATTATTAACTTTAACAGAAAAAGACAAGATCAAACTTATTTGCACAAACTAAAAAAAAGCATTTATATCTCAATAATTTGCACCAACAGGAACTGACTTTTTTTCATAAAAAAGAAACTGTCAAAATGAATTTTGAAAATTACCAGTTCAAAGGCTGATAACTTTTCTAAATTGGCATTGTCTTACTCATTCCAAATAAATACTTCATTAAATCTGTATGTGTTTAGCAATGGCTCTACTGTTAAAAAAGCACCAAGATTCAATCACAGCAAATAGCTTTCTTTCCCCTTCTCAATTAAAACTTTTTTCAATTACATGAATTTAGAGAACATCCATCAATTTTTTTAAAGGCAGCATTACTTACTGTCACTTGAAAATTCCATAAAATTTTTAAATTGTGATCGACATTTCAACAGTTGTCATTGTCTTAGGTAAAAGCAAAATCTAAAATGTAATGCTAAGAAAAGTTTAAAATAGCTTTAAAATTATTCTTTTTATTCTTTTTCCTTCTCCTCTATAGTACCTTTAGGGCTGATCTTAATTTATGGAAGATGTATATGAGCCATACTGACAGCATAAATGTTTAATCATTTAAAAATGAAACCTTTATTTTCAAAGATTTTTAAAAGTTTTTAGTTTAAAATTATTTCCTTAATGTTCCTATGTAGTTTTCAGAAGCATTAACACTTAAAATGCAATCACCAATAAAGAGCTAATTTTATAGCGTGAGATAGTATAGAGATTAACACTTAAATGCAATCACCAATAATACAAAGCTAATTTCATGGCATGAGACAGTACAGAAATATTAAATTTTCAGAAAAATTTTATGAATAGATTACAATGCATAGAAAAAGCATTTACTGATTGTCTACCAAATGCTTGTTCTTTTTCTGTAAGACTAAATATTTGGGCTCAAACTCAGTGACTCCCTAAGAACTAGCCTGTCTAAAAATTCTATTAGGTTCAAAGTAATATTTAATTCCTATCTGCAAAATGTGGATTTGGCTGGAATACAGTAATACCAACACATTATTCCAAAAATTAATAAAGAGAAAATTTCAAATATTCATCTGTTGATAGTTTCCTTCCTAGGAAACTTTTAACTCTTTGAACATTTTCTGCAATTGAATATCCTAGAAGCAAAAATTCTAAACGTAAAAACCGTTAAAGCATTACATTTTGAACTTTGTTAGCAATATATCATTAATACACCTTCTCTAATTTTACTTTGTATTTTGTAGATAATCACTTATTGTATACATTAGGAATAATCTTACCCAATGACTTCAATAATATAACAAAATAACCTTATCCTATTAAAAACTAAAATAAAATAAAGAATTACCTTTCCCTGAAATTACTTCTTTTTCTACTCGCCACCTAAATCCAAACTGACAAGAAAAAAAAATACATTTATGCCAGAGTAAATTTAAACAATATTTAAATTGTAAATAAATCTTATCATGGAGCCAACAATTAACACAATGACACTTACTAATCTAAAAAGTAAACCTAATTCCCCTCATGATAGTTTTTTCTCTCCTTATAGGATTCCAGGTACTTAAAAAATACATCTGAACAATTACCAACTTCTTTGTTAAGGATCAATCCTCTTTACTTTTTAAAAAAGTTTATTTATTCATTTTTGGCTGTGTTGGGCCTTCATTGCTGTGTGCGGGCTTTCTCTAGTTGCTGCGAGCGGGGCCTACTCTTCATTGCGGTGCACAGGCTTCTCATTGCAGTGGCTTCTCTTGTTGCAGAGCATAGGCTCTAGGTGCATGGGCTTCAGTAGTTGTGGCATGTGGGCTCAGTAGTTGTGGCACACAGGCTTAGTTGCTCCGTGGCACGTGGGATCTTCCTGGCCCAGGGCTTGAACCTGTGTCTCCAGCATTGGCATGTGGATTCTTAACCACTGCGCCACCAGGGAAGTCCGATCCTCTTTACTTTTAGACTTCTTATTAAAAGTTATAGGTGCCAGGCACAAGGTATGTAAATTAACAAAAAATATATACTGTTCTATGACACTGACAGAAAAAAAAGAAGTTATAGTACAATAAAGAAGCAGTATACTATAATATGAGAGTACAGTCTTTGGAGTCAGAATGTTTGGGTTTATGTCTTACCTCCATCACTTGACAGCTATATAATACTGGACAAGTTGTTTAATCTATTTGTGGCTCAGTTGCCTCATATAGAGATAACACAAGTACTACCTGCTTTGGGTTAGGACGTTTAAATGGAATAATACATATAAAGTACTTATAATAGCATCTGGTGTGTAGTACACCAGGGGTTAGGAGATAATGTTCTACAGGCCTGCTGCCTATTTTTATAAATAAAGTTTTAATGGAACACAACTACAACCATTCATTTGTATATATGGCTCTTTTCCCACTACAACAGCATAGCAATGAACAGGAAAGAGCAATGGTACCAGTCTGGAGCTGTAAAGTGGAAAGTTGTTAAATTTCCCTCCAGATTCCTAAACATAACTTTATAGTTGACCCTTGAACATGGGGTTTAGGGGCACTGACCACTACTACGCAGTTGAAAATTTGAGCATAAATTTACACTTAGCCCTCCAAATCCAGGGTTCCACATCTACAAACTCAACCAACCACAGACTGTGTAGTACTATAGTACGTATTTAGTGAAAAGAATCCACACAGTTCAAACCCATGTTGTTCAAGGGTCAACTGTTATTTGCTTTTTGGCTAAAAATGATACAATGTTAAAATGTTTTCTCCACTATCTTATAAGACTCACATTCATATGCTAAATTACTATAATTTTAGTAAATGGTTTAGTTTTCTATTCAATTTACCATATAGTTAAAAGCTCAGCTCTAGAATCATGCTGACACAATGCAGGCTCTATCATTTATTAACTAGCTGTGAGGTTGGGAAAGTTACTTAATTTCTCAGTCTATTTCCTTTTTATGAGTAAAATCCTAATCTCATAGGTTGTTGTAATTAAGAAAGATAATTCAGATGAAGCGTTCAATGCCTGATTAACTTTGCTTATTTTTATTTTATTTTTTAATCATCTATTATTTGAATTAGGCAATTTTGTATTTTAAACGCAAATGAGGGCTCAAAACATTTCAAAATATTCTAACTGAAAATAAAATAAAATCCCCCAGTCCAGGAAAAAAAAGAAATAAAAAATTCAAAAATAACTGTTTTTTTTTTTTGCGGTACACGGGCCTCTTACTGTTGCGGCCTCTCCCGTTGCGGAGCACAGGCTCCGGACGCACAGGCTCAGCGGCCATGGCTCACGGGCCCAGCCGCTCCGCGGCACGTGGGATCTTCCCAGACCGGGGCACGAACCCGCGTCCCCTGCATCGGCAGGCGGACTCTCAACCACTGCGCCACCTGGGAAGCCCATAACTCTGTATTTAATTCTATTTTTAAGCCCATACATCTATGTGAGGATTGTTTGTCATCCAACAGATGTTGGAATGTCTACTGAAGCACAGTCAAATGTGTACAGCAACAGCTCCCAAACTTTTTCTTCCATTCATTAATCTAGTCAACAAATAATTATTAAGCAACTACTTACTGGCTTGGCACTCTGCTGAGAGTATAAAGTGATTATTAAAATAAATGTCTGTCACCAAGAAGGTTATAATCTTATGGCGGATAAGAAATGTAACAAACAACTACAATATGTCCTACTACTTAAAGATTGCATAGAGGTTTTGCCTCAATATGTTTTTCTATTCTTTCCTGACAAATATTCCTGTTGATATGTTGGATTAAACACTTGAATTACTCAGGGTGCGGTGCTTAGCCTCCTTTTCTTCTCACTCTACCCTCTAGAACAAGGAGGTCACACATGCAAGCAATAAGAGAGAAGTATCCTGACTTCCTGACAACACAAAGTTCCATGACCATCCACCTGGACTTTTATGTTAAAGGAAAACAAACTTGTAGTTCATTTAAGCCACTGTTATTTGGGACTGCTTGCTGGTCCCTGTAGCTGAATCTTACCCCAACTGATACAATGATCCAACCAAATTCTCAATGATGAAAGGGAAAAAACAACAAAGAAGGAAATGGGGGTGTGAAACAAAGGCTGAAATTCACTGAAAATGCCCTAAGTATCTACTATATATATTAGGCACTTAGCTAGGAGTTTGTTGATTAAAAATGAATAAAACAGTGTCTTTGTGTAAGTAAAACTATGAGAAAATGCATAGTAGCAAGAAAGTCAACAGCATTACTCTTTCTCCAAAATAGTATGCCAAAAAAAACAATCATTATCTTTGCCAAGAAGATCCCCCTGGTATGTGTGGAGCAGGATATGGGAAATCTCTGTACCTTTCCCTCAATTTTGCTGTGAACTTAAAACTGCTCTAAAAAACAGCCTTAAGAAAAAAGATGTCCCTCTCTCCATATTTCCTATTTCTCTAGGATCTATACTCAAAACCTGCAAGTCATATGTGATTTCTTACTTGCACTTACCCTGGTATCTAACTAACTCATCATGTTCTAATAGAAAAACACAACTTGTTTCAAGATTATGCACTTTATTTTATTTATTTAAATTATTTAAGATTTAGTTTTGGCTGCATGGGGTCTTTGCTGCTGCGCGCGGGCTTCTCTAGTTGTGTCGAGTGGGGGCTGCTCTTCGTTGCGGCTCACGGACTTCTCACTGCGGTGGCTTCTCTTGCTGCAGAACACGGGCTCTAGGCGCGCGGACTTCAGTAGTTGTGGCTCATGGGTTCAGTAGCTCCGTGGCATGTGGGATCTTCCTGGACCAGGGATTGAACCCATGTCCCCTGCACTGGCAGGCGGATTCTTAACCACTGCGCCACCAGGGAAGTCCCTATGCACTATAAAGTATGATTTCCAGTAATATACTGTGTTTTTATAAATGGGGAATACAAATATTTAACTATTTATTTATGTCCACTTTCTTCCCTCAACTATAGTTTTTTTTTGAGGGCAGACACCATGCTTTAACCCATAGCACCCAGCCCAGTCCTCTATAAATACTGGAAGACAATCAACAAATGAACCAGGGTTGAAAAAGTTTTGTTATGTGCTCCTTTTTTTAAAATTTTTTTTCGCAGTACGCGGGCCTCTCACTGTTGTGGCCTCTCCTGCTGCGGAGCACAGGCTCTGGACGCGCAGGCTCAGCGGCCATGGCTCACAGGCCCAGCCGCTCCGCGGCATGTGGGATCTTCCCGGACCGGGGCACGAACCCGTGTCCCCTGCATTGGCAGGCGGACTCTCAACCACTGCGCCACCAGGGAAGCCCTGTTATGTGCTCCTTGAAAGACTTATACTTCACCCTCAACTTGCAGTATAATACATTCAAGTAACTCCAACTGCTGTGGTGCTTTTTGGATTCAATATGGTCAATAACTATTAGAGAGATGAGAGCTAGTTTACAAGAAACTGAGGAAGTTTTGGGGATACACCAAGTGCTGGGGTTTGTAAACAGGGTTATAAAAATGCACACTACTACTATCTATAAGAATATTGTGAAGCAACCTACATATTAAAGGCACTAGTGAAAAATTATTAAACCAATTATGGTTCTGAGATTTAACTATTTAAATGAAAAGAAATCCTTAGGATAAACAAATCTAAGATAGCTTTTTAGGGATTTCCCTGGTGGCGCAGTGGTTAAGAATCTGCCTGCTGATGCAAGGGTCACAGGTTCGAGGCCTGGTCCGGGAAGATCCCACATGCCACGGAGCAACTAAGCCCATGTGCAAAACTACTGAGCCTGTGCTCTAGAGCCTGAGAGCCACAACTACTGAAGCTCACGCACCTAGAGCCTGTGCTCCGCACTGCAAGGAGAAGCCCACACACCGCAATAAAGAGTAGCTCCCGCTCACCGCAACTAGAGAAAGCCTGCGTGCAGCAACGAAGACCCAACGCAGCCAAAAATAAATAAATAATTTTTTTAAAAAAAATGCTTTTTAAATAGGTTGTCTTTCTTAATACAATACAGATGTACACTATCCAAAACATACAGATTTATGCAACATTCCTTCCCCTCCCATTTCAAACTGAGATCATTTGTTTCTGGGTCAATTTATCTATCAGTAGCTAAAAATGTGAAAAATGAGATAGGAATAAAAATCATCCCAGAGGAGGAGATCAAAATGGCAGAGAGACATGGAGCTCACCTCCTCCCACAAATACAACAAAAATACATCTACTCGTAGAACAATTCTCAGAGAATACCTACTGAAAGCTTGAAGATCCTATACAACCAGAGCTGCAAGAAAGATCCCCACATAACTGGGGAAGACAAAGGGAACAGGGAGAAGAAGAGGAACTGGGGTGAGACCTACGCCCCTGGTAGGGAGCTGTGAAAAAGGTCCCCTCACCCTGGGAACCTCCTTCACCAGCTGGGAGGTCTGCGGGGACAGACAGGGAGCTTCAGAGGCTCGAGAGAAGAGCATGGGAGCTGGTCTGCAGCCCTGCAAGGTAAAGAAAGACCAGTATAGACGGTCCCCACCATGTCGCTGCACTTCCTAGCCAGAGACACATGCCTGAAGTGCACAGCAACTGGGTAGTGAAACTTGGGCTTCAGTGGACAGACTTGGGAAGAGGACTTGGTTTGGCTGCATGGAGACAGCCTGAAGGGCCAGGAGTGTGGCTTGGGCCAAAACTGGGGGTGTGCACAGGACAGAGAGTGGTTCTGCCATAGCAGCCTCGTTATCAGCATGCTTGCAATGGGGCATAGCTCCGGCCACTGCAGGTTTTGCAAACTCTGTGGGTGCGCACACGCAGAGGCAGGGCTGAAATCTGAGCCAATTACCGGAGCTCCCACAGTGGGCGCACCTTCAGTAGGTTTTCACATCAGTGGCTTTGTGAGCATGCATACATGCCTAAGGGACCTCCAAGCCGATTACCGGTGCTCCCACAGAGGAACCAGCCACTGAAGGCAGTGCCAACAACAGTGATCTTTGTGGGCGCATGCACCAGGTGGCAGGCAGCATCACAGTTGCACGTCCCAGTGGACAGCTCCTGGGGAAGAATACACAGCAGCTCCTTTCCCAGAGAGAGTGCTCCAGTCCCATCTACCTCACACTGCAGCTTAAAACCTGACCTGGGTGGGGGCTTCTACTCCTACAACTGGGGAGCAGACCCTGCCCCTAACAGGGCTCTGACAACCGCAGAGCAAAGAGGAGGCCCTGCCCAACATCCAGTGCAGGCTCTGATCACAACACCACCAAACACACTGCCATCAAGGGGACAAGGGCCAACATACCCTGAGAAAAGATATGGCAAGAATCCTACCAAAAACAACCCTTGAACCAAGAATACTGGACTCCCACAGTCTACACAGGGTCGCTCTGACATAAAAACAGCCACAGTAGATAACTGTTTCTCCTAAATTCATAGAGTCAAAGAAATATAAGTAAAATGAAAAAACAAAGGAACTATTTCCAATTAAAAGAACAAGAGAAATCCCCTGAAGGAACAATGAAGAAGACTTCTCCAGTCTACCAGACCCCAAGCTCAAAAAG
This sequence comes from Mesoplodon bidens, assembly GCF_964165515.1. Lineage (NCBI taxonomy): Eukaryota > Metazoa > Chordata > Mammalia > Artiodactyla > Ziphiidae > Mesoplodon > Mesoplodon bidens. Next base: position 34,643,513 of record NC_138176.1, on the reverse strand, counting down.
GAGGTAATAAAAATGCTGAAGGAATTAAGAAAGACTATTGATAGAAATGCAGATCACCATAACAAGGAACTAGAAACTATAAAGAGGAGCCAATCAAAATTAGACAACCCAATTGCCAAGATGAAAACCAAGCTAAAGGAAATAAATAGCAAACTAAATAAGGTAGAATGAATAAGTGATCTGGAAGACAGAATAATGGAAATCACCCAATCAGAACAGCAGACAGAAAGACAAATGAAAGAAAAAAATGGGGCTTCCCTGGTGGCGCAGTGGTTGAGAGTCCGCCTGCTGACGCAGGGGACACGGGTTCATGCCCCGGTCCGGGAAGATCCCACATGCCGCGGAGTGGCTGGGCCCGTGAGCCATGGCCGCTGAGCCTGCGCGTCCGGAGCCTGTGCTCTGCAACAGGAGAGGCCACGACAGTGAGAGGCCCGCGTACCGCATAAAAAAAAAAAAAATGAAAGCAACATATGAGATTATGGGATAATACAAAGCATGCCAACCTATGCATAAAAGGAATCCCAGAAGAAGAAAGAGGAAAGGGAATCAAAAATTTATTCGAAGGAATTATGGCTGAAAACTTCCCAAACCTAAAGAAGGAAACAGATATCCAGATACAGGAAGCACAGAGGGTCCCAAACGGACCTCCTCCAAGACGTCATAATGAAAATGGCAAAAGTTAGAGAGGATTCTAAAGGCAGCAAGATAAAAACAAAGAGTCAGTTACAAGGGAACCACCATAAGGGTATCAGTTGATTTCTCTACAGAAACTTTGCATGCCAGAAGGGAGTGGCAAGATACATTTAAAGTCCTGAAAGGGAAAAACCTGCAACCTATGATACCCTACCCAGCAAGATTATCATTAAGCATGGAAGGAGAGAGAAAGAATTTCTCAAAGAAAAAATAAAAGAATACAGCAACACTAAACCTACTCTAAAAGAAATAGTGAAAGGTGTTCTCTAAATAGAAAAGAAGCAGGAACCTATAAGAAATGGAATATCACAATACAAAAAGTAAATATATAAAAAGATTGAAGATCACTTAAATTAGGCAGTACACAGATTAAAGAAACAATCAAAAAATTCTGTGAAAGTGATTATAATCACAATGAACAGCAAAAAGATAAACACGAAGATGAGAAACAGGACATCAAAACTACAAAATGTGGAGGAGGGGAGTAAGAAAATGTAGATCTTTTAGAAAGTGTTTGAGCTGATATGACCACCAGTCCAAAGCAAGTAGATAGAGTTATGGGTTAACATACTTGAAAACCAGGGTAACCACAAGTCAAAAACATACAACAGATTCACAAAAACCAAAAGGAAAGGAACTCAAGCATAATACAAAAGAAAACCATCAAAGCACAAAAGGAAAAACAGAAAGGAACAAAGAAGAAATACAAAATCAACAGGAAAACAAGGTTTAAAATGGCAATAAATACACTTATCAATAATTACTTTAAGTGTCAATGGACTAAAAACATCGATCAAAAGACACAGAGTGGCAGATTGGATAATAAAACAAGAACCTGTAACATGCTGCCTACAGGAGACCCACTTTAGGGCTAAAGACACATACAGATTGAAAGTGAGGAGATGGAAAAAGATATTTCATGCAAATGGAAATGACAAGAAAGTGAGGGTAGCAATACTCATACCAGACTTTAAAACAAAGGCCATAAAAAAAGATGAAGAAGGACACTATATAGTGATAAAAGGATCAATACAAGAAGAGGATATCACACTGGTTAACATATACACACCCAATATAGGAGCACCTAGATACATAAAACAAATACTAACAGACATAAAGGGAGAAACTGATGGGAATACAATAAGAGTAGGAGACTTTTAACACCTCACTCACATCAATGGACAGATCTTCCAGACAGAACAGCAATAAGGCAACAGAGATCCCAAATGACACAATAGAACAGTTAGACTTAATTGAAATCTACAGGATACTACATCCAAATAAAGCAGAAAACACATACTTTTCAAGCACACATGGAACATTCTTTATGATAGACCACATACTAGGACACAAAACAAGGCTCAACAAATTTAAGAGGACAGAAATTATTTCAAGCATCTTTTCTGACCACACCCACATGAAACTAGAAATCAAAGAGAAATGAGGAAAAAAACTATTACATGGAGACTAAACAACATGCTACTAAAAACCAATGGGTCAACAATGAAACAAAGAGGAAATAAAAAAATCTCAAAACAACAACAATGAAAACACAACCATACAAAATCTATGGGATGCAGCAAAAGCAGTCCTTAGAGGGAAGTTCATAGAGATACAGGCCTTCCTCAAAAAACAAGAAAACTCACAAATAAACAACCTAACCTACAACCTAAAAGAATTAGAAAAAGAAAAGCAAATAAAACCTGAAGTCATCAGAAGGAAGGAAATAATAAAGATCAGAGAAGAAATAAAGATTAAAAAACAACAGAAAAATCAATAATACCAAGAGCTGGTTTTTTGAACAGATAAACAAAATCAACAAACTTCTGGCCAGGCTCACCAAGAAGAAAAGAGAGAGGACCCAAATAAATAAAATAAGAAATGAAAGGGAGAAATAATAACCAACACTACAGAAATACAAAAAATCATAAGAAGATATTATGAACAGTTATATGCCAACAAAATGGACTACCTAGAAGAAATGGAAAAGTTTCTAGAAATAGCCTGTAAAAACTGAATCAAGAAGAAACAGATGATTTGAACAGATCTATCACTAGAGTGAAATAGAATCTGTAATTTAAAAAATTCCCTGTAAACAAAAGTCCAGGACTGGATGGCTTCATTGGGGAATTGCACCAAACATAGCTAGAAGAACTCATACTGATCCTTCTCAAACTCTCCCAAAAGATTGAAGAGGAGGGAACACTCCCAAAGCCATCCTATGAAGCCACCATCACCCTGACACCAAAACCAGACAAAGACACTAACAAAAAAGAAAATTACAGGACAATATCTTTGATGAATATAGATGCAAAAATCCTCAACAAATATTAGCAAACCGAATCCAACAACCCATAAAAAGGATCATACACCATAATTAAGTTGGGTTCATTCCAGGGTCGCACGAATAGTTCAACATATGCAAATCAATCAATCTGATATATCACATCAACAAAAGACAAAAACCACATGATCATCTCAATAGACAAGGAAAAAGCATTTGATACAATATCCATTCATGATTAAAATCTCTCACCAAAGTGGTTATAGAGGGAACATATCTCAACATAATAAAAGCCATTTGTGACAAACACATAGCCAACATAATACTAAATGGTGAAAAGCTGAAAGCCTTCCTGCTAAAATCTGGAACAAGACAAGGTTGTCCACTCTCACCACTTCTACTCAACATAGTATTGGAAGTCCTAGCCACAGCAGTCAGATGAGAAAAATAAAAGGTATCCAAAATGGAAGGGAAAAGGTAAAATTGTCATTATGTGCAGATGACATGACACCCTATACAGAAAACCCTAAAGACTCTGCACAAAAACTACTAAAACTGATAAATGAATTCAGCAAGGTAGCAGAATACAACATTAATATACAGAAATCTGCTCTATTTCTTCATACTAACAATGAAATATCAGAAAGAGAAAGTAAAATAAATTCCCATTTAAAATCGCATCCCCCAAAAAAGAAAAATATCTAGGAATAAACCTAATCAAGGAGGTGAAAGACTTACATGCTGAGAACTATAAAACATTGATAAAGGAAACAGAAGATGATTCAATGAAATCGGAGGATAGCCCATGCTCTTGCACTGGAAGACTTAATATAGTTAAAATGGACATACTACCCAAAGCAATCTACAGATTAATGTGATCCCTATCAAATAACCCATGACATTTTTCACAGAACTAGAATAAATAATCCTAAAATTTATATGTAATCACAAAAGACCCAGAATTGCCAAAGTAATTCTGAGGAAAAAGAACAAAGCTGGAGGCATAACCCTTCCAGACTTCAGACAATACTATAAAGCCACAGCAATCAAAACTGCATGGTTCTGGCACAAAACAGACACAGATCAATGGAACAGAATAGAGCGCCCAGAGATAAACCCACACACTATGGTCAATTAATCTTCGACAAAGGAGGCAAGAATATACAATGGAGAAAAGACAGTCTCTTTAACAAGTGGTATTGGGAAAGCTGGACAGCCACATGTAAATCAATGAAGTTAGAACACACTCTAACACTACACACAAAAATAAACTAAAAATGGCTTAAAGACTTTAATATAAGACATGACACCATAAAACTCCTTGAAGAGAACATAGGCAAAATGTTCTCTGACAGAAATCGTAGCAATATTTTCTTAGGTCAGTCTCACAAGGCAAAAGAAATAAAAGCAAAAATAAACAAATGGGACCTAATTAAACTTAAATGCTTTTGCATAGCAAAGGAAACCATAAACAAAATGAAAAGACAACCTATGGAATGGGAGAAAATATCTGCAAATGATGAGACCAACAAGGGCTTAATTTCCAAAATATACAAACAGCTCACACAGCTCAATATAAAAAAAACCAAAAAACTCAATCAAAAAATGGGCAGAAGACCTAAATAGACATTTCTCCAAAGCAGACATCCAGATGGCCAACAGGCATATGAAAAGATGCTCAACATTGTTAGTTATTAGAGAAATGCAAATCAAAACTACAATGAGGTATCACCTCACACCAGTCAGAATGGCTATTATCAAAAAGTATACAAATAATAAATGCTGGAGAGGGTGTGGAGAAAAGGGAACCCTCCTACACTTTTCTTGGGAATGTAAATTGGTGCAGTCACTGTGGAAAAACAGTATGGAGTATGGAGGTTCCTTAAAAAACTAAAAATAACGTTACTGTATGATCCAGCAATTCCACTCCTGGGCATGTATCTGGAAAAGACGAAAACTCTAATTCAAAAAGATACACACACCCCAACGTTCATAGCAGCACTATTTACAATAGCCAAGACATGGAAGCAATCTAAGTGTCCATCAACAGATGAATGGATAAAAAAGATGTGGTATATATATACAACAGAATATTACTTAGCCATAAAAAAGAATGAAATAATGCCATTTGCAGCAACATGGATGGACCTAGAAATGATCATACTAAGTAAAACAGACAGAGAAAGACAAGTATTATATGATATCACTTATAGGTGGATATCTAAAAATAGTACAAAGAACTTATTTATAAAACAGAAACAGACTCACAGACACAGAAAACAAATGTATGGTTACCAAAGGGGAATATGGGGGGAGGGAGAAATTATGAGTATGAGATTACAAATACACACTATCATGTATAATATAAACAACAAGGATTTACTGGATAGCACAGGGAACTATATTTAATATCTTGTAATAACCTATGATGGAAAAGAATCGAAAAAAAAGGAAAAAATATATATAACCAAATCACTTTGCTATACACCTGAAACACAATATTGTAAATCAACTCTACTTCTATTTTTTAAAAATCACTTTAATATTAACTAAAATAGGACTTCCCTGGTGGCGCAGTGGTTAAGAATCCGCCTGCCAATGCAGGGGACATTCCCTAGTCCAGGAAGATCCCACATGCTGCGGAGCAACTAAGCCCATGTGCCACAACTACCAAGCCTGCGCTCTACAGCCCGTGCGCCACAACTACTGAGCCCACATGCCACAACTATGAAGCCAGCGTGCCCTAGAGCTTGCACGCCGCAACTACTGAGCCCACACACTGCAACTACTGAAGCCCATGTGCTCTAGGGCCCATGTGTCACAACTACTGAGCCTGCGTGCTGCAACTACTGAAGCCCGTGCACCTAGAGTCCATGCTCTGCAACAAGAGAAGCCACCGCAATGAGAGGCCTGTGCACTGCAACGAAGAGTAGCCCCCGCTCGCCACAACTAGAGAAAGCCTGCATGCAGTAATGAAGACCCAATGCAGCCAAAAATAAATAAAATTAATTAAAAAAAATTAACTAAAGTAAGATGTAAAGCAGGAAGGGAAATTTGCCATTATTAATTGGCACTGATAAGAGCTATTTTTACTAGAATAGACATTTACATAACAGAAGATGTGCATCTGCCTCTTTATATGGTAATCCATTTGAAAAAAAAAAGCCTATCAATTTCAAACATCATTTGTGAAAGAAGACATCATTCAAAGTGTCAAATAATGATCACTAGAGGCCCTGGATTAGAGTCAGGATAAAACAAGATTCAGCAGCCATCTGTGTTTCATTTTAGACTTTTCACGTCTCAGTTCACAAAGAGGCACACTTGACTTCGGGGCCCTTTGTAAATTCCACAGCTATCAAGGTTAAATGGTCCAATTGATACTTCATAGATGGAGGACAACTTAGAATTGAATTAGCATCTTAAAAGAATAATACAGGGCACAATAGTATATTAAAAAGTAATACTATATGTGAATAAGAACCTTCTTCTATAAATATCTGGAAGACATACCTTATTTTCTTTGTATCTGGTGAGATCTGCTACGCAGTATTCCTTGAATAATTTATCATAGTATTTCTTTGCAAGTCTCTTCTCCCTAGATTCATTAAAAAAATATAAATCTTACATATTTAGAAATTCAACCATTGTTTGCTACTGGAGGCAATGTCAAATAAATAATGCATATGGTATAAACATTAATGTTTTAAAAGAGGTCTATTACTTACATGTGCATAGAATATCTGAATATTAACTATTAATAGTGGGTCTCTAGGGAGGGAAGCTGGAAGACTAATAGTCAAAGATGAGAAAGAGACCGACTCTTCACTTTTTACCCTCTGTAATGTTTGAATTTTTAAAATCATTTTCAGGTTTTACGTTTTCCCAAAACATTTTTAAAATTTAAAAAGAAGCGTACTACAAGACAACAAATAATATTGTAAAAATTTCATAAATTATTTTTTAAAGACAAAGTCAAGCAATGAGAAGTCAGTTAAAATTGTTAAAAATTACCAAAATAAACAAACCAGATTCAATAATCTGAGGCACGGTTTTATGTTCTCGATTCAGAACTGTTCCATGCAGGGGCCAAATGCTTTGGACAGGTGACAAAACAAGAAAACACTCAGGGAGCAGGAGAGATAGGACTATAGCATTTGACACATTATGTCTCACACGGGTACAATTACCAATTCATGTCCATTTCATCCTCCTCATTCCATAGGAACCTGTGATTTTCTCGTATAATATCCATGTCTATCTTGTCATTTTCTCTGAAAAAAAAAACAATTTTAAATTCAATATGAAAACAAAATTAGTCAAACTTAAGTTAAACAGTGTGTGAGATTTTTGAGCACCTGAGTAAAAATAAGATACACAAAGATAGTTTTATATGTATGTATGTATGTAAGTATATTTATAAAAAGTATTTCAGTATTTTCAAAAGGTAGTTATAAAGAGTGCTGCTACAGAAACAAATGGATAAGGAATCCACCCATCTCTACAGCTGGTTCAATTACACAAAGGGTGCTAAATTACCAAAACTAGGATGAGAAATCTGAATGAACACTAAATGGATAAGGAAGATGAATGAAAATAAGTTTCAGAATCTAAAATACGTAACACCATCCTATTGTGATCTAATTTTAAAAATATATAAAAAATTTCTCCACACCTCATTTTACTACATCTTCCTAGGAAGACTGAGTAAGGGAGGAAGAGAACTGAAAGAGATGATTTTTCAAGATGATAACAGATTGGGGACAGAACAAGGGATTGTTGAGAAATACAGGCTAAATTCAGAGGAGAGTTAAGTTTGGGGCTGATGAGCTGGTATAAAGTTTTTTAGGGCACTATCAACTCGGAAAATCGTTAAGTAAAGAGAAAAAAACCCACACAAAACCAAGAGGCTCTGACAGAAGAGCCTCAGATATAAGAAGGAATTTCATGTGAGGGAAATATTAGAGTGAGGTCTCTTGTTTGTCCTATCTTTTAAAAAGCAATCCCAAACCTGAGGTCTAAAGAGTTCATTATTTCAAAGATCCTTGTGGGGGAAAAAAAAATCACTGCATAATCAGGCACGTGAGTATTCCTCACACAATCCTGTTATTGCCAGAATCAGCAGGCTGCCTGAGGCCTGTTGCCAGAGAAATGGGGTTCGTGATGAGTTGCTTAGCTAGAAGCTTCGAATGGCCTCTCCACCTTATAACAACAAAACTGGAATGGAAAGCAGGAGAAAATGACAGAATCAGAAGATATAGTAGCTGTGAGTCTTCAAAGATACCCATACCTACCTCCCATTATGTAAAATAAACTTTATGACACTTACCTCAATCGCCTGAAGTCTTCTTTTTTGCCACCATAGTATAAAATATAGTCATTTACAAACTTTGTATGCCTTTGATACTGAAATGCAAAAAATTAAGGATTTTATTTGTTCATTAGTTGGGTGTCAATGACATATTAGTGAGTAGGGAAAAAATAACATAGTATGAGTCTATTTAGTTTTTTAAAAATATACAAATATACACTATACATGCTTATAAATTTTAAAAAGATCTAAAAGGGTAAATATTAAACTGTTAAGAGTGAACATGGTACAGTAGAGGGGCTTTCACTTTCTACTGAATACTCTATATTGTTTTGAACATTTTCAAGCAATAACTCTCTGGAGAGAAGGACAGCTTCCTATATACAGCCTCACACCACCACTCATTTTAATCATCAAAACATGAAAAACAAATTATAGTTTCTAAAGTTAAAGGTGAGGAGTAGAATTTTTCTTCATTATAAAATATAATTTAGCTATTTCAGTAACAATAAAGCCTCCAAAATAGAAGATGTAACTTTTATTATATTAAATCCTAACATGAGGCTTTCAAAAAGAAGTAAATATAAGAGATCACATGTTATTTTTTTATACTCTCTTTTAATATTCAAAGAAGCTACAGTCATGTTTATTTTCAGTGCAATACAACAAGACACATGAGCATTTTACTTGTTTTAAAAAGCTCCATGGTACTCTCTCTAGAGCTGAACACACACATAACAGAACTGACATAATATTGTCCGTGACTACAGCCTATTATATTAAAGACAAACAGTTATTTAATTGATCACAATGTGTTCTAACAGAATAGAGAATCAAAACGTAATTCTGAAACGAGCAAGAAAGCAATTAACATTTCAGAAAAGAAAAAGAGAAAAGCCAGATACCCAGAGATCTGGATTCTAGCTCTTGGTCTATCACAAACTGGTCATGTGACACTGGCAAGTCACTTAAATCTTTCAAGAGCTCGTCAGCAAACTTTTCCTGTACATAGTAAATATGCAGGCCATACGGTCTCTGTTAAAACTACTCAACTCTGCCACTTTAGCATGGAAGTAGGCACAGATAACACCTAAATGAATGAGCACAGCTGTGTTCCAATAAAACTTTTATTTACAAAAGCAGGTGGTAGGTGGGACTTTGCTTCCTGGAAGATGGAGCAAAGATGTACAGTTGATCCCTGAACAGGGTGGATAGAACACCCACCCTCCTCATTGTCCAAAACCTGCACATAATGTATAATCGGCCCTCTGCATCTGTAGATTCAACCAACTGCAGATCGTTAGTACTACAGTAAAATAAATACCCATATTCACACAAGTAATACAGTAAAATAAAAATCCTTGTGTAAGTGGACCCTCACAGTTCAAACCCTGTGTTGTTCAAGGGTCAACTGCACTTCTCCCTATTCCTCCCACTGAGAACTAAAAACCTTGGAAATTATATATAAAACAAACATAAGAAGGCTCTGAAAGGTAGAGAGAAGAAGGCAGACCAGCTATGGACCTCAGGACCCATGGTAAGACACGGTGCTGAGTTCCCCAGGTTTTCTTTTCACTTAATAAATGCCAGACTTGGAGGTGAAGAAGCTGGATAGCTGTAAATACCAACAAGCAGACAAAAGAAGTCCCAACAGAAGTCTGTTCCCTGTAACAAAATAATCAGGAGAGAGGCAGCCTAACAGGAAAGATAACTTTTAGGCAGTAACTACTCTATTCCAGCCAAACACTCCAGAAAATCTATGGTCCCACATCCAGCCATGCAAGAAAAGGGGATCTAGACTTTCACCCTCACCAGGCTGTAACTAGATGCCCCAACACCCCCAACTGAGTGGTGTGATAGGAGGAGTAGATGTTGAAATGCTAAAGGAGCAGTGGCAGATGAGATCCATGGGAAAGCTAAGCTATTGGGTAAGGAGATAAGAGGAATAAATAAATTGGTGACAAGAGAACTTCTATAACTTAAGAAAAGGATCAGGAACAATAAAGTGAAAGTGGTGACTACAGGACAGTGGGTTTATCTAATTGACATCGTCTCCTTCTCCCTATCCTGACCGCAGTAATAAATACCCAGAAATACTTTCACTCTCCAATATTCCCAACAGTAATATGGATGGCCAGTGGTAGCAGCTTGTGTAATAAACCAGTCTTAACCAAAAAGTTGAGCTGAGAGATGGCTATCACAGGGAAACAAGGTGTAACTTAAAGACAGCCCCAATTCATGCCTGAAAGCTGAAGCCAGAGCAGGCCTGAGACAGTCCACAAACAGACCTATTATTTTTCTTTCATTTTTATTTTTTCTAACATCTTTATTGGAATATAATTGCTTTACAATGTTGTGTTAGTTTCTCCTGTATAACAAAGTGAATAAGCTGTATGTATACATATATCCCCATATCCCCTCCCTCTTGCGTCTCCCTCCCGCCCTCCCTATCCTACTCCTCTAGGTGGTCACAAAGCACCGAGCTGATCTCCCTGGGCTGAGGCTGCTTCCCACTAGCTATCTATTTTACATTTGGTAGTATATATATGTCCATGCCACTCTCTCACTTCGTCCCAGCTTACCCTTCCCCCTCCCCGTGTCCTCAAGTCCATTCTCTAGTCTGTGTCTTTATTCCTGTCCTGCCCCTACATTCATCAGGACTTTTTTTTTTTTTTTTTTAGATTCCATATATGTGTTAGCATATGGTATTTTTCTCTTTCTGACTTACTTCACTCTGTATGACAGACTCTAGGTTCATCCACCTCACTACAAATAACTCAATTTCGTTTCTTTTTATGGCTGAGTAATATTCCATTGTATATATGGGCCACATCTTCTTTATCCATTCATCTGTCAATGGACACTTAGGTTGCTTCCATGTTCTGGCTATTGTAAATAGTGCTGCAATGAACATTGTGGTACGTGACTCTTTTTGAACTACGGTTTTCTCAGGGCATATGCCCAGTAGTGGGATTGCTGGGTCATATGGTAATTCTATTTTTAGTTTTTTAAGGAACCTCCACGGTGGCTGTATTAATTTACATTCCCACCAACAGTGCAAGAGGGTTCACTTTTCTCCACACCCTCTCCAGCATTTATTGTCTGTAGATTTTTTGATGATGGCCATTCTGACCAGTGCGAGGTGATACCTCATTGTGGTTTTGATTTGCATTTCTCTAATGATCAAACAGACCTATTATTAAACACAGTTTTACAAAGACATTAAATAGCCAAGAACCAGGTAGGAAAAGAGTTAAGAGTTAAAATGAGACTGAAGATAATAGTATAAAAATGAGAAATATTGATAGCTTGACAAAAATGGGTTGGAAAAAATATCTGCAAGTACATGGACTTTGTAAACCTATTTATAGAAGATTAGTAATATGTTTTTTATTATTTTTTGCCTCTAATTCTTTCTTATATATTAGTAAAAGAGAATTGTACTCAGAAGTATATATGGCAAAATTCCATATCAATAAACACTTATCTTTGAATATAAAATTTATGTCTATCTGACTTCACAAGATTTTATGACATAAAATAGATTTTAAAAATTGTATTAGTCACAAAATCTAGAAATATAAAAGGATACAGCATCCATAGCTATGAGATGAAACCTTCTATTTCTTGCTTCTTCCCTGTTAAGAAAAATTTTATTTCAAGCAAATTCAAATATCTATATTTAATTAATACAATCAAATCATCAACATCTCAAACCAAAAAAAAGTAATGTACATTGAAGTACCATACCTATCCAGCAATTCTGCTGCAACTTGTTTATGGACCACCTTTCCATGTTTTTCTTTCTGAAATGGCTTTTTGAGCAGTAAATCATCTTCAACTGTCCTGGTTTGTTAAGAAGAAAAATTATTAGAAGAGTTCATTTTTCTCAGAGTGTTTCCTATTTCTTTATTATTTTCATAATTGGAACATGTTTTAAGGAATTCAACTCTTAAAGACTCACTGATCTTCAATGAGATATTTTACATCTCCTTTAATAGCTTAATTAATATCTTGACTTTATTTAATACCTATAAAATGGAGAAGATGAAACTAACAAATGCATGGGTTCTGGTGTCACACCACCTGGGGTCCTTGGTTCAAATTTTGGCTCTGTCATTCATTATCTTAATCTTAAATTACTTAATCTTTTTGTGCCACAATTTCCTTGTTTGTAAAGTAGAGATAACAAAGCTTCCAGTAACTGGAAAAAGAAGGGCTGATTACAGATGATACAGACTATAGGTGATCAGCCCTAGTTACTTAAATAGATATAATCCTAGAGCACACAAGACTATCCAACTAGATTGGCTCAAATTCTATTCTTACAAAGTAATATTTTTGAATGAAAAACCTTGAAAATGTAAAGCATTTTAATTTCATTTCACTACATAAAAATGTAATTTATTATATAATTATTTCTATTCTTTTGGTTATCCATGAAGACTGAGTACCCAACAAAAATGTTCAGTCCCAATTAGTATGCTTATATATTGTTTTCAGTATCAAATAATAAACCAATTTTTATAAGTTTGGTTAATATGAATCAGTCAACCACACCTAAGTTAATGGATAAAATCAAGTTTCTAAGCACTGAAGGCTGAAAACAATGCCCCTCCCTAAACACAGCCACTCCACCAAGATATGGCCTCCTCGTAAGGCTCAGGCTTTATCTGCTAAGAGTTCTTACCTCTTCCATTCAGTAAAGACTTCCATGAACTCCTTCCTCTGACCACTTAGTCTGCTCATTCACAAAATCCTAAGAATTGTGCTGCATCACAATCTCATCCTCCACAGTAACCTCATTTTGCAGTCAAGTACTAGCAAAGGGACAACCAACCAAGCCCCTTCTTAGCTATGACAGTTGCAAGTAGAGTCCTTGACAGTTGAATGAAAAATAGATGCAACAGAGAAATCTAAGAGCTTTAACTGATTTCCTTTTTATCCTTATGCTTCCCTTTCCATAAATCCCTTCACAGCATAAACATTACTTTATCTTTTACATAACTGTTCTCAAATTTTTGAGTCAATTCTTTATAGTTTAATAAACAAAAATTCACTCAGTCGAGCATCGTTGTCTTCACATGTAAACACAATCCAAAAACTTTAAATATTATTTATACCTCATCTCAATTTAGAAAGGATCGGAAACAGAGATCAATAAAAAATTACTTACTTTTTTTTCCTTTTGCTAGATTCTCCACAGTGTTCATCATCACTAAAATCAGAGTCATAGCCTCCATGACCATGCATCTGTAAAGAAGTATAGTCAGTTACTTAGAACCTAAATTGCCCATAGTTCAGGAAACAGAATAGTTCAAAAATAAGTTATCTTTAAAAGCCACAATAGTTTTAAAGGACTGTGGTGGGCATATCAGGGGTTATCTAGCCATCTAAAACTTTCAATCACTTTGAAGTAACAAACTTACCCTTCAGAAAATGAATCAATGTTTTTCACTTTAATTACCAATAAGGGAGATTACTCTTTGACCTTCCCATGTAAAACCAGTCTAGAAGCTGCCATGCCACTGCATACAAGGTTCAGCAATACTTTACTTTTATTTGATTCAGAGTAATAACGGTTGCTGGTATTTATCAACTTTGTTCCAGACATTATGCTAGGTTCTTTACAAACACTGCTTCTAATTCTGCAAGTTAGGAACTATTACCTCCATTTTAGAGATGAAGATATCAAGGACAAAGTTAAGTAAATCAATTATACAGAGGAAATATGTGGCTAAGCAGATCTACTTGATTCTTAAGCCCATGATCTCAACTACTACAAACTGACTCTCTGGAATATGCTAACATTTTGATTACTGTATTCCATCAGACTTAATGGATTTGTAAACAGTATACGATCAACTGATAAAAATTTTCCTATCTTCTTTCAAGATTTCAAGATACGTGAAGATTTCCTTTTTCTTTGAAACAGTTTCTTCAAGGTAAACCACCTTGTCCTTTGTTCTAGATAACTTTATTTTGTTTCTATTCATTTTTAAATCAAAATTCTTAGAAATACTGAAAGATCTCAATTGTCACTCAGTTGTGTTAGAAAGCAGCTCCTGGTTTCAGCATTACATAGAATTTGGGATATACATTAATGGCGGATGGATGGATTATTTGACTATATCTGCTAAATAAGGTGGCTACATCAAACAATCTTTAAATCCTATGAGTCTGTGATCTTCATAATTCCATTTTCAAACTTACGTGTATGGGTGTATA